>NC_064253.1:33370711-33677169 GCF_003254725.2 Canis lupus dingo | reverse complement strand
AGAGAGATGGATTATTACTTAAATGATTTATGTAAAACAGAAATAAAGATTTCTATTCCCTTTCTAATACCCTCTTCCTCCTCCCCAATCTCCTCAACTTTTCTCTCTTAAAACTTTCCTGGCCTCAGTTACAAACATATGTGACATACTGAGGAAGATATAGGAGAAAATGCCAGACAACAATAAAATGTCAAGGTGAGCCAACCTCATTTTTGGTATTCACATAGGAAGTCTGAGAGGGAGAAGTTAATTTACAGGTGGGTTCTCCAGGGGAAGGATGGCACACTGCAAGGCTCTTGGAGAGCGCGTCGGAGAGGTGGAAAGCTGCATATTGAAGGAAACCAAGATTTAGTTTGTGAGGGAGGGCAACTGGTAGTGAACTCAAGATGTCTGAGTACATGTACAACCCAGTGTAACTACATGAAAGAATTTTGTGTGAGGAAGATGAGTTTAAAGAAATTTCTTTGACTTCTAGCTGAGCCAAAGAAGAGATTATTCACCTGCTTATATTCAGAAATATGGCATCACATGAGGTTTTAGCCATTATACCTGCATTCTGACTATCTCCAAATCCTAAAAGTAAAATTCTATAAGTAGCATGAAGCACACCTGGGAAACTGTCTCATTCTCACGAAGGTCCTTAACATAGTACAGATCAAAATTAAATTCACTTTTCATAAGTCATTTAAACATGACTAAATGTGCCTATAAGGCACCAAATGTTTTACCCCGAACTTGACTTAAGTAGTGGCAAAGCATCATATGATTTGGGGATGCTGTAAGACCTCTCCCTGTTTTCTCTTATTCCCCTCCAGCCTACAGAGCTTCTATTAATTTTTTGTCAAAAGAACAGTTCCTTTGGATTGGACATTATGTATCAAAGCCCCAAATCACAAAGCACAAAAAGCCATTTTACAGCAAGCAACTTAATGATAGTCAATAGCTGTTACCCAGAAAATGCCATGGCCAGAGAGTTGGACTGCAGAGCGGGGGAGAGGTTTGAGGTACGATTGGTGGTTTGGGGAGGGCAGGTGCTGACACTAGGGTCACTGAGTGGGGGCGTGGGGACATCATGAGGTCATAAAGGAAGCTGAAAGGCAGCACTGAGGAAGGAAACACCAAAGACAACATTTTCTTGCATCATGCTAACCCCCTGGGCAGGACCTATTATGGGGTTAGTAGAATGAATAAAGGAGGCACAGAAGCTGAGGCAGGGAGATGCTGGGTACATTCTCATGTAACGCCTGGGCATAATCAGCAACAGGAGTCACAGCATGCATCAGCTAGCCATCTCACCTTTAGCCAACTATTATTTTCTCCACTTTAAACTAACACTGATGGATCACCTTAGGGGAAAAAATGGATTAATGAATTAATTTCTCTAATTTTTCTAAGGCTACAGGAAAAAATAATTGACCTCATTCTGCTAACTGTGAATGGGAGAATGAAATTCATGCGCTTTTTTTTTTTTTTTTTTCCTCTGGCAGGATGAGTTCTAATGATTCATGTCCATGGCAATTGAATTTCCTGGAGAAAAGCATCCTGAAATTTGAAGTTACAGTCTTGGCTTTTAAAACTCTGACTATAAAACCTTTCTCTGAGTGGAAAATAGGCTAAATCATGTTTTCTTGTCTTTTTCCTCTCACCTATTCTGTTCCTTGAGCTTCTGATTCACGACTATGCACCAAGGACATTGCGGATGTGGGAGTGAAATGATTCTACAATATTTAGCTCTACAGAGAGAGGCAGACTTGGCTCTGAAGAGGCTGCTAATTGGGTGGGTGCCTGACTTATCCCTCACTGATCCATCCCCACATCCCCAAGGTTTTTGCCGTACATGGAAACATATTCAGGGATTGATTCTAAGGTTACATAACCAATGTTCACAGACTCGTGTGAAAATGAGCCTTATTATTTTAGAACTGGGATGGGGTTTTGTCAATGCAGTTGGGTGTGAGATTAGGGAGTAAGGGGGCCTCTGGCAAACATGAGAGGGCATATCATGTCTATGGAATAAAATTTGTATTTAAAAAAAAGCACAAACCTGTGTAGGCTAACAGACAAAGACAAGAACATCCACTAAATCCCAAATAGAAATTTACTGGTCAGATTGAACTTCCAGGGCTCCATTTTATAACTCCTGCTTTAAATTCACGTTTCATATTTACAAATGCACTCCAAACTCAAAATGCAAGCCAGTTTTGGATTATGGGGTATTTTGGGTCATCCACTTTTCATGCTATATTCTATCACTAAAATAGTCATTGAAAGACAATCAAGGGCTATGCATATCTCTCATGTCTAAAATGGCATATAGAGAAGACCCAAATATTGAGATTTATCTAAATATGTATGCTATTTTATTGATCTGATTTATATGCTGGTAAGATGTCTACTCAACAAAATATGCTGAGGTGACACTAGCAAAGGAAAAAGACTTCCAAAAATACTGAGCAGAATAGGAGAGAAAAGCAAAGTGATCCCATTCTATGCAGGGGCAAGGTGCATGAGGTATAATTATTGTTGTTACTGTTACTATTATTTCCTAATTCATAGCAGCATTCCTAGTACACAGTGAGGGCTCAATTCATGGTTGTTGAATTTACAAAAAAAAAAAAAATTCAAAGTTATTCTATTGTGTTCCACCTTCTGGAGCATTTTGTATTTCAAATGAGGTTCAGGGTAGAAATGTCAGTGTAATCGATAACCAATCTGCCAGAATAACAGTGTGACAGAAATCTGTGTTGTAAATTAAGAGATAAAGGAAAATAACGCTGTTCCTGAAGTCCCATATATAGACACGTCTTGATGATTTTGTCACTTGTTTACGTCTCATTGAAAAAATGCATCTTAGAACTGAAGCATCTACAAAGAGGACAAATGTGCAGTAAATCTGAACCAGTTAAACCTTAATAGTGTAAATGAAACCTTTAAATTGTGTGAACCACTAGCAGCCTTGCAACTCTTTACATGTGCAAAGAATTGAATGAAGACATATGGTCACCATCAACTTGGTTATTTAATTCCGAGATGACACACGTATTAATCTAACTGAAGCTACTATATAGCTGGTTGTAATTAGCCAACCACAAATTTCTATAACCACTTCAGTCTAAACCAAAAGCCAAAATGGCATTTCATGATTATACCATCCCACCCAGATTTGCATTTCTTGATGAATTCCCAAGGTTAGGATATGAGCCATACTGTAAAACCAACCCTCAATTACACCTTTTTAGAGGGGAAGATTAGTGGCAGGTGGTGCCTGCTATAAAAGCCTCATTAAAACACCTTCTGGTGGAGTTTCACAAAAGGAAGCCACCAGATGGAGACCCATCTCCACATGGTAGTCTTACCTCAAATGAGAGTTTCACCTGACACTTTGGGGACAGACAATTTTTTTCTCACCTAACAAGCCACTGAGGTTCAAAAGACGATCTATTAGGATTAATCGTACTTGATCACTAATCCATTGTAATGCCATATGCTGAAAGCGTTGTTCACTGTTAAGCCTGGAGCCAGGTAGAGCCCCTCTGGTAATGTAAACCCTCCCATTTTCCTGCAGCTAATCTAATTTCACCTCCTCCGAAGACCTCAGATGCCAGGAGCGATGCTTAACTCTTCCTACACTGTCTCTGATGCATTTTTGAGTGGTAGCAAATCTGATCTCAAAGGTAACGATGCTGAAACCTGCTGCCTAATTGGAAAATGATTTTCCTGGTGTTGTTTGGTTAGTGGGGTGAATGGATAGAAGGTATTCATTCCATTGTGCATGGATTTAAAGCCCGAGTCAACGGCCTTCTGATCAGCACAGCTTGGTATTACTCATCTCCTCTTCCCTAAACGTGTTTGTCAAATCTGCGATTTACTGAATTGGAACAATTGGCCAGCTGGGCAGAGAAAGTGAAGTTTATGTTTCATAGAGGAGATTTGGTCACCTTATGCAGTCCTTGAAATGGCAAGATTTTTTTTTCCCCCTGTGGCTGGACTTTGGTATGGATCCAAATTATTAAGTGCCCAACAGAGACACTTGTGTATGTGTGTGTGTGTGTGTGTGTGTGTGCGCGTAGTTTGTTCTCCTCTATGTTTTGTGTTAAGCTGCTTATGAAGCACCACCCACTAAGTTGCTTTGTGAAAGAAAGATGGCCTTTCTCGCTGAAGACCCCATGTCTACGAGTTACACACATGAACGTAATCATACCCGTATGGCCACATGAGCCCCACACATTTTGTTCTGGTCCTGGGGCCCCAGTATGAGGAGTTTATGAAATAATTCCAAATTCACTGCAATATTTTGTGGTCACTTGGTTACAGCTATAGAGAGACTGCAAGAGGGGGTGGAGTAAATAATCCATCTGCAACATATACTAAACAATATCATGACGATAACAATAGGTTTCCCAATACCCTATGCGTCAAACAAGTGGGGCCTGGCCTCCTAATGCCTCCAAAGTGTGGGGCTTCACACTTTCCTATAAACTGCTCACCAAAATGCAAAAGGGTTTAGACAGTAACCATAATTGTAACACCTAAGCAGTTTTTTCAAAAATTTAACCCTTATATTGCATAGTCATGGAGGAGCCATTCTTATTAAAATACAGATTCTCAGGACTCAACACAGACTGACAGAATTGGAGTCTCTAGAGGTGAAATCTGAGCCTTTACTTTTTTTTTTTTTTAATAGGTTTTGGTTTTCTGTCTTTTACAAATTCTTCAAGTGATTCTTATGCACAATAAAATGTAAGGTCCAAGTAAGAGAACACAAAATCCCATTGCCTACCCTGAGATCCCACCAGGGCCCTGAGACCCCTACTCTCTTCTTTCCTCATCCTGAATGTAGTGTGACCCTGTGGTCAGGGGAGATAATGTGACCACAAGTCATTCTCTGAAGAGGATGGGAAAATACCCTCCAGTTGCTCCCTGGATCAATTCTGAAGCCAAGCAAGGCTGCTATGAGTGTTTTTTGTTATCCAAATGGTATATCTAATGTGTCCCGTACTGTACATGTTTACGAACACTTTAAAAAAATCTTAAATTTCTATGACACATATAAATCACTCTAACTTTGTTTTTATAGTTTATGTAGTCACCAGACACCACAGATAAAAATACAGCCTCAGCATTGTGCAGCTGGAAGACTTTAGTTTATCATACATAAGAACTGCTAGGTATGGCCAGGCAAAATTATCCTACAGTACTTTTTACAAAAGATAAAAAGAAAAAGAATAAGAAAAAGACAACACTCAGTAGCCAACCAGTTAGACTGAACCAGAGAGTCCAGGTTTTCCCTATTATTACACATGAAGGATAATGTTTTCTCTCTTTGATGCAATTGCATTTACCGGAAAGCATGGGCAATATCTAGTTTCATTAGCCTCCCTTCTTCACAAGGAAGATTTTTACTTCCATGTATCAAGTCATCCAAGATGCAAATATTTTCTTATAAGTTTTGGCAATCCAACTCCAGAGAGGCAAGTCTCAGTCCACCTTCTGATGGTGGAGACCTGCCTTGTCTCCCTCAGCCCCACTCCTATCCCAGCATGTCTATAGGAATGAGGGCTTTAATGGGGGGCTCACTCAGTTAGGCATCTGCCTTTGGCTCAGGTCATGATCTCAGGGTCCTGAGATGGAGCCCTGCATTCGGCTCCCTGCTCAGTGGGGAGCCTGCTTCTTCCTCTCCCTCTGCCCCTCCTTCTTTCTTGTGCTCTCTCTCTCTCAAATAAATGAAATTGAAAAAATATATATTTTAAAAAAGGAATGAGGGCTTTGCTAAATCTTAAGGAAACCCAGACAAACAAAGGAGACATCAGCTAGTACTTGCTCCTCCCCTCTGACCCTGGACCTTAATCTGCTTACCAGGGATAGTAGGGATCTCCACTCTTTGTGTGCAGGACAAAGTCAACTTTGGTCTGGTAAAGAGTGGAGGGGGTCAGTGTGTTTGGGAGGATCAAGAAGCAGTGGGTTGGACAGGGCAGTGGTCTCTGCATTGTGGTCACCATGCTCACTGGGACATGGTGGGGCCTGTAGGGAGTGGAGTATCAACCCCAGGTATCTAGCTCTCCAGAGCCATCTGAGCCACCAATACCACCTGAGTGGACTCCCTCTTTTTGAGTACCTGTGGGACAGGACCTAGAAGAGGGGTTCGAGGCTCTGCATTGACCCATGAAGGCAACAGTCTGAATATTGATTTTGAGCCTTTAGATCCCATTACTCCCTGGAAGCTGGGGAAATCTCAAGATTTAGGTTCATCTTAAAAAGATAAAACCATCTAAATTTTACCTTGCTCTGTTCTTTTCTTTCTTTCTTCTTTCTTTCTTTCTTTCTTTCTTTCTTTCTTTCTTTCTTTCTTTCTTTCTTTCTTTCTTTCTTTCTTCTTTCTTTCTTTTTTCTCCTACTTTCTCTCTTTCCTTCCTGCCTGCCTTTTCTCTTTCTCCTCCTCCTCCTCCTCCTCCTCCTCCTCCTCCTCCTCCTCCTCCTCCTCCTCCTCCTCCTTCTTCTTCTTCTTCTTCTTCTTCTTCTTCTTCTTCTTCTTCTTCTTCTTCTTCTTCTTCTTCTTCTTCTTCTTCTTCTCCCTTTCCTTCTCCTTCTTCTTATGACATACTCTTTGTTCTTCCTGGCCATCTCTTCTTTTCTCTCTTGTTGGTCTGCCATTAGGAGAGAAAATGAACCCTGCCATGATGTTCTTTAAGGAATATAATTCTCAGTGACCCTCAGAAAGTAGTGGTGCTGTGGAAGGGGTGACCAGAATTGAATTTGTGACATAACAAATGTAAATGATCCTGAATTTCCTTTTCTTTTACTTTTCATTTGTATTGCTTCTCTGATAGTAATATCCATTGCTGCAAAATACGTACTACCTACAAACATTGGAGCACAATTCAAAGACAGATGCATCTAGTATCTCTTTTAGTATAAAGTAGAGCATTTGGCGCCTGCCTTTGGCCCGGGGCGCGATCCTGGAGACCCAGGATCAAATCCCACGTCGGGCTCCCGGTGCATGGAGCCTGCTTCTCCCTCTGCCTATGTCTCTGCCTCTCTCTCTGTGTGTCTCTAATGAATAAATAAATAAAATCTTTAAAAATATAAATAAATAAATAAATAAATAAATAAATAAATAAAGTAGAGCATTTGGCTTTGATAAAAAAATTAAATTCTTACAAAGCAGCATTAGTGTTTGTCTTCACTTTATCAAGTATTTGTGTAATTTTGAGTCACCTCTCCATTTCCCTTGCCACCTTTCCCTCAAACTTTTTTCTTCTTTTCTGTGGTTATTCTTTCTTTGTTTTCTTTTGTGTCAGTTTCCTCCCAGATTCTCCCTGGCTATATCTGGATGGTGTGGAGTATTCCATTCATGACTGAAGGCATCTGTCTGTGTCTGAGTGTAGGTTGTAGCCACCCCCCAGAAGTACTCATTCTTCCTCCTGACATTTTTCTCCTATGATTTTCCCCACCTCCTAATATTTTTCACTGTGACATTGATGTCAGGATTCCTGTGTTTTCAAAGAATAAAAAATATCTACTTTTTATTCACTTGCAGCTGTTTTTTCTGTATATTCCTGTGGATTACGAAAAAGGGAGCACATGTCTTTCTCAGCCCTCAGCTTTGTGCGGTGCTAATATGTGGGAAAGCTCTTGGGTCAAGATGGAAGAGAGGTGGTCATGATATTCAAACAGCTGGGCCCCTTTTTTCCATACTCCTTGGTCATTTTGCTTATCAAAGTAAAACAATGTTGTTTTGTTGTTGTTGTTGTTGTTGTTTTCTTCTGTAAAGTATTTACTCGCCGGGCTTTTATCTTCTCTGGTTACCTCAAATGTCCCCCAAAGAAGAAACATGACCCCCAATTAGAAGGCGTAGGGGTGGGAGGAGCAGGGTTAGGTGCCTGAATGCCCAGTGGCTGCTCTCACTAAACAGACAAGATTGTCTCAACCAACCTAATTTCTTCTCATTTAACTAATACAAGGCTGAGAGTGACCTTTGCAGGCCAGCGGGCAGGAGCTGAGAAACACTCCCCCAAATGAGCAAGGATGTATATCTGTTTACTCCACAGCATGCCGGCCTAGAGCTAATGACATTAATCCCCCTACTGCATTTCATTAGATGACAGACAGGGAGCCACACTTCGGAGGGAATCAACTGCTTCTCCCCATCAGCCAGCTGCTGGAGAGGAGTGGCTCCAGGATCAGTGCCGCTCCCCTCATTTGCTTTTCTTCCTCTATTATCCCTGACATGTTCACTGAACTACAGACTGCATATGTTTAAAAATAATTAAACGCGCTCCAAACAAATAGGCAATGTTTCCACGATCCCTGCAATGAACGTTCTGTGTGTTTTGACAGATTTTTCTGCTCGTTGGATTCATCAAGCCGCCTGGCTCTTTGCTGTCACTCCTGACAACCCCGCAGATAAACCCCCAGGGCAGGCTTGCTGGCCTGGAGCTCCTTCCCTGGCTCTGACCTTGCGGCACAGAGAACTTCCAGGCTGAGGGTCCAGACACCACTGGGGAGATCTGCGTCCGGGGTTCCAGGGCATCATGGTTCCTATATGGCACCAGTAGGTGAAAGACAAAAGTGGGGCAAAATAAATTTGGGGTTTCATTTCGAATGGCTCTGCTGTATCATCCTGAGAAAATAGACATGAAGCTAATTCCATGAGAAAGCAGAAAGACTAAGACAGTGAGACCATCGTCACCCCAATTCCCTGTCAAATATGAACTTCTCATTCTGCTGCCTCTAATGCCCCAGTTTAAATTTTTAAAAATTAAAATGCCTCTGTTTAAAGGATGAAGAGGAAAAAGGAGTAGTGGACACCTGGATGGCTCAGTGTTGAGCATGTTCCTTTGGCCCAGGTCATGATCCTGGGGTCCTGGGATCTTGTCCTGCATTGGGCTCCCCTCGGGGAGCCTGCTTCTCCCTCTTCCTATGTCTCTGCCTCTCTCTCTCTCTGTGTTTTTCATGAATAAGTAAATAAAATCTTAAAAAAAAAAAAAAAAGAAACAGGAAGAAGAGAAAGACAAGATTCAGCTTATAAAGCTACATGAAATACTGCACGATTAAACAAATTAAAACGTGTATAAAGAAATTAAATCACAGAGAAGATAAAGAGTAAGGGGGTATGAAAGAGACTTGGCAAGTTTGAGATGTAAAAATCATCCTAAAAAGAGAGAAGCCTCATTGAAAGGCCTTACTGAGACAAAGATCCTCCTCAGACATGGACATATTGTGACATCAGCAGCAACATCCTCAACAATATTCATTTACAGATTGATGGAAGAGTGCGAGTTTCTTGATCTTTCTCAAAATAGGCTTATGGAATCTTGCAAAAGTATAACGATTCTAGAGGAATTCTGTGGAATAAGGAGTGTATGGAAGTGTACATCTGAGTTGTCAGAGAGAAGTGATCAATACATGTTGGTCCCAAACAAAGTTCTAGTCATCTGGCTTAAACTAAGAATAACTTGGAGAGAAAACATCCCAATGGATGCTCTCTAAATCCTATAGGTAACATATTTAACTCAAATTTGAATCAATATTAATAGCAATTAATAGCTATCAATAACTTATACATTGCTCAGATAGTGATGCCCAAGATCATCCTAGTGTCATATGGATCTTAACCAACAAGACCCTGCAGGAAAGTACAAGTTTCTCTTCAGGAAGAATTTTCTAATGTACTGCAAAATGGATTATCAACTACTAAATTCTACACCAGAAACTGGAAACCTATAGTCCATGGGTCAGATGCAGCCTACTGCCTGTTTTTATATGGCCTGTGTGAACCACGGTTTTTGACACTTTTTTCATATGGCTGAAAAAATATTAAAACCCAATATTTTGTGACATGTGACAATTATTGATGTTCAATTTCAGTATCCATAAGTAAAGTTTTATTAGAACCAAGCCATGTTCACTCATTTTCATACTATGTATAACTGCTTTTGTTACCACAAAGGCAGAGTTGCAAGACACTGCATAATTCGCAAAGTCTAAAATATTTGTCATCTGGTCCTTTACATAAAAAGTTTGCCAACCTCTGTCTCGTACCATTAACAATAGAGTAGGAATATGATACCTTTAACATTTTTTCCAGTTGCCAAAATAGAACAGAGTCAAAATTCATCAGGATGCCTGGGTGGCTCCGTGGGTGAGCATCTGCCTTCAGCTCCGAGTGTGATCCTGGGGTCCAAGATTGAGTCCCACATCAGGCTCCCTGGATGGAGCCTGCTTCTCCCTCTGCCTGTGTCTCTGCCTCTCTTTCTTTCTGTGTCTCTCATGAATAAATAAATAAAATCTTAGAAAAAACTGGTCACGTTTTCTCTATGTTTCTATAATACATATCAAACAACATACAGCATGCTCACCTTATGACTCATAAAGTCCACTTCCAAGGGATTTATCCAAGAATGGAGGGTGGAAACAAAGATAGATAACAGAAAGTGGGAGATAGCATAGATATATAGCAGAAAATAATTAAATGAATGAATCATCATTTAGTTATGCAGCTAAACCCCTGTACCCATTAAAAGAATGATTAGATGTATTTCGGGGACACAAATAAATCAATAGACATGGTTTCAGCCCGCCTGTATGGTTGCCACCTTCTTAGGAGGAAGGATCCTTAGGTTTGGGGGGAAATTACCAGACTTGGGCTTTCATCAGGGGAAAAGCTATGGAAGTACACGAAGGCAAGAAAGGCTATATTGATTTACATTTTACGGGCACAGAGCTACCCCTCTGGGAAGAAGGAGGTGGGAAGGGAATGGAGCCGTGAAGTTGGGCCTACTGTGTACCAAGTTTTAGAGTTTTGGCAACAACACACCAAAAACTGGGTGGCTCAGAGCAAGAGAATTTTTGTGATCTCTCACAGTCCCAAGACCAGAAGTCCAAAGGTCAAGGTGTTCACAAGGCCATGCTCCCTCTAAAGGGGATGATTTATTCCAGGTCTTTTCCCTTGGCTGAAATGGCTGTCTCCTCCGTGTTTACTGGGTGCTGTGCAGAGAATTACCTCTTTGTATCTATATTGTGCCTCCTCCCTTTTTAAAACTTCGCCTTTCCTTTCCTTTCTTTTTCATTGTTAAGAGGAAATGCATGGCTTTGGTATAAAATCCAAAGACCCAAAAAGTAACCTAAGGAAAGGGAAGTATCTTTCCCCCAGAATTCCTAAGCTCACTTATCCTCTGCAGACTACTTGTTACAGTTTCTTGTGTAACCTTTAAGAGATATCCTTTTTTAAGATTTATTTATTTGAGAGAGAGAGTGCATGCCGGGGGTGGGTGGCAGAGGGAGAGAGAGACTTTCAAGCAGACTTCCTGCTGAGTGCAGAGCCCAGTGTGAGACTTGATCTCAGCATCCTGAGATCACGACCTGAGCTAAAATCCAGAGTCAGATGCTTAACCCACTGTGCCACCCAGGTGCCCCTCCTTCAAGAGATATTCCGTGTGTATGCAGATGTATATTGCATATCTTCTGCATTAGCCACTACACATACTGTGTTACTTAGCTTTTTCACTTAAAGATACATGTCTGGAAGCAGTCCACATCTTCATCTGGAGCTGCCTTCTTCATTTAAATAATTGCATTATATGGATGTTTTCTAGTGCACATCACCAGGTCTCTTTTGATTAATATGTCAGCTATTTTCATTCTTTTTCTATTCTGATGCCTCAATGGCTATTTTCTGTATATGTAATTAATTACTCATAAGATTCTATATATGTATTGCATAACTCCTGTATCAGAAAACATATGGATTTTAAATTTCATAAATATTACAAATGTGCTCCATCAGCTTAGCAGTAAGTTGCATTGCAACATAATAGTGCCTGATTCCTCACACCTTCTTCAACATAGTATGTTATCAAACATCTTAATTTTTCACCAGTGTGAAAGATGAAAAATATTTTATTATAGCTTTACCTTGCATTTAAAATATGAATAGGCTTGTGCCTTTCTCATGTTTAAAACTATTCACATACCCTTTCTGTGTCTGTTTATGTCCTTTGTTTTTCTATTGGATTGTTAGTTTTTTCTCATTTGTAGTAGTTTTTATAATTTAAGGAAATTAGTTCTTTACTGTGATGATATTTGAAGATATTTCCCCCTGATTATCATTTGATTTCTGTCTCTTTTTTTGAGGTGTATCTTTTCCATAGGGAAATGTTTTAATGTCATGTAGTCAAATAGCATTCTTTCATGACTTATATAGATGGTATATTTATAAAAGGACTTCCCTACGCTGAAATTTGCAGTTATATATATTTAACATTTCTTCAAGTACTTTGTGTTTTCATGATAACAGATAGTATTATTTTATAACATGCATGGCTATTTTGGGTGTAAAGTTAAGTTGCTCATTAATGCTTTTAAAAACATCCTGGGCTGGGCATGCTGCCACACTTAAGACTGACCTAGGCCATGTTGCTTACATGTGTATTTTTTTCACATGGAAATATGTTCATACTGAGATATATAGCAGATGTGAATATATCAGACTATGTAGGAAGGGTTGCAAAATACATAATTTTCTTTCTTGATAAATTCATTCTCATTTTGGGCCTTCGCCACAGTCCAGCTTGGGTAAAGTTAGTCATTTGGGGTAAATACAGTCGATTGAGAACCTTCTTTTCCTGCTTCTTTCCCTCTACCCAATCTAGGCTGCTTAGGTTCCATGTGGCTTCATGACCCCTCTCGGTAGCCATGGTGCTGCGAGGCTTGCTCTCAACCCATGGTCATCCTCATCCTGTAAGGTGGGGCACAATTTTGGATAGTCCTGGAGAATGTTGGTGCCAATGGGATGACATCTTCTGAGACGACCCTGTTCCTCTCCGGTCACAGGACTGCAAGAGTCAAACAACTCTCTACCATGATGTTTCTTTTTTTTTTTTTTTTTAAGATTTTATTTATTTATTCATGAGAGACAGAGAGACCGAGAAAGAGACACAGACACAGACAGAGGGAGAAGCAGGCTCCATTAGGGAGCCTGATGCAGAACTTGATCCCGGGACTCCAGGATCATGCCCTGGGCCTAAGGCAGACACTAAACTGCTGGGCCACCTAGGGATCCCCTAGTATGATGTTTCTCCATTACAACTGTAATTCCCTTCCAGGTCTGTGACTCCTGGTGTCACATTCACCTGGTACCAGACACCTGCAAAAACATTTGTCTCTTTCCTATTCAGTGGCAGTGCCCACATACTCAGTAGGACAGCTTTAGACCTAAGCTCACCTTTCAGTCATTTCAGCAGGACTGTTGTCCCATCGTAGCCGGGGGACCTAGCTTTACTGTTTGTCATCTTTGAGAGCAGTCATCAGGACTCTATTCTCAGATCTACTAACTACTTGGGGTTTCCATCACTCTTTCTTTGAAACTAATTCTGTGGGTGATAGAGTGGAGTTGGGATTTTCTTTTCATGTCTCTCTTTTATAACACTTCTTGGTCTACTAGCTCAATAGTTTTTCATCTTCAAGGGAAAGTGAGTTTAAAACATAAGGACAACTAGCTTAGTAAGCATTCTCCTGAAATTTTCAGTGTTAAATCTAGACAATATTTTTGAGACTTAGAAAGTCAAAAATTTGATGTGTCTTTTCTGGGGTCTTATTATTATAAATTACTTTTGAAGCTATGGGGACCATGTGTTTATCTGTCTAGGGAAGGATCACTGATTATCTAAAGCAATTCTGGGAAGCATGGACAACAAAAAATAATTTGGTTAACATCTCCCAGTTATAAACATAAGAAGTTGAGTAACAAACCATTTTATACACTATGTATCATTTTTATAAAAAATGGATAATCCAAAACATGAAGCAACAAAATTTAATAAATAATGTGATTATTCAGGGTGGAAAGCTTATAGATAAATTTGATTTATTTATATGTTTTATGAAGTGCTACATTTTTATGCATTTTATAAAATGAAAAAGTAATATATCAATACATAATCATTTAAAAATTTTATGAAAATACACAAAAGCATAACATATTAAATGATATTATGCAAAACTCCAGATCCAAGGTATCATCTCTGTCAATGTTTTGGTGTAAGTTATTATTTTTACATAGATCAACATGTTTTATATAATTGAGATTATTTTGTATCTGCTCATTTTATAATCTTTTGAGTACACAACAAGCATTTATGAATACTTTCTCATGTCACTAAATATTTTTTACAGCATGAGTTTTTGCAATAGTCTATGATATAGATACACTGTAAAATTTTAGTCTTTTGTGGTACATTCAGATTTTTTTTTTAAGATTTTATTTGTTTATTCATGAGAGACACAAAGAGAGAGAGGCAGAGACATGGGCAGAGTGAAAAGCAGGCTCTCTAATGAGGCGAGCCTAATGCAGGACTCTGTCCCAGGACCTCAGGATCATGACCTGAGCCGAAGGCAGACGCTCAGCCACTGAGCAACCCGGTGCCGCATTCAGATTTTTTCTAATTTTTAAATATTATACAAATAATTCTATGATGAAATTATAACTAAATCTTTATGTCCTTGTCCTCCCCCCTTTTTTTCCTCTAGAAATGAAGCTGATGTTTTACAATATAAATATATTACACTAGTTTGGAAAAACGTTTAACCAGTTATAATTAAATATCCACCTTGGTTGTTAAAAAAGTTCCAGTAAGCCACCTAAAGAGTGTCTAGTTTCAACCTATATGACTTTTCTAGTGTGTCATCTTGAGAACCTAATTTAAAATTACTCCTATACATCTGAATTTGGTAATATGCTCCATAAGAATATTAGCTACAGTATAAATATAAGGATTTCCACCAAAATACTTGTTGTATTTTTGAAAAGTTGATATGGAATTTTCTTCCTCATTGATGCCTCGTTCACAAAAATAAAAAGTTCAAAAAAATACAATATACATAAATGTGGTGTTTTTAAAACATGGCTGCCAGCTCTTTTAATTCTCCTTCTATTGACAAGCACAATCTATCTTTTCCATCTTTCTCCCCAGTAGACATGTGACCATTTCCACCAATAGATCAAGATGACCAAAGGGACACTAGACAACTTCTAAGGGGAACCCACCTAGCTTGCAGCTTGCAGCTCAGCTTCTTTGCTGAGACATTGGGATGCCATCGAGGAAGTGTTCCCTGAGCCACCATGCTGCAGCACATACCTGTAGGCCCTGGAACCTACGATTCTAGCTGAGCTCAGCCATGCAGCCACACTCACCGACATGGCAACCAGCAGGGTGAAGGAGCCATCTTGGAAATGAGTCCTCCAGCTCCACTTGTAATGGTCCCTATGTGTTTAGATTGATCCCAGTTGAGGCCCGAGACATGGATCAGAGACAAACCATCCCTGCCGTGAGTGCCCTGCATTACTGATACGCAAATTGATTATTGAAATGATTGGTTTTTATGCCACTAAGATTTGGAGATTATTTTTGTATGCGCCTTAGATGATAGCAACACTGAGGTTTGTTTTTTTTTTTTTCTTTTGATTCTTTACACAGATTATACTTTCAACTCATTCAAGATGACTTCAAATAGTTTAGGTACAACTTAAAAGGATATAAAGGCAGAGTATACTCATGTTTATCCCAGCAGAAATAATCTGATCCAGTGAGAGACAGTTAACATGAAGTCATATTTTCATGCCGGTGTTATAATACAGATGCCGTGCAAAGGAATACATAGCCAAGAATGTAATACATGTCTCTGCAATCTAGTTCAAATTGATTCCTGTTTGTGGATTCACCGGGCAAGAAAAGGTCAATAAAACCTGCAAAGAATCTTCATTTTTCCTAATAAGAGAACCAGAAGAATACAAAAAGCACAATGGTCATCAAGAGTAAAACCGTTTCCTGGTTCTGTTGTTCTTGTGTAGACTATCACCTTGCAACTATAATACAGGAAAGAAACATAATGTTTTAGATCTAATTCATCTGTGATTTGTGCAAATAAAATATTGCTCCAAACTAGCTAAGGCCAGGACCTGAGTTCAGCAAAGACGGTGAAATGATCACCCTCTACCTAGTTCAAATGATCCAGTTCAAAGATGGTAAAGAGAAAGGGGGATTGGGAGGAGGGGGATACCATGACAGTATTATGTTGCAGGGCATCCCGGGTGGCTCAGTGGTTTAGTGCCTCCTTCAGCCCAGGGGGTGATCCTGGAGATCCGGGATTGAGTCCCATATGGGCTCTCTGTATGGAGCCTGCTTCTTTCTCTGCCTGTGTCTCTGCCTCTCTCTCTCTCTCTCCATGTCTCTTATGAATAAATAAATAAAATCTTTAAAAAAAAAGAATTCTGTTGCATGCCCTATGGATCAATTTTTCCTGGGCTCACACACACTATTTTCTGCACCAGCAGATTCTGTTTATATACAAAATTAATGAGACAGTTTTCATTTTTGTTTTTGTTGCTATAGCAGTTGCAAATAATCATCTACAAGAAAGCAATCAGCCCACTGTTCAGGGGCCCCAGTGCTGTCCCATCCATCAGATTGGTCTCCCACCCTCTTACTGACATCCCTGAAGATTTTGAGTGGAAGGAAACTGTAATAACAGTAATATCAGGACACGAAATGAAAATCAGGACTTTTGTAGGCAAACCAGGACACTTTCTTTCAAAAATAACTGATTCCACTGAGGTACATTTGGAATCCATGAAAATTAAGTTTGTAAGTTAAGACATATCTTAAAAATTGTACATGTTAAGACATAATTATGTTCAACTTGTCAGAAAACCAGATCAGAACTAGAAGAAAAGTGCCTGTCCTATCAGTTGGGAAGTTCACAGCAGCGTCTCCATTTGGGCAAATGGCCTGTGCCCACTGACAACTGCATAATGTGAGGGGAGATCCACAGGAGAGGAAAAATATCCATGATCCTCCTTTTCCTTCAGTAACAAAAAACCATATTTATGCATATGTGTCCTTTTTCATTAGATACAAGAATAAGCAAGGATGATGGAATGGAGAGAACAAAGACTTTGGAGTCAAATGATGATGATGATGATGATGATGATGATGATATCAGCCTTACATTATGAAAACAAATGAGGTCAATGGACAGTAAGATTCTCACATTGACATTCCGAGTGTTGTTACTTCCTACCAAGTACTTAATATTCCAGTGCATTCCAGACATATTCATATGTTTATTCAGTAAATATTTACTGACTAGCTCGAATGTACCAGTCTTTGGTCCAAGGATTGATATATGTTAATATGTAGATAGCCTTGCCCTCAGGGAGCTTACAATCTAGATTTTGATGAAAACCTAAAATCTGAAAATAATTTGGATCTAAGTTGTATACAAATCCTGAGAGAAAAAGAGTATATATCATGTTTCCCTCTAACTATCCAGATCAGCTTCTTTGGGGAGCCTGGAAGTTACAGACAGCCATGGTCTTTGTTACTGGGACTGTTTTTTCTACCTTAATAAAACTGCCTTAGTAGAAAACTCTTTCTATAAGTTCATTTTGGGTATTTTTAATAAATAGTTTGGGTAAGTACAATTGTGCCTCTGTTCAAGGTAGCTGAACTAAAAATTTATTATTAAGACTGAGTGTGAACCAAATAGCAAGATAAAGATAAAGACAGTTTCATTATGTACTTGTCGTTTAATGCTGGGTCACTATTATCTAAACACATATAGAATCTGTGCTGTACAAAGAATGTTCTTGTTTAGTGGAAAAAGACATATGAGCAAGAAATACATGCACATGTTGCTATGGAGAGAAGTATAGGAACCCAGAAACATAAGTGTTCCTTTTCCCTGGGGCAGTGCAGTGGGAAAGTGCAGGTTGGAAAACTTTGGAGAATAAATGGTGTCTTTCCCTGGGTCTTGATCCATAAGAGAAGTTTGTCAGCTTGACAAAGGGTGGACTGCTGCGAAATTTCCAGGCTGAAGCAGCAGTATGAGCAAAGCACAAAAGTATTAATTTAAACCTCACAACGTCCCTGTGAGGCCAATTTAATGATCTCCATTGTATAAAAGAGAAAACAGAGACTCAGAGAGAGTTCTCCAGTTATACTGCTAAGAAAGGGAGTGCCAGCATTTTAATCCACTTTGGCTGACCCCAAAGCACATTCTTTCTCCACTATATTAATCTGTGTCCTTGTTCATGGAATGAGGACAAAGGTAAACCCAAATATATATTATAGGTGTCTAAAACTACTATTGTACTGTTCAAAATCTGAACCCTTTTTTCAGGTACCCTATTCATCACTTAGTCTGATATGATAGTAAAGTCTATCCTTAAAACTTCATATACAAATTGAGGTTGCAATCTCAAATGCTTACAGAGTAGAAGATAGGGTGAGGTAGGCTCCAGAGTAAAGCTGCTCATTTCTGGCCTGTGTGAAGGGGCAGCTGCCACCCAGCAGATGCCAATTGTCATACAGAATGGCAGGCCTAGGGTCACCAGATCCCCTGATTTTTTAAGGAAAACCAGAAATATATAAACTTTATTTGACATTTCCCCTTTAAAAAATTTTTGGAAACTAATTATTAATTAACTAATTAATTAGGCAATTAATAACTAGTTAATTAATTAATTAATTTTTAAGAAACACTCTGGAAACAAAACCAAACATTTCTGGGCGATGTGACTATAGGCCACCTGTTGAGACTGTCCAGCTATTTAAATTCTGTTAGTAGGTAGTGGACTGTAGGATAAAGAGGCAGGCTTGCAGCAAGCTTGGGATTCAGTGTAGTTGTTCAATCAATATTTGTTGAGTAGCATTTTATGGATCTTCTGAGATGTCTGGCAACTTTCTTGTCTTATGTTGAATTAAGTCATCTATCTTGGCACTTAAAAGAGATCGGTCCTATGCTTCCTGATTGGTCTCTAGGGGCCCCTTTGTCTCCCAGTCTTTGTGACAGATATTCAGTCCTGTACTTTTGACATGAACTCAGTTTTTAAACAAGAGTTTTCTGTAAAAGTTCTGCTGTGATCCTTGCGAAGTGCCAGAAGCATGGGAACCCTCTGGAATGTATATGGCAGCAACCTGGCCTGTCTACTGGAGAGGATTTGATTGCAACTGCCCTTGTGACAGGGTCTGTCTCTGCTGGCTCCAATGCTAACTTCAAAAGAACTATAAATTATAGCAATTATAGAAACATGCCATATATCTTACGTTTGTGACCTAAACCAGGAGACAGACGAGAAAGCTACATTGTTTGTGCTGTGAATTTTCAATTAAACAAAAGAAAATGGCCAAGAATCATCAGAAATTATGGAATACGTGATGCTGTTCATGCAAGTTTTATAACCTAAAGATTTGGAGAGGGTAAAATTTCCAAGGCATCTTTCTGAATGATTTGGGCTTTCCTTGTTGTGGCTGAAACCAGCTCCAATAAGATTGGGTTACATTAAGCACATAAATACACAGCTATTACACAGCACTTTTGATATGCAAGCTCAGAAACTGCTTTACATATTTAATCTTCATAATAATGAAGTAGTGTCATAGTCTGTTCAGGTTGCTTATAACAAAATACCACAGATCGAGTAGCATGTAATAAAAATGTATTTCTCACAGTTGTAGAGACTGGGAAATTCAAGATCAAAGTGCCAACATGGTCAGGTTCAGGTGAAGGCCCCTTTCTTAATTCAAAGTCAGTGCCTTCTTGCTGTATCTTCAGGGGATGGGGCTAGGGAGCTCTGTGGAATCTCTTGTATGAGAGCACGGATCTCGTATATGAGGGCTCCAGACTCATGACCAAATCACCTTCCAAGGCTCTGTCACCAAAAATGATCACATTGGGTGTTAGCCAATACATGAAAGGGGGGGGGGGCAGACATTCATACGATAGCAGGTAGATACTATTAATGTCCTTTCTTTAGAGAGAACTGAGATGTAGAGAGGTTAAATGACTTGTCCAGGGTTGCATAATTAGTAAATATAAAACTAGGACTTGAACACAAGTCATCTAGTTTCCATAGCCATCTCGCATTTCTGGATGAATTTTAGCATGTTATTCATTACATTCCTTGATAAAACCAACCTCTCATACAGACATGACACTGGGTGACAGTTTTTAATACTACAAATTTAAAATAGAAAAAATACCTAGTGAATCAAGGCATGCTCACATCGAAGAGTCTGAAGCTTTGGCATTCCTTTATTACCTGGGAAGCAGCAAAAAACAATGGTCACTGGGGCCTGGCTGCCCTGGTTCGAAACCATCTGTGTGGCACACAAGTTACTTACTCTTGTGCAAGATGACAAAAGTACCTATTTCAACTTGTAAGTGTTGAGCTAGAAAGTAGCTTTAGAGCTCTTGGAACTGGGTCAACACAAAGTAAATGCTCAATAAATATTAGCTATAAGCCATTCAACGGCTGATTTATTCATAAAATAAATCACGTATATTCCTCTATTGAACATGACAAGGTCCACAATGTGTCTGGCATTTAACTTGGGCAATGGAGGATGCAAATATGTGGAAAGCACAGGGTATATATTCTAGCAGAAGAGACAGATGCGTCAAGAAAACTGTTTTACTCTATGATAAATGCCATCATAGAGGTATGTCCAAAGAAATATGGGACCGGTGTGGAAAAAACTATTTGTTCCATCTGGAAAGTTGGGGAGAGTTTCACAGTGGAGTGACATATGAACTAGGCCTAAAGGGCTGAATAATGGTTCCCCAGAAATAACAGGCCAGAAATAATAATGTGGAAACGTGGAAGTGCCCTGTGTCTTAGATGAAATGGTGAGAGGTCAGCATGGACCAAATGGTGGCCTTACCTTTGAATGTGCAACAGGTTTACCAGCCATCCCACCCCCAAAGATCCTGGTAGCACCTGGCTACATTTAATACACTTTGTTTTTCAGAGCAGCTTTAGGTTTACAGTAAAATTGAGCAGATAGTACAGAGAGTTTCCATAGACTCTTTCTCTCCTGAACATTACATGTTTTGAAAATACTCCACAGGTGGTTCTGATACACAGCATGGATTAGATATTCTTGGCTACAAAAAATGGAAGAAAGAGAATGAGCAAGATGAGCAAGGAGACAGGTGAGGTCAAAGTCAGATAGCAATGTGCTCCATTAGGCCCTGCCAAGGGGGTTGGACTTACCCTTGAAGACCATAGGCAGCCATTGAAAGGTTTTAGGCAGGAAAGGGAGATATTCTGACCTATGCTTTAGAAAAACAAGCTGGTGGAAGTGGCTCTAAATTGGAAGAAGGCATGACCATAAAAATGAGATGGGAGATCGTTGAAAAAACTCAGGCAAGAGATGATTGGGATAAAAACTGGAGCTGGAAGGGCTGTGTTTGGCCCGTATAAGAGAGTGGCATTCTCTCCAGCTAGAGAGAACCATGCGCAGGTGCTATTTGACATACTTGCTGGCATGAAGAGAGGAGGGGGATAGGAAGGGGAGAGAGAGAATACTTTATTCCTCACAAAATGGAGGACGAAGACTTTCTCTCCCTCACTCATTGCCCTCTCCCTCCTTTCCTTTCCCTCCATCTCATGAAATTCCTACCTCTCTTCATTTCTACCTCACTCTCCTCTCCTGTTTGGCCACTTCCTTCATTATACAGAATGGCTGTCCTAACCCTAATTCTGTAAGACCAGATGAGCCTCTCCAATAGAGGCTGAGCATCACATTTCCCAAGAAGAGCTGACCGATGAGTTCACTTCATCCCTTCATGCTAGGCCAGTTCCAGCCAGCCTCTGGATTGGCTCTTCTGTGACATGCCGCCTATAGCTGATAGGGGGAAGGGAGGTAGTCAGATGGTGCAGACCGTGGTACTATGACAGAAGGACTATAGCATGACAGGTACCATAAATATGTCTAGTAAAAATGGACAGTATAAAGAGATTGATTAAATGGGAAAAAAAGGACTGCAAAGCAAAATATGTTATGTGCCATGAGAAAGAGATAAATAATCACCATGGAGGTTCAGAGAACAGAGGGGTCAAATCTGGTTGGACTGACCTTCCTTAAAAGTGTTTCAATGAGCAGCAGCTTACGAGCAGGGCTACATTAGTGTTCTGTTGCTGCTGTAATGAATTACCACAAAGTCCATAGCTTAAAATAACAGAGATATTTTCCAGCAATTATGAGTGTCAGAAGTCCCTTGAGAGGCTCACAGGCTAAAATCAAGGTGTGAGCAGGACAGCAGCTCTTTTCTGGAGTCTCTAGGAAAACATGGATTTCCTTGTGCTCTCCTTGTGCTCTCAGCTTCTAGAGACCATCTCTTTTTCTTGACTTGTTGACCTCTTCTTCCCTCTTCAAAGCAGCAAGTAGTGGATGGAGTTTCCATCATGCCACTCTGATCTCCTCCTCTGCCTGTCTCTTCCACATTTAAAGGCCCCTGTGGATAATCTGGCATCATTGCCCTATTTTAAAGTCCTTCTTCATTCCCTTTTGTCATAGAATGTAATATGCAGGTTCAGAGGGTTAGGATGTAGAACACATGAAGTGACTGGTCTGTCTGCCACCAGGGCATTGCGGGGGGCAGGGAGGGAGGTTGGGGGATGCAGGCAATGGAGACAAGCAGGATGGTGAAGGCTCCTCAGGAAAGTGTGAGTGGCCCACTTTGGACCTGGGAATTTACAAAAGGAATTATTAGGTGACAGAGAAAGGCAGCTCATGGTCACATTGTTTTCAGCCTTTTTTCATCTAAGCTGTTATGTATGTTATATTGTTGTATATAGCAGTGATTTCAATTTGCATATTCTGATGCTTAAATATGCTGAGCAAGTTTTTGAGTACTCTTTAGCTAGGTGTGAATGTTTTTGTGTGTAAATGTTGGAATCATATTTTGGGGGGTATTCGTGTGGGGGTTTTGCTCATTATGCTCTGAGGATGGAATTTGCTTTGTAAACATGATGGGGAGCTACTGAGGGTTTTACAGAAAAGGAATGGGATAAGAGTACATGTTTTAGAAAGATAAATTGGATATATCATATATATAAATGTATATACATGTAGATATAGATATAATTGGGACACGGTGAAGTTGGAAGAAATCATTTCAAGTAAAAGGTTATTAAAATAGTCCATGCCTATAGTCTTCCAGAATTAGAGTTAGGACAGAACTAGGCTGTGGACTAGAGATGTGGCTCTGAAGACTCTCCAAAGAAATAGAAAAATAATTACATGGGGTGGCTGCAGATTGGTGGTTAAGCTACTGTGAGTCAACCTGCCTGGGTTTTTTCCAAACATTATAAATATTTTCTTTTTAAAAGTTTTTAAAGGGTATAGCCCTGTGCTGTGGTGTCATCTTTGGAAGTGATTGTCTGATAATGCATACAGCCATGGATGGCATTTCAGTGGGGAGGTGGAGTGAGGGAGATGACCTCACCCCAGTGCCCTTGGGAGGTTGCAGTGGCTGGGACCTAAGTGTGACTATCAAAATTAGGAAAGAGGAGTCAAGCCATAAAGCTGTATCGAAATATTAGAACAAGAGGAGCCAGAGGGGCCCTTGAGATGCCACGCAAGAAGTCAAGTAGCTAACTGAGAGTAAAGAAAGGGCTAAGCAGCAAGCAAAATGAAAGGACATGGTTTGATAATTCTGGGGAAAGAGTGTCGATGCCTGTGGCAGCTCTTTTATATGCTCCCAGTGTGTGTTTTGCTAGGGCCTTAAAGGGGAAAGAATGATGGGACCATGATAGCGAATGGCAGGCAAGACATGGGGAAGTTTCTTAGTTCATGGCCAGATTGAGCAACTGTGTTGACTCTTTGCATCACATAGATTCCATTGTATTAATTTTTTCCAGTAAATTGGTAGCCAGTGATCTCTAAAGGAAGGGTTGGTGCCCATCCTTCCCTATTATGGGGCCAGGGAACTCTGTTTGCTAACACTGGATATTTGCAGGGAAGAATGTAGTCATTTAGCGTAGACTTCCTTCCTGGAGGGCACTGTCACATTTTTCTGCAGAGAAGCTATCACACAGCTGCTGTGCAGGGTCATACTGTGTGACAAGAGTAGAGTAGGGTTAGCGTTTAATATGTGTGCCCACTCTCGCTTTGGTTCCCTGGTTTATTCTGCTTATAATGATGGTGGCCCTTGGAAACAAAATCCAGAAAATATGATGCCAGACGGTAGTCAGAGAATTCACTAATAATTTCTTCTCAGTGGGTGTCTTAGATATAGCATCATGTGTAAAAACAAAACAAAACAACCACAAAAAAGGGAGTAATGTCACGTAATAAAGAGAGGTGGGCCTTGCTGCCTTCAGAGCAAAGGCAGCAAGTCATAATCCACTTCAAGTAGGTAATCTCCCCCACCTTCATTTTCTTACTTTTAAATTTGTGGGGTGTGAATACAAAAGGGTCCACATTTGCTATCTCTGTGGTAGGGAAATGGGCACTTTCATACCCACTGCCCAGTGTGGAAACTTTTCTTGAGGGCAATTTGGCAGTATTATTCAAAAGCCCTCAACATGGAATCTAACCCCAGAATTGTACTTTAGGAGCAGACCATATAAGTAATTAAGATGGGCATAAAGTTCTATGTATAAAGACGTGTATCCAAGCATCATGTTTAACAGCAGAATTGAGAAACAACATAATGTCCAACAACAGTTGAACACTTAAATAAGATTTGGTTAGAATTGCAGAATGGAACTCTATGCAGCCATTAAAAATGATGATGCAGAACAAGAGTTGGCAAATTATAGTCTATGGGCCAAAGTAGCCTACTGCCTATATTTGTAAATAAAGTTTGATGGGAAAACAGCCAGGTCAGTTCATTATGAGTTGTTGATGGTTGCTTTTTGAGCCACAGTAGCAGAGTTCAGGAATTGTGACAGAGATAATATGACTTTTTTATGTCTCTTATCATCCTTTCAATATTTTTTCAAGTTCTTTGCTTGCCAGTGGATTGTCGAATATTTTGGGTCACTACTGGGACGAAATCTTAATGGTGACTTTAGATTGCAATACAGTGTTTACTCAAAAGCCAAGATCCCGTGGCATACGTTAATCAGTACTCCAGTCTGAAGCATAAGACTCCTTTCTCCTCACTCGGCTAGGAACACAACTGTAGTCAAGCTGCCTACAATCCACATGTGAAGCTGTAGCCTTTCTTTCTTCTTTCCTCACTTTTGACTTCCACCCTTTCTTCCCTAGCTTGCTAACCCTGAGGAAGTTTGCGAAAAGGTTCAGAGCTCAGGAAAGATGGAAAAGAAGCACAGAAACAGTCTTCTCTGACTGGTGCTCTCATAAGGTGGCCTCACCATCTCTGGGAGGGGCAGACTCCCTGACCATTGGGTATGGTATATCCATGACACAGCCAGCCTCTTTTCCCCCAGCCTCCACACGCCTGGCTTTGCCCACGGTCCTCCACATACATGGTCTCTATCGGGGTCCCGTGCCTTTTCTTGGGCAGGATGTAAAATGTTTCCAGTGTAGCTTAATCCCCACGTGTCCCACGGAAAATATTCATGTATATTTCAGCTTGACACACTCTGGGCATGCAGCTGACCCCAATGTGGCAACAATTCTTTTGGCTTTGCTAGCTGAACAGCGGGATGACTCATCTCTGCCTTTTAGATTTTCCAGGTGGATGTCAGACTTTGGTACACTTCACTCACCATACTCCTGCATAAACACATCAAGGCCTGGGGTTTCCTTGAAAACCATCCTTGCTGATAAATGAGAAGAGGCCTTCCACCTCCCCTTGTGGAAGATAGGGAGATGGTGAGAACAGCCACACAGCCCACGGCCAATGAGTCCTCCTCAAGAATCTCCAACCGCAAGTTCTCTGTGGTAAGTCACATAAATGGGTCTCCTCCTTTGTGGTTCTCCCCAACTGACAGTCTAATGGGTGTCTTCTCTTATTTTTTTTTAAAATAATGGACACACACTATGTAAATGGTAAGAAAACCCACTTGAAAGATTCTGTTTCAGTTTTAACATGTCCTGTTGAGTCTTTGACCATCTTTTCCCCCTCTGTGTTCCTACCTAGGAAATAGGCTAGAAAGCCTTGTCTTGTGGCTCAAGGTAAAATCACTGTTAGCTTATTTAGCCTGAGAGTTACACAAGGTCTGCTAAACAGAGGAAGTGTCGTTCAGAAATATAGGGCCTATTATTTTCTCTCTTTCCTACAGCACAGAATTGTTTTCCCCTCAGTGAACAGAAAGATCAGCATGGACTGAGAAAACTATGTATCCCTCTAACTTACTGACTGCTTACTTCAAACTCCAGCTAATTACTCCAACAGCACCTTTCACGAAGAAAAGCTGACACAGAAGCTGGACAGAGTCTGTGTCTCAAGTGCTCTGAGGAGAGAGCAGTAAGTAAGGTGCTCTGCACAGCTCAATAATTTGCACCGCAGGAAAGCCATACTTCCAAGGGCAGGCAATATGTCTGCAGTATCCTCCTGGCGGAAGGAGGGCCAGGAGCTCATCTTTATGGCTTGAGGCTTGAAAGCTGCTTAACTGGGCGGAACGCCACCTCCTTGCCATCAAAGCTGTCCACCTGGCAGTGAATCTCAATGAGACAGCTGACTGGCTCAGCAGACAAGTTGCCTTGCCAAGGGGATGAGAACTTAACCAGAAGGTCTTTCAGGAAATCTGTTTAGGATGTGGGGGATAAAGAGGAAGAGAAGGAGCAATTCATCCCCTGAACGAGGGGAATGAGGAGGAATAGCTGTTCCTCCATTACGCGAACCATTTTTTTGAGTGTTTCTGGGCCTTTCACTCATTTAGCCTTAACATCTATGAGTCCGAGTCTAAATTCTGATATTAACCTCACACATTAACTGAGAGTCCTTTGTGAAAAACACATGGAAGTTGATTCAATTCGAAGCATAAAGCTAAGAGAAGCCCTCAACAATTTTTCAGAAAAGGATACAGACAGGAATATTACAGAGAGGGCACGAAGCTCTGAGTTTTGGAAATGTACAGTTGAAAAGTGTCTCGATTGTTACTTTGCACCAAAGGTTAGAACCATAAGCTTAATCATGATAACAATTCTTCTCTCACCCAGTACCTGCTGTGTGCCACGGCCATCCCCGACACATCACACGAATGTTCCACCTCACATCCTTCAGAACCTGTGGGTAGGCCTTTCAGCTTCACTTTGTAGGCAAGAGAGACATGACTCAGAGGGGTTTTATAAATCAGTGTGGCCATAAAGACAGTAGGCGACAGAACAAAGATTTAATCCTCTGTTTCTCTCACTCTGAAGCTCAGAATCGTGTCTATCCAGGCCGATTATACCAGATTTGCTAGAGAAGATAATCGTGTTTGTTTGTTTGTTTTTTAATCATGTAATGAGCAACCAGGGCTGCAGAGAGAGGATTGTATGAACATGTATGTGGGATATGGGGATAGTCCACAAATCACTCCTCCATCCTCTCTCCTCTCTGTGGTGGGGTGTGGGGAGGAGACGGGAGTGAATAAAACCTGAACATGGTCTTCAGAAAGCCTGGTTTGCTGTCTCTGGCTTTGGGTTGTGACAAGATGGCTGTTCCTTTGGCTTTGGTAACAGTGAAAAATTATTCATTTTGCCCTTTAAAATGCTGCCTCTCTGGGGCACCTGGGTGGCTCAGTGGTTGAGCATCTGCCTTTGGCTCAGGTTGTGATCCTGGGGTCCTGGGATCGAGTCCCACATCAGGCTCCCTGCAGGGGCCTGCTTCTTCTTCTGCCTATGTCTCTGCCTCTCTCTCTGTATCTCTCATGAATAAATAAACAAATTCTTAAAATAAAATAAAAAATAAAATGCCTCTCATTCTCTTAAAATTGGGTCAGATAATTTTTTTTTTTAAATAATAAAGTAAGATGGAATAGTGTGGAAGTTTTGAATGGTGTCTCTAAAAAACAAAGCCTACTCAAGGCTAAGTAGATATTTGGAAGCAGTGTTTGGAAAGAGCTTAATGGATCAAAGTACAGGCTGAGTTGGACTCCCAGCCTCACTATTTCTGGCTGTGTATTGGTGGGGCCAGTTATACAGTCTAAGTCTCAGTTTCCTCATGTATAAATAGAGGCAATAGAACCCACCTCACAGATTTCTTGTGGAAAATACATGAAATATTCCATATTCTGTGCGCACCATAATATCTTGCCCATGAGAATACTCAAAAACTCAGCCATTAACTGGTTTTATTGATCTGGTGTGCTGTTCTCTTCTTGAAAATGGAAAAAAAAAATGTGCCTTCTGCATAGAATGCTTCTTCTTACTTACTTTTGTGGTTTCCCCTTAGAAGTTGTCTTCAAGAAAGAATTCACTCCATTCACTTCATCTTTGGTGAGTAAATAGGAAAGAATCGGCTCCTTTACCTCCCAGGATTGGGTTAAGTGTCTATTCTGGGTGTCCCCAGAGCACCTTGTTCTGACTGCCATTGTGGTTATTGGTCATTCCCTTTAAAAACAGGGGCTCTGTTTATTCTTTTTGTCACCAGCATCTACCACCCTAGCACCTCTTTGAAACACAGGTCTCCACAGAAAAGATATACTGGGAGAATAAATTAAAACAATGAGGTGATATATGTAAAAAGGTTATATTTTAAATTTAAGGATGTCAGATTTCTTGAATATTATTGTAAAACGTAGTAATGATTGTGACCTACACTCTTCCCGCTGATTCTTTTCTAATGCTACTAACAAAGGAAAAGCTATTTAACCCCTTCTAAGTAAAAGGTTGCACGATGTCATCTCACACAAGGACTTCACTAAGTGGAGTTTCATCTGAGAAATATTTTTGTTTACTGAATAAAGTAGAAGCTGGTTTTAAAAGAGAAAACTGGGTGTGTAATCACCATTAATACCACATATAGACGTTGTCTCTCGTGATATCCAGGAGGGTCTCCAGAATTTCTATACTGATTTCATCTTGGAAGAGTTGCAATAATGGAAGTGGTGGGCCATTATTTTGTACTGTTTTTCTGTACAGACATTGAACTTTCTTTAATTCTCAAATTAATTCTCAAGTAGAGGACCACTTAACTGCAGATTCTTGGGCAGTGTGCTGCCCAGATCCCTGGACCTTGGTGGGCCTTAGGAAGCCTGCTCTAGGCTGCAGATTGGTGAGAGAAACAGTCCTGCTCTGAAGTGAGGGGAGGACAACAAAATGAGCCAAGGCTTTGTGCCTGCTCATGACAGGCGCAACAGTTATGCAAACGAAGAACCCAACATTTTACTAAACTGATGCCAAAAATCTTGTCCCACACTAAAACAAATGTTTGAATCTGCAGAGAGCCTATGCAGAATAAAATCAATATGCTATTGTTGGAATTCAAGTCTTTTGATGAAATTGGTGCTTAAAAATGCCTTGGACATTTATTTGAATGAGCCTTATCTAATAGCAAATTGGTTATGCATTTTCTTTCTATTAGAAATAGAATTCCTGAAAATGTCCCTGCCCCCTTCAAAAATTCTGTTTGGAAGGGGCTGCAAGGGAGCAGGAATGAGCAGTTTTGTCCTGAGCACTTCCCTGGCAAGTGAGATGGTTATTTTGTATACCTGCTTGAAAGATTAAACAACAACAACAATACAACAAAAAACAAAACAAAACAAAACAAAAAAACCCTGAAGCCCTGAGCAGTTGATGAATTTCTGCAAAAGGTGAAACAAGTGTTTGAACTCAGAACTGAACGGCATCCAAGTCCAGGTTCCATCTACTGTATTAAGTTACTTCTCAAGAAAGGTGAATATAGCCTGGGATCTGGTGAGAAGTCACTCAGAGATCTTATTTCCTCATTCTGTTTGCATGAGCCTCTTAACATGTAAGCTACTTCATTGTGGGGAGAGGAAGTGGAAAGTGGTCAAACATTCACGCAGTCTTATGGTTAAGATTGTTCTCATACTTTTGTGAGTCCTTTGTTCTAGGAAACTAATAGGTGAACAAAAAAGTAGTCTTCCAGACTCTAGGTTAGTTTCACACTCCCTAGCCCCACAGAAGGAAAAGAAGGGGGTGGTTCTCAGTTGTATCTAAAATCACCAGAATATTCCTGAAAGGCCTTTTTGACATTGATCTTCTGATTTTTGTTTTTAGAATTGAGTGACAAACCCATTTATCTTATTTTCCGTTCCTTCTTTATGATTAATCAACTAACTGCCTGATCTCTCTAAGCTTACCTTAGAGAGGTAAGCTGCACTGTTTGCAATATCTTGTAAATGGAAGTTTTGTGTTTTTTTTGCCTCCTCTAATAATTGTTTGCTTGGCACAGATGATTTCAGAACACAGTTACACAATGGAAGCTTAATGTTACAATCCCACTAATTTGTTTGCATTTATTATTCTGACAAATTTCACTTACCAAATCAGGACACAAATAATACAGCCATGAAGACACATCTGGAAAGCAAATTCCTCCTAAGAACATTTCATCCCATTGGAGTGGGGATCTGGAGAATAGTCACATACACCAGAAAGAAAGAGCAGGTGTTGGGTAGTGAAGAGAGGGCCAAGTGAGCCAAGTTTAATCTGGACAAGGAAGTCCCCTTGGGCCCATGGAAGCTGGAGACTGAGAGGTCCAGGCAGGTGACAGTTAGGGATGTCTCATATAAGTAAAGTTGTAGATAATGCATGGCTGATACATTTACATTATATTTTATTTTTAAAAAAATTTTTTAAAGATTTTATTTATTTATTCATGAGAGAGAGAGAGAGAGAGGCAGAGACACAGGCAGAGGGAGAAGCAGGCTCCATGCAGGCAGCCTGATGTGGGACTCAATTCGGTGTCTCCAGAATCATGCCCTGGGCCAAAGGCAGGCGCTAAATCGCTGAGCCACCCAGGGATCCCTACATTATGTTTTAAATCCTTTATTTATGGGGCATTTGTTTTTTATTTTGGGGTGACCTAGGGATTGAACTTTATTTTCTTCTAGAAGGAGAGTCAATATTCTTAGTCATTGATGATATACTGAATCATTCCCCCACGAATTAAAAAGCTGCTTTATCACATAATATACTTAAATTAGCTTTTGACTCTCTGCCCTCTCATTGATTTACCTGCTTACTCATGGGCCAGAATCTCATTTTTGGATCATATTAGCTTACTTCACTTATATATTAAATTGTTCATTATTGAGGGTGCAGTGCGCAGCCCATGCCTCAATGCCAGGAGAGTTGCATGGGTCCTGGGGGTGGAAAAGAATGCAGGCAGAAAGCCTTCCCTCTGAATCTTACATTCTAAAAAGTCTTGGAATATTGCATAGAAAGCTTCTCGTCTCTCATTCTTCTTAGTTTTACACATTTCTTGGCATTTTTTTTCTTGCTCGACACGCAGGACTTTATTTGGACAGGGGCCATCACAGGCCGAACCAGTCGGGGACGCCAGCGGCCGGGGATCGCGGGCCTGCCTCGCGGCTGGTCCTCTAGGGGCTTGTCCCGGGTGTCATCGTCACCAGGGTGGCCGTCGGGGCTCTTTTTCTCAGGAAACAGATCGGGGAACGTGAAGGTCTGTCCGTGCGCCAGCTGCACCTAGGCCACTTTATACATTTATTTTCTGAACAAACCTTTAAATCGATTTGTCTGGGCCTGAGAAAAATAACCTAATGAACTTTTGATTGGAATTCATTAAATTCCTATAATGGTATGAAAGGACTAGGCTTATTATAGTGTTTTGGGGATACTGAGAAACAATACGCCCTTCAATTTGTTCATTTTGTATCCAATTACATTATCAAATCTCTTCTAAATGTTAGCTTTTCTTGGTCTTTTGAGTTACCAGGTATGCAATCATATATGAATGCTGTATCCTTGTCTCTTTCTTTCCAATTATTCATACCACTTATTTTCTTATTTCACTATCTTAGAATCCCTCAAGCAACATTATTTCAGTTATCATCATTGCCTCAATGGTTCCCTTTTTGGTATGATGTTTGCTATGGTGTTGAAGGAACAGTTTTTATAGCTCTGCCATGCTTTTTCTTGTTTTTAAGCTGGAGTTTCTATTTCTAAATTGAAAATGGAAGCTATTTTTGAGAGGTGTTTGTTTCTTAGCATTAATTAATGCATGTATGTTTTTAATTTGCCCAGTACACTTTGATAAGTTATGTTGCCATATTTTTAAATGTTGAACTATCCCTGCATTCCTGCAATATAGTCTACTTGGTCCTGGTATGCAATTTTTTAAACATGCACCTAGATTTTCACTTGATGACTTGTTTGTACAATTTAGTTACTGCATTGCATCCATGTTTATGAGTGAAGTTTTTTTATAGTTTTCATTCTCTCTTCATCAGGACTGGGAAGTAAGGTTATGCTTGCTTTGTAAATTGAATTGGGAAGCTTTCCATCTTTTGCTATGGTCAGAAATTTCTTGAATAACATAAGGATTATCTGTTCACTGAAAGTTAGATAGAATTCAGCTGGAAAGCCATCTGGGCCTGGCACATATTTTAGTGAATAGATAATTTTTTAAAAGGGTTTGTGGTACAGTGGGAAGAAGATTGTCTTTGTAATCAGAGACTTATATTTGAATCTCTGCCCAACCTATTGCTGACTGTGTGACTTGGATAACTGACTTTTCTTTTCTGTGAAATGGTGATCTATCTATCTTTTTATCTATCTACTATCTATCTATCTATCTATCTATCCATCCATCTATCCATCCATCCATCCATCTATCTATCTTGGAGGGAAGACTATTTCCTAGAGACATTTATTAGAGGAGAAAGTTTAAGAAGCTGTTGGATCTGATGAGTAGGTGCTCAATAATGAGGTATTTCTCATCAAGTCATTCCCATTGTAATAATTTCTCTTTGGCTGTATGCATTCTCATCACCTGCCTCCCTGATAAATACATTTATCTGTAAACGGCTGAGTGCTAAGCTCTCATCAGCATCCTGTGTGCTTAGATACACCCAATAGTCGCTGTGTCGAGACTGTCAGGTCTGCTGGAAAGACCTCTGTCTTCCAGGGTCTCTTCCCACCATGATATTCTTTCTAATTATGATAAAAGTTCAGAACAATCTGATGAGGCGGCATCTTCCAATTTCCAAGCTTTCAATTCAGTTTTTTCCCCAAGTATGCAAGGAAGCTTTGAATAACAGCAGCATGCTTTGCGTTTTCTGTTCTGTTAGGAGTGGGACATTTGACAGATAGCCTTTCAGGCCAGTCACAAAGCCAAGTTTATTGTTCAAGAGCATTTATTTAGAATGTTAGTAATTTATTTTGGGCCCCGATAACAGACCTACTCATTTGTAGCTAATATTTAATCCTGAAATATTTCAATGCAAGAGGGTTTTTTTTGGGGGTGGGGGGCGGGGATTTGTTTGTTTTCTAGTGCAAAGTACTATACAAAATATTTGGGTGTCTAAATGGGTGCTTTGTCAATGAATTCAAAGGGAAAGGACTTTGATAGTTTTGAAGTTCCAACAGGGAAGAGAAGTCTACTGAAGCTGTATCTGTATGATGCTAACTGCCTGAACAGGACTATATATAGTAGATCCCATTTGGGTAGATGGAAAGTATACATAAATACACACACACTAATGGAGGCAGTTTTTCTGAAGAATACGTTAGAGACTGTTCACTTTACATTTAGGAAGAAGAACTAAGGATTTGTGGGGATAAGTAAGGAAAGGAAAGAAAGATTTGCATTTCATTTTATATCATTCTGACAGAATTTTATCATCATTTAAAAAAAAAAGTTGATTTCTCTTACTCAATATATGTTTTACTAAATGGCAGTACTGGCCTTTCACCACCAACTAAATTGACTATTATTTATTTGAATTATAGAATCAAAGGCTTAAATCTAGTTCAGTCCATATTTGTTTGAATTCCCTCATTCCCTCATTCCCTCATTTGAGTACCAAGTCTATCTTATTTCCATTTGTCCTTCATATGGCATTACGGCCTCCAAGGAAAATTTACTACAAGTCTGGCCCAGAAAACATTTCTGGAACTTAAGCTTTGTTTGAGGGTGTTTTTGAAAAGGAAATTTGCCATCATCAAATACAGTTTCTTGAGCCCACACAGAGTGTGTGGCATGGGTCCAATCGTTCCTTTCTGGTTCCTTTGAGATTTGTTTATTACTTTGAAAATCAGAATTTCCATAAAACAGCATAAGACTTCCCTGCCTCATAGCTCAATAGAATGGCTGAGCAAAGAGATTTAACTTCATTTTGAGGGTTGGTTTTGCCACATGTATTAACAACGATAAAAGCAACAAACCAGAGCAAAACAACTGTGACCGAATGAGCACACGGCACAGGAAACTAAGCTTCTTTTTATTTCTTATGCAACCTCTAGGGTCAACATGATGTTGTTGGGTTTTGCTGGGCTGACTCAGGCCTGTTCAGATGTTTGGGTGCAGAGTTAACATTGAAATAATCATCCTTGAGGGGGTGGATTAAGAATGAGTTATAAAGCATGACGTTGTTGACAGCTAAAGCAAATTGTCTTTCAGTTCAAGAACAAGAGCCTCTGCTACTGGGACAGGCTTTGAGTTTCAGTGCCCTTCCTGTACACTGTTGCTCCTGGCATCTGGGTTCTCTGGGTTGTTCACCTTTGGCCACAGGAGCCACACTCACTCGCCATCTCTTTGTTGTTGGGAATCCAGTAATAATTTGTACATATTCCCAAGAAAGTGCTAACTTCTTTAAATAATTTTATTTGGTCTATAAATGCTTATCTTTCTCTCTGCCCTCTCCCTCTCCCCTTACTTCCCCTCTCTACCCCTTCCCTTCTCCCTCCCTCCACCCCTGATGTTCTCAAATGCTGACTTAGATCTGTGCAAGAATGTGACCAATTTTCACCAGTCCATACTGAAATGAGAAAATAAGATCAATGTCATGTAAAGCTGTGGCATCTATCAGTGCTGCTTTTCAAATATGTGCTGCTTCTTAGACAGTGCCAGCTCACCTGGCACGTGACAAGTGGCACTTCCTGACCTTCCTGTGATTGGATAGGGCTCTGTGACTAGTCCTGGCCAATGAATTGTAAGGGATGTGCTGTGTGTTGCTTCTGGAGCATTTGTTGCCTATGCAAGAGTGCCCAGAGCTTTCTCTACTCTCTGGCACAGCAGTTGACCACTTTGGAGATGGTGCTTTGTCCATCTTGATCTCTAAGGGAGGACCACTCCTACCATTCTATGAAAAATATGTAGCTTGTTGTTTCTAGTCACTGAAATTAGCATGGGAGGGGTCGCCTATTTGTTACTACTGCATAATTCAGCCTACACAACAGCTAATGGATGTTGGTATAAACGTCAGCTCTACTTTTTTAGAAATGACTCTAATTTATTTTGGTGGTTTTTTTTTCTACGTGTAAAACAATTTAAATGTCTTTCAATGTCCTTGTTTGAAATGAAAAGTTGGCACTGCTATGGCAGTTCCCTTTCTTTGTTGTTGTCATTGTTGTATTTTAAGTTTATCAATATACGAAATCCAAAAGTCTGGGAACCACTGCTTTGAGCCATCTTCCATGACCCAGTAAAGTAGTGCAATGACATTCCAGAGTTTTCTAAGGTGATCCATTAGATTCAATTTCTTCTATAATTGAAGATGTAATTGGTAGGTATGCATGATACCTAGCCTTATCTCACTGTCTATGGTTATACAAAGGCTCAGCTTTTTGATGCCTTATTCTTTTGAAGCTTCCTGCATTTCACTTCTCATCACCTGAAATAGTTCACCCAATGGGTTTTGCCAATCATGCTAAATCAGGTGGCAGCCTAATGCATCTTCCTGGAGACAGCATGATTTTCAAATCATGGGAGCCATATTGGAATGCAAGATGTGGGGGTAACCGCTTATGTGTTTATTCATAGGGGCTTTAGTTTGATGAAGGCAGAGACATTTTTCTCTCCATTGTTTACTGTAACTTCAGGGCTTTGAGGAGTATCTGGCACATAAGAGGAGTTCTGTAAATATTGGCTGGATAAACTAATAAAATCTATGTATTTCTTGTGTGAATGATACACTTAATTTTGAAAGTGCAAATTCCCCTTATTGCTTTTCCAATTGTTGAGTAATGGTTGGTTTAGGCTCTAGAGGCCTTCGATCCAATGACCAGTGTACAATTAGGATAGTGCTACACGAACAGGTTAATTTCCTACTTTCAGGAAGGGTTTTCCTTTCATCTCATTCACCCAGTCAGACAGGAACGTCCCCTCTGCTGTCTTAAGGATATTTCAAAACCGCAGGTATGTGTGTGGTTTTTAAAGCCTTAAAGCACAAAGCCATGTATACTTTTAAAAAATATTACTGTTTTCCTTTCTATTGTTAAATGTTGAAACTATTCACGTATTTACCCTAGGGATAGTCGTGCATGACGGAGGAGGTATGTGCAGGGGAAATTCTTTCCTTGTCCCCAGTGCTGTCAACCACACCGTTTGGGCCCAAGTACAGTTCTTTGTTCACATAGTGAAGAAGGGCTCATCCAGTCTGAAGACAGAAAGGATTTGAGTTTGCCAGGGTTGATAGTCTATACATACACACACCTTAGACTGGTTTATCTGAAACTCTTAGATCCCAGTCTGTGTGTCCACGACTTCGACTTCAATGCAGCCGATCTTCAGTTTGAATATAATTATTTGCAAACTGTATCTTTGTCTGCATAAAAGTTCATGCCCAAGATTTGCAAAATGACGATAATATTTGAGTTGTAGAATTTTAAGGATTTTTAACTTTGTCAGCCTGTCCATAATACCTACTCAGTGTGCTATCTTCTCAGCCCTGTGGTGAAAGCTACAAAAAGAGAGGGTAAAGAGACACTCAGGGTTCTTCTCATGGTTGTATAATTCCTCTCAAATTGGCAATAGGAATAAACAGAGTTTTATAAGGCAGATGAGAAATCAACTCATTTTTAAAGGGATTGAATGTACTTATCAGTCCCTTACATAGAATTCGGCAGGGTTCTGAAGTGCAGACCTTGTCTCCAGGGCTCACTTGCCAGGTCTCCACTGTGTCATTAAATAACTAAGTTTAGCAATGCAAATTTTTTTTCCCCCAAAAATGAATTATGTTCCCTCGTGTAAAAGCATAAAGACTCTGTGTCTGACTTGTGGAACGTGCAAACTCATAGCCGTAGTCCCGCATCCTTGCAGATAGCATCACCGAGGAGGATTTCCTGTCCTCGTGTTTTTAGGTGGCTCTAAGAAACCTGAGGGCATTTGGACTGATGACGGATGTGCCTGACTCTGGGCTTCTGCCTGCCCGGCTCCAGAGTTTATCTGCTTTCTGTTTGTTTTCTGTGCTCCTATTAGGTTGTTGTTAGTTACATTCTGATGTTTGTAGTTTGGGGAAATCTGTATCTTTGTTATTTATGTTATCAATAATGTGACCTGGGCCTTCCTCAGCAATGTTCCAACTGTTCCCAGGTCCTCAATCACTAATTATGCAGATGAACAGATTGCGGAAACTCTTTCCGTATGGCTGCATTCTGGAGGAGTTGTTTTTATTAAATTGCCGGTGTCTTGAATTATAATTAGGTACTGGCCCATATTTATAGCATTTCTCTTCTCTCTTTCTCTTCCCCTCACTTTCCTCTTCCCCTTATCTTCTCCTTTGTTACTTATTATGGGATGAAAACTTTATCACAAGAGAAATAGCAAGAGAAGACTCAAGTCATTAGCTCAGAAGTAAGCTTGCTTAACAGTAGACGACAGGGCAGCGTGTTAGTTATCAGGAGGTTCTGTTTCTTGCAGAAAGTCATTAGGATGTGGAGCTGCCTGCCAGAAAAAGTAGTAGAAGCTGGAGAACTTAACAAATTCAAGGGCAAGGAAGGGACTCATTTACAACCTTGCAACACAGCCTGGCCAGTCCACTAAGAAAGGAAATGTAACAGTGGTCAGAGAAAACAGAAGAAACATGGGGACCACAGGGACCTCCGGTCTACCTCAGTTAGCCAAATCCTAACATGTTTCATCTACTTGCTCCTTGTGCGAATTATACGGATCTTATTAACTGAAACTATTAAGCATTCAAGGTGTGTGCTACCCTAGCATGGAGGTGTGAAACATGACCTTCCCCGAGAGCAGTTTGCCTCAAAGGACGTAGGGCTTTTGATTGAATGAAGTATAGATAATGCAGGCTACGTATGATTCTGTTTAAAAAAATACACATACACATAGTTTTTGAATCATGAATAAGTGTAGAGATGGCGCTGGAGAAGAAAATGTATGTAGTGCTTGATACTTAAAAAAAAAAAAAGTTCATCTCGGTATTTTTATAGCCTCGTTTTAGTCTTTATTTATGGTTCCAAAAGAGTTATTTTCAAATTTTGTTTAGAAACTTAAACAAAGGAATGTTATCCTAGAGGTAAGTGTAGGTAAGCACTAGGCCTCGTGTAATTGTTGGGGGGGTGGTATTTAAATTAGAACAAGCATGTAGAATTCTACTATGATATTGATGCATCTGTATATGTCAGAGAAGAGTCATGAGAACTTTGTATAAGCCTCAGTATTAATGTGCCGGCACCTGGAAGATAACTAAGGGCTACAGGCAGTCATTAGGAAGTTATTTGGAAAGAAACTCACGCCAAACAAGCCTGTCTCCTTGTATTATTAGAGAAAGTAAAGTATTGATATACCTAAGTAGGAATGATGCTCTTTTATACTACAATTATGCAAACGTAGGATTCAACCCATGTCTGAAAGAAATTCAACCTCTGTGCAAATGTTAATAAAAATGGAAATTAGGTTTACCCATAGGTAACTGATATCCAATGTTATAAATAAATAATAGACTCATAAAACAATGGAGCTAGAGGGGACTGGAATTTATTGATTCCAATGTGCCCATCTACTATACTGTGGTAGACCTAGATAATTCCCAAAGACAAGATGGCTCAACCTGTCTTTAAAGATTCCCAGAGAAGAAGGCCCACAAGAGTCTGTGGTAAGCTGTTCCAGGGATCTCTACTTCCAGTATCACAATCCCCATGTACTGCTCTGATGTTTACATTTCCAAAAAAGGCAGCTATTATTTGTTTTTATTTATTTATTTTAATTTTTATTTATTTATGGTAGTCACACACACACACACACACACACACACACACACACAGAGAGAGAGAGAGAGAGAGAGAGAGAAGCAGGCTCCATGCACCGGGAGCCCGACGTGGGATTCGATCCCGGGTCTCCAGGATTGCACCCTGGGCCAAAGGCAGGCGCTAAACCGCTGCGCCACCCAGGGATCCCATGTTTTTATTTTTTTAAAGCAAACCTTTATTTAATTATTTTATTTTATTTTTAAAGATTTATTATTTATTCATGAGAGACACAGACTGAGAGAGAGAGAGAGAGAGAAACAGAAACAGAGACATAGGCAGAAGGAGAAGCAGGCTCCTCACAGGGAGCCTGATGCGGGACTCAATCCCGGATTCTGGGATCATGACCTGAGCCAAAAGCAGGCACCCAATGGCTGAGCCACCCAGGCATCCCAAATTATTTTATCTTTTAAAAGATTTTATTTATGTATATTAGAGAGAGAAAGTGTGCACAAGCTGGGTGGGGGGGGGGGAGAAGGAGAGAGAGAAAGAATCTCAAGCAGACTCTGTGCCAAGGGCCAAATCGGAAGGTGGGGCTCGATCTCACAACCCTGAGATCATGACCTGACCTGAAATCAAGATTTGGATCCTTAACCGACTGAGCCACCCAGGCGCCCCAGCAAACATTTATTTTAAAATAGCTTTAGGTTTACATAAACATTTTAATGATAGTATAGAAATTCCTGTATACTCTGTACTCAATTTTCTGTATTATTAACATCTCACAATAATGTAGTACATTTCCAATTAATGAACCAATATTGATATCTTATTTTAAACCAAAGTCCACACTTTATTCATATTTCCTTAGTTTTTACCTAGTGTACTTTTTCTGCCCCAAGACCCCATCCAGGAGACTACACTGTATTTACTTGTCATGTCATCTTATGTCCTTCCCTCTGTGACAGTTTCTCAGAATTTCTTTGTTTTTGATGAACTTGAGTTGGGGTTTTGAGGAGTAGTCATCAGGCATTTTGTGGAATGCCCTTCAGATGGAATGTATCTGATATTTTTCTCATGATTACAACTGGGGTATTGGGGGGGGGGCAGATCATTGTGGTAAAGTGCTATTCCCATCACATCCTATCAAGGGTATGTGCTATTAGTATGACTTATTACTGTTGAGGTTGACCTTAATCACCTGACTGAGGTAGTGTTGGTTAGAATTCTCCACGGTAAAGTTATGCCCCTCCACCTTGACCCTTATACTGTCCTCTTTGGAAGGAAGATCCTAAATACCACCCGCACTTAGCATGAACTGTTGTGTTCTACCTCCCCGGGAGTGGATTGTATCTATAAATTATTTGGAATGCTGTTTTTTAGGACAGTTCTTCCAGAAAATTTCTTATTTTTCTAAAGTTCTATTTTGCTACCTAGATTTACTGAACTGAGCTACATATCTTATTTCTTGAAAATATGATTTTTTGTTTAAAAATGGGACCTAAAAAAAAATGGGACCTAACTAGGTATTTTTCATTTGGAAATTTGAAATGCAGTAATTTAAAAAGGAACTAAAGGTGAAAAAAAAAGTCCCTAAGTACAATCAACTAAATCAATTTAACCATTTTAATTCTGTTTTTGTTTTCAAATGCTTGCTTAATTATTTCTCTCAACTATGGTTGTCCTAGGTCATTTCCAAAATATCTAATCTTATCTATTCCAATATATACTCAGCTGCTGTGTAGAATGCAGATGTTAATAACTTCTTTAACACACAAAGGCTGCTTACTCTGATTACTAACAGGTCCCCCCCTTCTCTACTTCCTCCCTACTTATAACACCTCCCTTGTTTTCTACAGCCCCACACTCCTACCACCTGATTCTTTTATTTCCTTCTCTCAGACCTAAAAACATAAAGAGAATAAACATATTCAGTTATGTCATTTTGAGTGCCAGGACTAATTTTATCACTTGAGTTTAGAGTTCCTGAATTAAGAATAGCAAAGAGATTTCATTTCATGTACCTACTTCAATGAATTATTAGGACCTACCTAAAGAGCTAAATGGAGGATTCCAAGGAACTGGACTCAGAGGAGAGGGATTATAAGATTGATAAGCTATGGACATGGAAGAGAGAAAATGTAGAAAGCTACCTCTAGGTGAGACCTTTATACCATCAGATAATAAGACCTCATTAAATAGATCATAAGCTAACCCAATTTTTTAAAAGACTTATTAGTGTCTGACTTGATTCTTCTACTCTATCAATTTATCTTTTTATATCATGGGGAAAAAATCTAGTAACCATTTTCCATTGCATAGCTTAGCAACATATTTGTCTGTGGAAGAAACTTGACCTAATTATCATTGCATATGGAAAGAAAGTAATTGAAGAAGACAGAAAGACTTCTCCATTAGGAGTGAAGTTCTAGTTTGTATTAGACTTTCCCATCCAGACTGAAATGTGGAATGGAAATATGGTAGAAAGGAATCTGATATTCAGGGCAAGGAATCAACCTTCAGAGTAGGTAAAAGACATAGGATCAAAAACTCTGTTTTCTTTTCTGTTCCTCCAGCTGCTGGCCACATCCAGCTCTGGCTAAAGGTAAAATTTCAAGTTTTACAATTATTTATCATAAAGATGAAATAATTCTCCATTACACTTTTTTAGAACTAGTGTTCAATGGACCAAACCAGTTCAGATATAAATGTAACACGCATGCCAACATCACGTATTTGTGGTGTCTGGGAAGTTTCTGCTATACCACAATATCTATTTAACTCAAATTACAGTGTCTAAAACTTCTACGATGCACTCCTTTGGAGAGTTCCTTGTAGAGAAATTTTTTCAAATGTAAATTTAACCAGGAGGGGTAGTACATGAGATAAATTCACTGTAAAATACTACAATTACTTTTTTTCTAGGAGAAAAAGTCTAAGTTAGCTGAAGAATACTATAAATATGAGATGGAAATGGCAAGGTTAAAGCAGAGAACTAAATTTTGGAAGAGTTGTTAAAAAACTCTCTGGCCTCTTAGCAACAATAACAAATTTTAGTACTTCCCACATTCTTCCTAAGGCTGGAGATGAACAGCCTAATATAATATGTTATACCAGACTTAAAAATATTTAATGTTCCAAAACGATTTGTCAGAAGAATGAAGAAATTTATTTTAAAATTTGCAGATAATAGAAACTGAAAAAGATTGCCAGCCTATGGAGTTTAAAACTGAGATACAAAACAAAATCATCTTATCACATTGGACACATAATCCTAACTAATGGGAAGAAATTTGCTAACTATTCATGTGGGCATATTTTACTGGGGAAAATAGAACAATATAATACATATATTCATCAAAAGGTATGTACATAAATTGAGCATCAGGTATACTTATAATAATGAAAAATCAACTCAAACATCCATGTACAATAAAATGCATAAATAAATCATGACATTCATATGGAATACTATACAGAAAATGTTAAATGGAAGTACGGTAATCTATAACAACATGAATGATTTCTCAGGAAATGTAATGTTGAGTGATTAAAAAAACCTACTCACCAAATAGTTCACACTGCAGGATTCTCTATACTTAAAGTTTAGGACAGGCAAAACAAACCTCCATTTAAGAAGTCACAGGTGAGAGGTTACTCATTGGGAGAGTGTAGCTAAGTAAGTGACAATAATTACACGAAGAGGCTTCTATGGGGTCTGGAGTGGTCTGTTTCTTGATCTAAGTGCTAGTTATACCGGGATATTCACTTTGTAAAAATTTATTAAGTGATAAATTTATGGCTGTGTACTTTTCTGTATGAATGTTATTTTTGTGTTAGTAATGTTAGTAAGTTTTTGAAACAAATATATTAGATAAATAATCAGCAAGGCTAATGTGGCTCATGTGTAAACAACGAAAAGGTTAGAAAAGTTTAAATTGTATTTATAATTCAGCTCTCCTAGGACCTTTTTGTCCATTCTTTAGCTAGTATCCCTTAACATTGGTGACATTTTTTTGTTTTTAGCTTTAGGTTTTTTGAAGTAGGGGTTGATTTGCCTGTTATCTGCAATACTACCTTCTGAAGTATATCATCTTCTTTATTTCTAATGGTTTTGCTCTGAAACCTGGAAACTACATAAAGAGGGAAATGTGGGGTTTGAGGATCTCCAGCTAGAAAGAAACAAGACCATCCTGATGGCAGAGTGTTTCCTTTAATTGATAGGGGTGCATCATGTCATGGATACGAGGAAGGAAATAAGCACTTTGCTATTTTAGCTGTCATACAACCATGACAGAAACTTTGTGTTCTCAGCTTGAGACTTACTTGGCCATAAATTGTGTTCATTGGACAATGAAGAATTATCAATTAATTATCAAGAATTAATTACCAAGTCTTGTGGGAGGAAGAAGAAATACCTTTATATGATGGGGCTTAGCACAAGATGACAAAATTCCAATTTACAGTGCCAAAGCGTTTAGGGAACTCTGGGATGTTCTAGTTGGCTCCACCTCTGAGGAGACCAAGCTTGAGACTGGAGCAGGATATTTATGTTCAGATATATGGTAAGTCCATGGATTGGGCTAATTTTTGTAACCCCTTAAGTCTTAAAAGATAGAATGACAAATATATAGACCCTGTTGGAAGGAGACCCAGGTAAGTTTGAGTTTCAAACACTGTAGGGGAATTAGTTCAGTTTATAATTTTAAAAATGTGCATGTGTGCTGGGAGGGATGACATATGGAACTGTATGTTAGTCCTGTGTAGTGGTGACTCGCATGTCCTTTGCTCCCTGCTTTCATTAATTACCCATTGAGTGTCCTAGAGCAGATTACTTAACCTCCTGGAACCTGTCCTCACTCACCAGAAAACAATACCTAGATCGCAATACCTATCTGAGAAGGTTGTTTGAAATTTAAAGATAATGTATATAAAATATTTAGAAAGAAAACCAGCACAAGCTCAATGCTGAGTATATTTTAGCCATTTTTATTCCTAGCTTTGGATAACCCTGGGCAGGCATATCAGATACCCATACTGGCAGCAAGAATTCCAGACACTACTGATTAGGGAGGATGGGATCTCTAAAATAATGTTCAGACTTGGATGAAATTGGCTCAGGGCAGGGCTGAGTTTAAATGTTGAACATTTTTAGCATCTGCCCCTGGGTGGGGCAAGGTCAGAAAAGAGTCTGACTATATAGACACATCATTTGTCTCCAAAGTCTTTCATTGTCTCCTACATATTTGTAGATATGCATGTGTTAAGTTTTCCAAAGAGATTATTCCCTGTTGAATTTTGGCAGATTTTGATTATTTCTCTAATATTTAAATAATACAGTTATATAAAATTTCTCTCAAGAATCTTATTGAAGATATTTAATTTCCTTCTACTTCATCCCATAGAAAGCATTCCAAATTCTCTTATGATTTATTTCTTTCTCTGAAAACTTACAACATTTGTTATTTCCAGAGGGTGCATTATCTCTAACCCATTCACTCATATTTTGGAACTGACATTTATACACTCATCTGCCCTCCTTCACCCCCATATCCGTACCCTGTATATTCTCATCCCTGTATTTATTTAGAAAATGAATGTTTTTCCCAGTGCTCTAACCAACAGGTCAGCAACTGGGGTATTGTAAACTTGTGACTAAATCTGCCTTGATGAATTTGCATGATTATCTTCAAAACCTAAAATATTCTTTTCTTCAATGTGGGAGCCAAGTAGAGTATTCTCCTCTCCAGTGCTTACTGTCTGGGAAAGTATGGAGTAGCTTTGCCCTTGACAATTCTCTAAAAGGTTAATCAGGTCTGTTCTCTGCAGTGTCTCTCTGAGCAGAACCAGGAGCTTTTGGCTATGACTCATCATTTCTACCTTATAGAAGAACGGTGTCTTGTAGGAGATGCATATGATTTCCTTTCCGTGTGGGCTTGGGAATTTATGTTCCTTGGCATATAAAGGGGAAAGAATCTGATTCATTGTTTCCCCAAAGATCAAGACATTGATGAGAACATTGGGATGGGCCAACTTGCTTTTGCTGTGTATAAAGGGAAGTTTACCCCCCGGGTTATTTACAAGAAGTTATAAAACCCAATCTTCAGACTCTTCCCCCAGTAAATCATCATCATTCATATATTTGCGTGCTATTTCACATACATTTATATAAAAAAGTATGTTATTTCTACAAAATCATCCAAAATTCCTAACCCCGGGGAGGTAAAGCAATTAATGAGACAGTTGTGTTCAATTTCACTGTCTTGTCAGAGCCAAAGAAAGTGTGGCACAACTGAGAGACCTATGCAACACTGTACCATTTGTCCTGGGCTGGTTTTTCTTACTCTTTCCATGGACACCTATTATAAGCTTGGGTTAGAAAGTCCTAAAGGTAAACAATAGTTGCAATAGTTCTGTCTGTTTCTTTATCTACATGTATGTTTGTATTATCTTATTTATGCAGCAAATTTTTTAGCTTTCAATTTTATTACCTATAACTTCATTACATTCATTTCTAATAGTTCTCCCCCTAATAAAACTTCAAATCCCACCCTTAATATTTCTTAGAGATGTGACATTGGCAAATTATTTAAATTCCTTTGCTTCAGTTTCCTAATTTATAATTTGAGGATAATGCCTTATGGCATTTTTTATGAAGATTAAATATTTAAAAAATGAGGGAAAGTGTCTGACAAGGAATAGACAACTAAAAATTTCCCATCTTCTTTTTCTACTTCTTACTCTACCTTATTCTGCCTTGTGAAGTAAAAGCATCTACTTTTTATCTAAGCCATACCTCAATAATTTCAAAACATCTGGCTAAAAAAGTAAAAATGCACGCAATCATCCAGGTGTTTGGCCTGCATGATGACAGATATCAAACATTTAGAGCCATCTGGGTGATTGGCATATTTTTTTCACTTTTATCCAGGTGTATGTGGAAACAGCCTTGGTCAAAGGAAAAAAAAATCATAGGGGTTTTGCTTAAGTTAATAACATTTTTAAGTGCTATTATTTGGATGTGTTTTGTTTCCTTTGAAAAATGTCTTGTTTAAGCCACTTTTGAAAATAGAAGCATTATTTAATTTCATCCTCTGGAACCTAGGAGTTAAAAAAGAAGAAGCGGAAAGTGACTCCACAGATTTTAAACCCCCATGTTTCTACTTAAGAGAATTAAGGACAAGAAAAGCTAAATAATGATTCCAGGACATGGAGTTAGACTGTACCAGAGCTGAGACAAGAAGAAAGTCTCTTGACCTTCAACTGAAGAGTCCACTTCACCCATTGCCTATCTTCTTTCATTCTGGGCATATTTGGTTTTTCCTCTATGCACACAGAACCACATATACACAGCTTTGTATGTGCATAAACACACATATATAACACCTCTTTTCTTCCTAAGAGTAATGTTACTCTGCCATGATCTTTTCCCAAATACTTTTTCAAACTTTTGCTGGTAAGTCAGAGAGAATAAACCCAGCTTTAGTGGACTTGGTAGCACATGCATCCAGTAACCATGCTTCAACATCTGCCATCCAGGGCACCGCTTAAATAGATGTTGTATTGAGATCTGGTATCCTGTGCGCAGCTGATGCAATTTTCCTCAGTCACAGGGATGAAGCTTGGATAACATTTCTGGCTCCGAGAAATTCCCAAGTCACAAAGAAATTATTCCATTGACCTAGCAGCTTTGCACTCCCAATACAACATGTTCTTGAGCAGCTTCCCAAGGGAGAGAGTAACGTGAGAGTTTTCAAGAGTGCCGAAAGCTTCCCCTCTAATCATCCTGTGTGGATTCTGCTAGCATTCCAAGTCATCCCAGACAATCCCAAAGAAACTTGGGGGTTTCGCTGAAGTTTTCTAAACATTTTTTCTGCCTGAAGACACTAACAACAAGCAGCTTCACATTAAAACATTGTTCTTTGTACACGAACGCAACTTATCAACTGCCATTTCTGTCACAAAATAATTACACAGCTCAAAGAAGGTCTCCTTGAAAAATTCCCGACAGGGAATGTTTTTCCTTTTTATTTTATTTTATTTTATTTTATTTTATTTTATTTTATTTATTTTATTTATTTTACTTTATTTTATTTTATTTTATTTTATTTTATTTTATTTTATTTTATTTTATTTTATTTTATTTTATTTTAATTTGTTTGTTTTCAGGAGAGAAGTCAGAAAACTGGCACAGTGAGAGGCTGGAAATTTAAAATCTTCTGGTAAATTCACGTCTAAAAGCAGAAATGGGTAGCTGGTATTTGAGGAAGGAAGAACATTTCTGATGAATGGATTTGTTGGTAATATGACCAGAGGCAAAATAGGAATGCAGAGGTCACCAACTTTCAGAGGTTTTAGGGGGTGTTTGTGTTCTAGTTATTGGTGGGATCTTCAGCCACTAAGACAGGACTAGCAGCCTAGCTAGCAGCCTTAGCTCAGTTGAAAACACCTGAAACTTGAGGTGAAGCTAGTGGTGTGCTGAAGCCAGCACACAGCAGCTGGCAAGAGCCTATTGCTAAATTTTGCGAACCTGTTGAGTTACCTTGGTAAATTAAAATTGACCATAGTGGGAGTATTTAGATCAGGGCTTTCATTGTTTCCCATTGAGCTGGTTGTTAAACCTTTACTTCCACATCACTGAGACAAACTGGAACTGAAATTTCTACCTTTGTGACCTGTGACATAGGAATTTGAGAAGGCAACAACACTCCGAGCCTTGGTGTCCTGACCTGTATTTTAAGAATGGTAACACACATTTCATAATGTTGTGAGGATTAAATTAGGCATTGTGCTTAACCAGGTTCAGTGCTCATCAGATGTATTATTCACTCAGTAAATATTAATTCAGCACATTTTTTATGCTAGGAACCGTGACTAGTGCTAGAGACAGAAGGATAAATACGTTAGCAAAGACAGATTAAATACTAACTCCAATAGACTTTGGAAAGTACTGTAGTGTAAGGTGCAAATTATGAAGGTTGGAGCAGAAACAAAGGAGCCATCATTGTTAATATTGTTATATTTTTAATATTCCCTTGAAATGTACTGGTAGTTCATGAGGAATACTTGTCCAGCCATTTCCAGACATGCCAAATTGCAGATATTTTCAAATTTGGACACATAGAGGATCAAGACACTGGGAATATGTGGAAAAATCAGGGCAACACTTTATAGTTGATGAAATACTGATTTGTACAGTGTGGTATTACCTCAGAATTCAGTCTTCCCTGGCTGCCATTCTACTATTGCAACTGAAACCTTTGGGTCTAAAATTTGTGGTTCAGTCAAATGCCCTTCTAAAAGGCAATAATTTCTATGAGACTCACTGCATGCTGCATTATTATTGAAAATCTCTAATTGCCAGAAAAGGGGACAGAACCTAACATCCCTTCAGGGATAGCGTTTTACATTGCTATCTTATATTATTCTAACAAGCTACTGTGAAATAGATATTGTTCTCTCTACTTTGCCCAAGAAGAAACTGATGCTCAGATTCTGAGTTATGAACTCAAAATGGACCTGAAATCTAAACTTGGGTCTGCTGAGTCATGAATATTAACTTGATCTTAACATTTAGTTATTATAACAATATTATGAGATCCTATTGCAAACCTCATTTTATAAATGAGAAAATTGAGGAGCAGAGAAGTTTAGTGATTCCCCAACTAGTAAGTGGCACAGTTGGGCTCAAATTCATGCAATTTGGGATCAACACTATACTTCACATTTTAATTATCGCTTTAGCAGTGATAAGTTAACAACCTGATGAGCACAAGAATGGTCCTGCTCTAGGATGGACTAGTCAGCAGAAAGAGATTAAGGTGGGGACCGGGAGAGAAGAAGGAGCATGGGGGACAGGAAGACATAAAAAAGGCTTAGTCCTACCATAGTATTAGATAAAGGATTAATACTACAGAGAACAAAATCCACAGTCATTTGAGACCCCAAAAGAGGTGAGAAACTTCTGGATGTGGCTGTTCCTTGCAGGACTTTCAGTATGAGAGAATCACCTACAATGATAGCTAAGAGTAAAGATTGACTTTGAGTATGCATTGGTATGATCCATATGTATTATAGAGCTTTTGTATGTAAAGTATAATTTCTTCACAAAGAATTAGAACATCATCTGAAAACTTGTAAGCTACCTTAAATCATTTGAGGGATAAAATGGAAAATAAAAATATATATACAGAAGAGGTAAAAATTCACTGTAAAATGTGGTAAAAATTCAATGATTGCACTACTTGTGAAATGGTATACTGTTGTTTGAATGTGGTCTTGGATTAATTGCAAATGCATATTGCAAACTCTGGAGCAATCACTAAAAAATATTAATATATGTATATTATTATTGCATGTATAAAATTAAATAGAATTTTACATATAATTGATATGCCGAGAAAGAGAAAATGGACTCACATAAAATGCTCAGTTAAAACCACACATGGCAGAGAGAGTATAGAAGATAAAAATAGGAATAAAACCAAGGACAACAAATAGAAAACAGTAACAAATATAGTTGACAACAATCCAACTATATCAAATACTCAGTTTAAACAGGAGTGCTTAAATATACCAATTAGAAGCCAGAGATTGCCAGAGTAGATCAAAATACAAAGACCCAAATATATGTTGTTTATAAGAAGCCCTTTAAATATAATGATACCTTATATATTAACCACATAATATATTAACCATAAAGGGATAAAGAGATATATACCATGCTAACACTGAGCAAAAGAAAGCAGTAGTCACTATATAAATTTCATACAGAGCAAAATTGCTTCAGGGCAAGCAATTTGTCAGCGATAAAGAGAGATATTATGTAATGATAAAGGGTCCAAGAAGACGTAACAATCCTTAACGTGTATGTGCCTAACATCAGAGCATCAAATTTTTAAAAAAAATTTTAAAAATTAAAAAACTGATAGAACAACAAGGAAAAATAGATGAATGCACTGTTATAGTTAGAAACTTTAACATGCCCCTCTCAGGAATTGATCAATTTAGCAGGCAGAAAATCACTAAGGACAGAGTTGAACTCAACACTACCATCAATCAACTAGATATAAGGAACATCTATATACTGCTTCATCCAAAAACAGCAGATTATACATTTTTTTCTGAAGCTCCATGGAACATTCACCAAGATAGACCACATTCTGGGCCATAAAACACATTTTAACAAATTTCAAAGAATGGAAATCATACTATGTCTGTTTTCAGACAACCATGGAATTAAACTAGAAATAAATAACAGAAAGAGAGGTGGAAAATCCCCAAATACTTGGAGATTAAACAATGCACATCTAAATAACATATGGGTCAAAGAAGAAATCTCATGAGAAATTTAAAAATATTTCGAACTAAATGAAAATGAAAACACAACTCATCAAAATTTGTGGATATACAAAAGCAGTGCCTAGAGGGAAACTTATAGCATTTAATGCATATATTAGAAAAGAAGAAAGTTCTAAAGTTGATCATCTAAGCTTCCACCATAGGAAACTAGAAAAAAGAAGCAAATTAAATCCAAAGCAGAAGAAAATTAATAAAAACAAGAGCAAAAATCAATGAAATTAAAAGTAAGAAATCAATACAGTAAGTCAAAGAAACCAAAAGCTGGTTTTTCTGAAGAGATTAGTAAAATTGATAAGACTAGCCAGGTGAAATAACAAAAAAAAAAAAAAAAAAAAATAGAAGACACAAATTACCAGTACCAGAAATGAAAGAGAGGACATTACTACATGTCCCATGGACATTAAAAGATACTTTATGTTCATAAATTTTAAAAAGTAAATGAAATGGACCAATTCCTTGAAAGACACAGTCTATCAAAACTCATAAAAGAAGAAATAGACTGCATGAATAGGCTTGTATCTAGTAAAAAGAAAACTGAATCAATAATTAATAACCTTCCAAAGCAGAAAACTCCAGGCCAAGATGGTTTCACTGGTGAATTCTACCAAATATTTAAGGGAGAAATTGTACCAATTTTCTCTAATCTGTCCCAGAAGATAGAAGCAGGTGAAATACCTCCTAACTCATTGTATGAAGCCAACATTACCCTAATACCAAACCAGGCAAACACATTACAAGAAAGAAAAAAAAAAAAAAAAAAACAGGCCAATATCTCTCATGAATATAGATGCAAAAAATCCTCAACATATTAGCAAATCAAATTTAACAATATATACACCATGACCAAGTAAAATTTATCGCAATTTGTGAGAGTTCTTTTTTTAAAACATTTTTAAGAGTATTTTTTTTTAAAGATTTTATTTATTTATTCATGAGAGACACAGAGAGAGAGAGAGAGAGGCAGAGACACAGGCAGAGAGAGAAGCAGGCTCCCCGCAGGGAGCCTGACATGGGACTCTATCCTGGGGGGTCTCCAGGATCATGCAGTGGGCTGAAGATGGTGCTAAACCACTGAGCCACCCGGGCTGCCCAGAAAAGGGAATTCTGTTTTCAAAAATCTATTAATCCAACACATCAATAGGTGCAAAAACTACATGATTATATCAAAAGGTGTAGAAAAATCATTTGACAAAATCCAACACCCTTTCAAGATAAAAATTCTCAGCAAACTAGGAGTGAAAGGGGAATTTCTCAATTTGATCAAGTATATCTACAAAAAATCCTTATAGCTAACATCATACGCAATGGTGGGAAATTCAAAGCTTTCCTGTTCATATCAGAAACAAAGCAAGAATGTCCTCTCTTACTACTACTTTTTAACATTTTGCTAGAGGTTCTAGATAATGCACTAAGACAAGATAAGAAAATAAATGGTATACATATTAGAAAGGAAGAGATAAATCTGTCTTTGTTCTCATATGATGTAGTTATTTATGTAGAAAATCTGAGAGAATAGACAAACAGAAACAAAAACAAAACCTCCTGGAACTAATAAGCAATTACAGCAAGGTTGCAGGAAATAAGATTAATATGCAAAATCACTCACTTCCCACATGACAGCAATGAACAAGTGGAATTAAAATTACAAACACATTACTGTTTGCATTAGCATTTAAAAAATGAAATATTTAAGTATAAATCTAACAAAATGTATACAAAATCTGTATGAGGAAAGCACAACTGTGATAAATGAAATGATAAAAGAACTAAATATATGGAGAGGTATTCCATGTTTATAAATGGAAAGACTTGATATTAATCAAAATAATCAGTTCTTCCCCACTTGATCAATATGCAATACAATCTCAATCAAAATCCCAGCAAGTTATGATATGGAAATCGACTAATCGATTCTAAAGTTTTATGGAGAGGTAAAAGACCCAGAATAGCCAACTCAATATTGAAGAAGAATAAAGGCAGAAAACTGACAGTTCCTGACTTCAACACTTACTACAGAGATACAATAATCAAGACAATCAAGACAAATGTGAGACTGATGAAAGAATAGACAAATAGATTATGGAACATGTATATATATATACATGTATATATATATATACATGGTTCTTTGAAAAAAGAGCAAAGGCAATACAACGGGGAGAGGATAGATTTTTCAACAAGGAAGGCTGGAAAAATTGGGCATCTACATGCAAACAAGTGAATCTTGACACAAACCTTATGCCCTTCAAAAAATTACCTCAAAATCGATCATAGAACTAAATGTAAAATGAAAAACTATAGAAGGAAAAAAAAAACAACCCTAGAAGACAACATAAGAGAAAACCTAGATGACTTGGGCATGTCAATGACTTTAGATACTCAATGAAAGACACAATCTATAAAAGAAAGAATTGACTAACTGAACTTAATTAAAATTAAAAACTTCTGCTCTATGAAAGACACTGTGAAGAGAATGAGAAGACAAACCACAGACTAGAAGAAAATATTTGCAAAAGACACATCTGATAAAAGGCTGTTATGCAAAATACACAAAGAATTCTTAAAAGTCAAGAGTAAGGAAACAAACAACTAGATTAAAAAATGGGCAACAGAATCCAATTCCAGAGCATTATGGAAAAGATAAAACTACAGAGACAGTGAAACATTCAGTGGTTGTCAGAGGTTGGGGGCAGGGTGCGTAGGATGCATAGATGGCACTGAGGATTTTTAGGGCAGTGAAAATATTGTCTATGACACTATAATGATGGATACATGTCATTATACATTTGTCAAACCAATAGCATGTCCAACACAAAGAGTGAACCATACATAATGTAAACTATGGACTTTGGATGATTATGAAATGTCAATGTAAGCTCATCAAATTGTAACAAATGTACCCTAGCAGGGGAATGTTGATAATGAGGGAGGCAGTGCCTATAAGTAGGCGAGGAATGTATGGGAATCTCTGTGTCTTCCTCTTAATTTTGCTATGACCCTAAAACTGCTCTAAAAAAGGCAAAGTCCTAAAAGAAATTGGGCAAAAGACCTGAACAAACATCTCACCAGAGAAGATATACTGATGGCAAGTAGCATATGGAAAGATGCTCAACATTTTATGTCCTTAAGAATCACAAATTAGGGGCACGTGGGGGGCTTAGTTAAGTGTCTGACATCACCTCAGGTTATAATCTCGGGGTCATGGACTTGAGCCCCACTTGGGGCTCCATGCTCACTCAGGACTTTGCTTGTCCCTTTCCCTTTCCCTTTGTCCCTCTCCCCACTCATGCTCTTTCTCCCTCTCAAATAAATAAAATCTTTTAAAAAAATAAAAGGAATCACAAATTAAAACAAGATTCCACTACCTACTTATTAGAATGGCCAAATTCCAGAACACTGACAATACCAAATGCTGACTAGAAGGTGGAGTAACAGGAATGCTCATTTAATGCTTATGGGAATGATATGGCCAATTAGACAGTTCAGCAGTTTCTTGCAAAACTAAACATGTTTTACTATAGGATCGAGGAATTAATTGTACTCCTTGGTATTTATCAAGATTTACCAAGAATGAATTGAAAACTTTTGTCCGTGAAAAGCCTGCACATAATGTTTATAGTATCTTTATTGATAATTGCCAAAACTTGAAGCAATCAAGATGTCCTTCAGTATGATAGTGGATATATAAACTATGGCACATGCACACAATGAAATATTACTCAGCACTGAAAAGAAATGACCTATGATGTCATGAAAAAACATAGAGGAAATTTAAATGCATAGTACTAAGTTTAGAAAGCCAATCTTAAAAGGATAAATACTATATCAGTCCAACTCCATGATATTCTAGAAGAGGAAAAAATATGGATACAGTAAAAAGATCAGTGATTACCAAGGGTTGTGGAGAAGAAGGGGTGAAAAGGCAGAGACCAGAGGATTTTTAAGGATTTTAAATGATTCTATATGATACCACAATGATGGATACATGCCATTATAAATGTGTTCACACCCATGGAATGTAAAGCACCAAAAGTGAACCCTAAGGTAAACTGTGGACTCTGGATGGTAATGATGTATCAGTATAGGTTCCTGGGTAGTAACAAATGTACAACTGTGGTACAGGATTCTCATGGTGGAGCAGGTTTTGGGTGTGGGGATAGTAGGTACATGGGAACTCTTCCACTTCCTGCTTAATTTTGCTTTGAACCTAAAGATGCCTTAAAATATATAATTTATTAATAAAAAACTTTTAATAATTTACAATCAGCACATTATATTGCTGAAACGTCAATATATTACATATGGCTATATTATTATATTTACGTTGTTATAAGTATATAATATATATTTTATGTTACAAAATTGTACCATTATAGTACTAATTACATTCATGATAAACCATCCTAAAACTTAGGATTTAATTCAGACTTTTTTATTCTAATCAACTGATAATAATTAAAATCATTTATAAAGAAATATAAATTGGCAAAGCATATTCTCCTCCTGCCAGCACTACCCTAGAGCCCTTTTAAGGTAGGATCATTTTCCATTTCTATTTTTAAATGAGTAAACAAAGTCATGGGAAGGTGAGCTACTATCTCAGAGCTACCCAGAGCCTCATAAGTTCAGCTAAGTTTAGACCTTGCCATCTGTGAGCTGGAGAACTTAGCCCACTGGCTAGCTGTATAACTTTGAGCGAGATCCTTAGGCATGAAGCTGCTCTTTGCTCATCTTTCATATGTGAGGGTTGCCTTATGTAACGTCCAGGCTTCCCTCCAGGCCTCATATTTATGTGAACGTTAGGATGGAAAAGAGCCAATGCATAAAAGGAAGAGAACGGAGCCCCTTTCATCATTTACCTTACACAGGATATAAGGTTCAGAGAGAGACCTGCCTGATGGATGGTTTTATCAGCGAAGTGCCCAGCATCTTCATCTTACTGGCTCCCACACTTGCAGAGGCAGAGTAGCACAATAATCTGAGGATGAGGCCAGAGCAATGTCACACTGAGGCTATAATTTCAAAAATCTCTCATCAACAAAGACCCAACACCCCATAGAAATTACCCTAACAGGAAAGTTTCCCTCCAACAAGAGATTTTCTAAAATCTCTTTTCAGCAATCTCCACTAAGCTAAAAACTCTCCACTTCGTTTGTACAGAACTTTATGGTTACAAAGTCCTTTGTGTCCCTAATGCTCTCCATTCAACTCTCAATGCTGACCTGTAAAATGGAGAGGAAAAGAGCTGTAATTTCTATTTTACGCATGGAAAAAAAAAAAAAAAAACAGAAAAAAATCCAAGAGAAGTAAGCATTTGCCCAAAGTCATTGTAAAAGCAAGTGGTAGAGATGGAATTGGGATTCAGGTTTTTTGACTCTCGGTTAAGTGCTCTTTCCATGGTACCAGATGTTTTTGACCTACAGCCTGTTTCACTAGATGGAAAACTAATGAAATCAAGCCATGGCCATGAACACTATGGCATGGCATTGTGTTTCAAAGACACCAATGACAGAACTTGGGCCAGGGAAGAATAGGAGTTGATGTAATTTCCAGTTTGAGATGATGGATCCCAGCTTTTCAGAAGCTTCCTAGGCCAGCAGGTGGAGCCTCTTGTCATGCTCATTTCCAAAGACAGGAAGAGATTTTTTTTCCTTCTCTTTAAAAAAAAAAAAAAATGTGTGTGTGTACACACACACACACACACACACACACACACAGTCGACCAGCTCAGGGCAGAAGCGAGGCTCTTATGCCCTTGCTTTCATTTAACCTTTTTTCAGGTGCTGAATGGGAGGCTCCTGATCATTGGCCCAGAGGTTCAAGTACACACAGAGACACAAAGGCATTTCAAAAAGGAATCCAAGGGTTTTGTGCAAAGTATAGAACAGTGAATGTGCTCGGTGAGGCATACCAGCTTTGCAAACACAGTAAAGGAATGAAGGAGCTGCCCATGGGGTGGTATGTGCCTCCAAACTGCTGTCAGCAGGCGTTGGATCCAGAAACAGCAGGAGACAGGCTTTCTCTTAAAAGAAAAGACAGTTGGAGCCCTTGAGTGTTCCCCTGGTAAATAGCAGCCCTATCCATGTGAGGGAGTGATGCCCCCTTTATACAGATCTGCATAACATCTTTCCTTTCCAGTGGGGGGAGCGGTGGAAGGGAGGCAACCCTGCTCTCAGGTTTTAGGCACAAACATTCCTTCCCTGTATGCATTAAGTGCCATGATTGGGTCATTTTTTCCACTCCCTTCTAAAATATTTTGTTTTCCATCTCTCTCTTCTTTTCCATGTTGCTTTGAGAAAGATCCAAAACTTCCTCCCTGGTTTCCTTAGCTGCTTTTTGTTGTTGTTTCAAACCACAGCCTAAATTTAAATGTGGCCCAAGAGAGGGAAGTAACTGGTAGTTATGGGTGTGGCTTCATTGTTGCCTTGGGGTCAATTACCTTAAGCCAATCCTTTAACTTTGTGTACAGGTAAAATGAGGTGAAGTCAGTTACATCAGAGTCATTGTCTAGAGTCCTTGGGGGAAGAGCCTTCTAACTTTTTTTTTTTCTTCTTGTTTTTGTAATTTATCCAGCAAAAGATAGCCAGATTAATCTTCCTAAATAATAGCTGTTATCATAACATTCCTTTTTCCAGAAACCTGAAATACTTCAATATACAACCCTTTACCTCTAAGATAAAGAATTAATGTTATAACCTGGCTTCTGGTGCCTCCCACATCTGGCCTCCACTTACCTTTTTGGCCTTCTTGCTTACTCTTTCATCATAAACCAGACTGGCTTACTCATTTCCTTAAATTTTCCTGTTACATTCTTTTTTACCCCTTGGTTTGCATTAGTTCTTTACCACTAGGAATGACCTTCTCATTCCTGTTGACTTAACTGATATCTTCTGATCTTTGTTCAAGGCCCAGCTGAATATCCTCTTCTCTGTGAAGCCTTTCTGAATTTCTTCAGACATCACTGCTCCTGACTTGAAAGCTATAAGAATATCTATTCTACTTGTGTGACACTCCTGAGCCTGGTCTACATCATTTTGGCCATTATATAACTGCTTTTATTGAACTGTGCTCTGTCATTATACCATCGGCCCACATAAAAAACTTTGTAAGAAACCACCCAGCACAAAGTGTTATTGAATTTACTGTATGGCTGTTGCTGAGGACATGGTTTGCTACATTTCACAGTGTCCTTTCCATGTTGACCCATGGGAAAAATGTTTCTCAGTCCTCAAAACCAAGAATAGCTGGGTTCTCCTGAGCTGCTGTTTTGTTTTTATCTTGTGGTCATCATGAGTCATGTCTCCCTCTTTTCATAGTCTTAGAGCCAAAATTGCAGCCCACCACAAGTAACAAGTAGGAGTGGCATGTATTTGGGGGGTAGTAGTATTAACTCTGGTTTCTTAATTTTATTTCCTGTCTTTATTTTTCTTTCCTCCAGTTTTCTCCCCCTATTTATTTTGTAATCTGATAATTGTGTGTATCTTTGAAGGTTCAAATCATTTTTGGAGTTTGATGAAAAAATATATGTATATCTACATCTAATATATTCTAATATAGGAAAGGCTCGAAGGTGCCAATCTAAAGCACCTCATGTAGTCCCCAGGTGGAGACCATGAGCTATCTGTCCTGTTTGTCCCTGGGTCTCTAGTCTTTGGCACAGGGCCTGTCACAATGTGGGCCCTAAATGTAGATCTATTAACTGATCAACTAAAGCCTTTTCATACCTGTTACTACCCCAATATGAGGAGCATTAGTTTCGTAATTCTGGAAATCAGGCTGCATAATTTCCCATGATATCACAGGGCATATTCTTTTTGGATGGCACATCACTACTGCTTCCTCTTCTACTTTGAAAATACACAAAAAGACCAGGGTACCCCAGAGAGTACCCAACAACTAGGGTTAATAAACTCTTTCACAGTTCCCTACCCTCCTGCCCTGGAATTCTTTGTGATTTACTATTTGATTCTTGGCCTTGTGTAGAAGACTCTCTTTCTAGATAGTGGATCAGGTGAAGAGTTCCAGTTGACTGCCTCAGGCCTCACCAGCTCACGCTTGCCTGATTTTAGGGCCTTGGCAAAGAGAAATCTGCAGAGGGGGTTGAGAACACTCTTTCCCTCTTTATGCCCAAAGGCTGCTTATTCCTGGACACCGAGAGGAGAATAGTCTTGATTGAGATTTTATTTTGGAGTGAACATTTCCCCAGCATGTGAGTGAGGGGGAAAAAACAAGCACATATTATTAGCAATAATGGAAATAAACAATACAATTTTTTCAAGAATGATTTTATTTTATTTTAGTCTCCAATCTCTGGGCCATCTGGTAAAGAATCTGGTCCCTAGAGCAAAAGCTGAGTGGAAGAAGGTTGGGAACAATGATTCTAATGGAAAACTAGGGCAAGGGGAAGAAAAGAAATTATGGAAGTAGAAGACAAGTGAACCTGGTGACTTGAATAGTGAGTATTGCTCACTTCTACCTGAAACTTCATCTGATTTCCTAAGGCCTAGTTTCTTCAATGATAAATTGAGGGATTATTTTACAATAATTCCTTCCATCTCTTTTCACTTTGCTAAAGAAACAAATCTCCAATTCTACACTCTATATTATTTCTCTGAGGATGTTGAGACCACATGATTAACAAATATTGTAGTTTATTTTCACTAATTCCTTTGTCATTAAGATAAGATGACTAACTTTTGTTTGTGGAAGATGACCAAGGGAGCAAGTGCTATGTAGTAGCTAATCATGCAGTTCTTGTAGCTGATAGAGTAACAATAGATTTGTCTCTTATTTGAGGATCTTAGTCAGGATTTCTTTTCTGTAAAATGACTTTTGTTGGTGGAGAGTTAGAGCTAAAGAGCACACTTTTCTAGCAAGCTTCCTGAAAGGAGACAAGGAAAGTGGCATTTCTATATTTTAGTCTGATGAAATATAGCTCAGTCTTTTTTTCAATGTGAGTTATTTATTTTCATTGGGGAAAAAAAATAATTAGCTGAGACCAGAGATGCAGAAGTCTGGCTCCAATTCATAGCTTGTCAAATACCATGGTTAATATTTCTTAGCACAATATATCTTCTATTTCTAGCTTTCTATTACTAATATGCTTTAAAAAAAAAAAAAGAGGGTAGATGGGAAAAGGTAATAATAGCAACTTTGGATATTAGAGTGTTTTGAGGTAATATAGTCAATATTTATTATTTATCATATGTAATTTATTATATGCTATTATGTTTATAAATAATATTTCTTTTCTTTCAGAAAGTATCCAAACATCAATGGTAATCTTTTGGCCACAATGTTTAAATTTCATTTCTAAAAATTCAGTGTCATTTAAGTTTAATTCCATGATTGCTGTACTTGTGAGGTTATCAACATTTATTGATGTTCCCCATTGGCTAAGAATTTAGTAAGACCCCTTATATAGGTTTTACTCATTTTACTCTCAAACCGAACCTGAGAAGTAAGTTATCCTTCTCATTTATTCAGCAAATATGAATATTCATGTATGCCAGACATTATGCAAGGCAGTAGGTATATGAGGTGAGCAAGATGAAGTCTTCATGGACGCTAAAAGGGTCATAGAGAAGATAAACTAGTAAAGAGTCAATTAGCAAAACAAATATCTTCCTGTAAATTGCGGTAAGTCTTATAAAGAAAATGTAAAAGGATAAGACAGGGAGATAACCTAGAATCCATGGTCAGAGAATGTTTCTTTGAAGAGTGAAGACATGAAAGACAGTAAATAGCCATATGACTAGCTACAAGAGTATTCCTGGTAGGAGGGACACCACATAGAAGGCACAAAGGGAGAAAGGGGTCTGTGTGGCAAGAGCCCTAAGTGAGGAACAGAAAGGTGACACTAGACAGGAAACAGAGGCTCAGAGAGGTCACATTAAAATCTCCATGGCAGGGGCACCTGGGTGGCAGTGGTGGAGCATCTGCCTTTGGCTCAGGTCATGATCCTGGGTCCTGGGATCGAGTCCCACATCAGGCTCCACGCAGGGAGCCTGCTTCTCCCTCTGCCTATGTCTCTGCCTCTCTCTGTGGGTGTCTCATGAATAAATAAATTAAAAATCTAAAAAAAAATCTCTGTGGCCATGCAACTATTAAGTTGCAGAGCCAAGAATAGAAGTCATTTGCCTAATACTATTTTACCATTTCACCTGTCATGGTATGAATATGTGGAAACTAGTTTAAACTATTCCTTTCTGTTGTTAATTTTTCTATTTTTAACATTTTAATCTCAAATATGATAGTCTAGTTCTTTACAAATCTCTGGTTTTTGGAGGCAGAAACATTGGCTGGACACGGTGGACTAAATTTTTAGAAGCTTTAAGATTTGCCTGGATACTTCAGTTGCTTACAACTCAGCATGCTTCATCGTTGTAACAATGGATATCTCTAGCCTTGGGCCAAGGTTTGGGTAGCAGAGAAAGCAAAGGTCTCTCAGAAAAGCCTATGAAGCATTCATGATGTGTAAGGAGGGGGAAACTTTGCTCAAGCTTCTCTTTACAAGGAAATGGCTTGCTTGGCTTCTCTATTTTGGTCACTAGACTCCTGATAGCAGTTGATAAAGCTTAACATTTATTTGAACTCACTTGGCATCGTCATTTTGGGAGATCATATAAAATGGAAGGATTATTTGGTAATGAAAGGGGTTAATTTTTTTGGAACAACTGCCATACACTTGACCAAGTATTTAAGCATAAACTCATCTGACTAGCGAATGGTCTTATTAACCCCAGGCCTGTTTCTTGGGAACTGATACAGTGCTAAGCCAAGAACAGCAAAGGGAAATGCCTCTTTCCAGGTTCTGGTTCCCTTCTCTTGTCATCCATGGTCTTTCTTAAGCAGGAGCAATGAGTTATATTCCCCATGACTTCAGTTGCTTAAAGTTCAGATTTTTCAAGTACAACGTCTGTGTTTATGTAATTTTGGCTATTTCTGTTCCTCACTGCTAGAGTTTAGACCCATGTGTTCTGGAACATAAAGAGATATGATTCTTTGCCAGTGACTGCCTGCTGCCTGCTAATAGTGTAGGGTGGTTTCTTCTCTCAGTGAAGGCTGCTGTAGATACAGTTTTATATACCACCCTGAATTTAAGTGAATAGAAAACAACTTCTGGTGTTAGCAAAACACAGCTCCTGGTCTGATAGAACATCAAGAAATACTTCCCTTGACCCCTTCCTTTATTTCAGGCCAAACCAACCATTCATGTACCAACAGGCTGTATCCTAATATAAGGGAACGTTGTACCTTTTTCCTCATTTATAATTGAAGCCTATGATCTAGTCATTTAATTTCCACCTTTATGTCTTCTCATTCTATTTGTCTTTTTGCTAACTCTTCATCTTTCAGTTTAAGATCCCAACTGTTTAGACGTATTTGGCTTCTGTGGCTTTCAACTTTGACCCCAATTCTTGGCCAAAATCCACTCCACACATCTGTATGTTTTTGCTGCTCCAGATTGCCAGCCCATGTCACCTTGACCCCAAGAACTATTAAAGATAAATTCACTTAACCAATACTATAGCCTACTTTCCCATTAGGAAAAATTAATAAAAAATGTTTCCACATTGCTTTCTGGCAGCATCTCCAAAGTGTGTTTTCTTGACCATTAATACTACATGAGATAATCCACAGATGAATAATTAATTTTAAAATGTGGTATAGAGACCTGGTGAATGCTGTTTCCTCTTGGCCATTCTACAAGGTACATTACCAAAATGAAATCCCTGAAAATTCTTGGATTATAAAAATATAGTGTATTTGACCACAGAATTTCCAAATGTATTTGACTGTGCATCCTATTTTCAAATACAATAATGCTCTCAGATAATTACTCTTCCAAGAATCATGCTATAGGAAATGTTATTGCATGGTAAATTCCTTTGTTGTACTGTTAAATATATTAAATGCCCCTTGTACATGCAAAAGCTGAGTGATTTGTGTTTATACTATTTGATCCCAGTTTATGTGTTGAGCTACATTCTCCAGCAATCTAAAATTTAAGCAAAAAACATTTAGATAGAAGGAAAATCAAAGGGTAAGTTAAAATTTTTATTTTTTTTTTTTTTTTTTTTTTTTTTTTTTTTTTATTTTTTTTTTATTTTTTTATTTATTTATGATAGGCACACAGTGAGAGAGAGAGAGGCAGAGACACAGGCAGAGGGAGAAGCAGGCTCCATGCACCGGGAGCCCGATGTGGGATTCGATCCCGGGTCTCCAGGATCGCGCCCTGGGCCAAAGGCAGGCGCCAAACCGCTGCGCCACCCAGGGATCCCGGTAAGTTAAAATTTTTAAATAGCTGTAGAACACAGCCTGGTTTGCACATCAGGATGTCTACTCTAAGACTGTTGAAGGGAATAGGATGCCTTCTCTACAACCCAATTTACTCTAAAGAACTTCAAACGTTTACCTTTCAAAATAATGTTTATATCTGGCATTGGAGAGAGGGTGGTCATCTTCATTCCTAATTTCCTCTCTCATAACAAATAAATATCCCAGATTGAAGATTACACAACAATATTGTTAAGGAGTAGAGTATAGACCTTGGAACTTGATGGAATTGAAGTCTTTTTGTGCCTCCTAAGACTATGGAAATATAAGAATAAACTGTTCGAAAAGAATGGTCCTATGCCAAAGAAAAGATATATCATTTTTTTTCTAATTAAAACCATTCTATCATAGGTAAATCAAATATAAAACAATTTTAGATGAATAAATGAATGCATGGATGAGCAAATAAATAAATGTGTTGATGTTTTTAGGAGCCACATTCTCACTGAGGAAGAAGAGACATTAAATTTATGGAATGGGGAAAGACAATAGAGTATAGTGTGATAATGAATTAGAATTGGAGGTACTGATGAGAATTCACAATTTCTAAAATTTGAGAGATATATATTCACATATATATGATATGTTGAATATATATGTATATATGCACATACATGTGTGTTTATGCATATATATTTGTATGTGTCTATATGTATACATGTATATATTTCCTAGCTCTGTCTTCTTAAAGGACCAAGAAGCAAAGACATTCTGACTGGGCATACCTAATGCTCAGATCTTGGTCTTTGATACTATGCACCATAAAAAGGACCCCGACTCCATGAAGAATTGGCTGATTCCAGAGCTGGGACAGGAGAGTTATAAGATGAACCTAGACCATTTTGTTATTCTAGAATGTAGGGAAGAAGTCAAAACAACAGTAGAGCTATACCAAAAGGGCAGAGAACTAGGTTAGCTATTTCCTTCTGGCTAAAGCTGGGGCAAAATGATCATCAACATTATTTAGTACCATAAAAAATTGTAAACCATTAAAAAATAGGAAGCCATGGGTCTATATGACACCCAGATTAAATAAATAAATAAATGAATGAATAAATAAATAAATAAATAATTTCAGAGCAAGAATGAATGAGGGGGACCCTATTGACAGTTGGCTGAGAGCCATCAGGTAAATATGGAAAGTGTGCTGGGGTTGTAAAATTAGCATTTTGTAAACATTAATGACAGATAAATTTGGATAAGGAGATGGATATTTGCATCATCTTAATCATTTCCTCACAAACTTCTTGTAAGTTTCAAGAGAAAAAATAGTAATAATAACATAATTGAGAAATCAGACACCACTTTGGTGATCAAAATTAATAACACCAATGAGAAGCAGAATGTCATCATGTGTCTCCAAATATGATATCACTTGTTTTGTAGTCTAGCTTAGAATTTGTAACCTGAGTCTAATCATGAAAAAGCATCAGATAAACCCAAAGTTAGAAGAAGAATTTTTGTTTTTTTTTTTTAAGGTTTTATTTATTTATTTATTCATGAGAAACACAGAGAGAGGCAGACGGAGAAGCAGGCTTTCAGCAGGGAGCCCAATGTGGGACTCCATCCTGGGACTCTATCCCGAGACTCTGGGATCATGCCCTGAGCCAAAGGCAGAAGTTCAACCACTGAACCACCCAGGTGTTCCAGAAGAAGAGTTGTTTTAATGTTAAAAGGAGAGAAGGGATTGTATTGTTTGAAAATGGGAGGGTCAGTAAAAACAGAAAAACCAGAAATATTCCACATTAAGAGAGACTAAAAAGACATGACAACTAAATACAAAATGTGAATTTAGACCAGATATAGGATCAGAGAAGGTGGTGGGGTGGGGATGGGGGGCAGTGCTAGGAAGGATATTATTGGATTGATTGAAAAATTGAACCATAGTGGACAGATTAGATCTACCTTAGATTTATTTGGTATATCATTGTTAAATTAACTGAGATTGATAACTATATTTGATTATTCTTAGAGAAATTCACACATAAGTATTTAGGAACAAAGGGCAATGGTATATGTAACTTAATCACAAATGGTTCAGGAAAAAAAATATACACTCCATCTATCTAGCAAGTGATGAAACAAATAGAAAGAGATATTAATAATAGATGAATGTCAGAGATATATGGGTGTTCTTTATATTATTCATATTTTTGCAAATATTCTCTAAGTTTGAAACTATTTCCAGATAATTAAAAAAGTTATTATCACTAAAAAATTGCTATTACTAATTACTTTGTCATATATATTGTATTTATGCTACATGTAAGGATAAATGTATACTGATTTAAGAATGGAGAAAAATATCATAAATGAGAAATTTTAGAGAAAAATTTCAAAATGATACTCTCAGGACTCATGATTGAGCCTTTTTTAAAAAGAGAGAATGGGTTTTTTCAGAAAGCATAGCTACTGGTTAGAGCTTAACTGGGAGACCGAAAGAACAAGATGTCTGCTCTTGATTCCTGGACATGGGTTGACTGTGGACTAGGAGGTATGTAGACTAGAGTATAAGACACTCTAGTCAAATATCCTCCAATTCAAATGTCCTTTAATCTAATCCTTGAAAAATTAATCGCCGATTCCTAGAGACAGGGACTCTATAAAATGGGATAACCAAGGGGACTCCTTCAGGTTCAAGAAGAATTAACATTTATAATTTTTGTGAGGGGGAAGATTCCTTTCCCCCATTTCATACAAAGTATAGCTAGCAGCTCAATAAAGCAACTGGATTCATGTGGGCAGCCATGTGTCTCACCAGGTCAGTACTGGCAGCAATGAGAGTGACCAGGCTGACTCACCCGCTCACAGCAGTGGCAATGCAGAGGGAATGCAGCAAATGGAATGTGGTAGAAGCAGCAGAGTAATCATCCACCAAGAAGGTATAAACTTTCCTAAGCCCTACCTAGCAAAGGAATCATTTTTGTGATCTGTGAGGTAAAAATCAGTGCCAAAAACAGTAGTCAATATCATGGTTGGTGGAGTTTTTTCCCCCACACATTCTTTGGATGCCATTACAACCTTCCACCAACCCTAAACTCAAGTAGTCGTGGCCTTGGTAGGCAAGGTTCCATCTGCCTTTAACAAGTGGCCTCAAGACCGACTTCTTTCACAACAAATTAAGCAAGGGCTCAGATAGGGTTGTTTTGGATTTGGGATCTCTCACAGTTAGTATACACCTCTTGGGAGCCCTACTGGGTGTGGCCAGGGAAGTGCCAAGAAAAGCCTTTATGAATGGCAGCCTCACTGAAGTTGATAGAAGAGGCTGTTCTTTTTCTTTCAATGCCTTCCTTTCTTTATACTGCAGATGCTGCCACAAATATAATACACCTGTGCTCATGAAACATCTCTTGACTCTGGTTCCCCAAAATATCCACAGGATGTGGCACAGCAGTGAGCACCTTGCTGGGTACTGTCTTAGAAAAGAATGAGCTACAAGGCCTTACACCTTTGCTCAGGGACTCTCTTCCCCCTCCAAGTAAATGATCTTGTGCATGTGCTATGCTGGAAAGAAAGATTCTCTGACCAACGTCACAAGCATTAATAGATCATTGAGCCTTTAAGTTTCACTGAGTCTATGCATACATCCTCTACATTATTGCCTACTCTGAACTGAATGGAAAGATGTAGAGGTGTGTGCAATATACAGACAACATTTGTTTTAAATATGGGAGACAAAATTAGGAACTGCGATCCTGGAATGTTCTACCTGAAGACAGCTGGAGGTTACTGTGGCAATTCAGGAACATGCACTCAGACATCTTTGGACAAGTCTTAGAGGTATTGCTGTGTAGAAACACCATCATCCATAGGTAGGGAGAGGTTATCCTCTCCCTGTGGGAAGTTGTACTTGGACTCAGGTTATGTGTGAAGTGATGAGAACGAGGTCCTATGAGAATTGCTGTTTGAACCTTCTAGAGTCATTTCCAGCAGGGTGAGAGGGAGGAGAATTTTGGAGCAGAGAGGACATGGAGTTTGAGTAAAGTGATTGTAGGATAGCCTTAAATTTAGGAAGTTTATATCTTAACCATGTCCTGGGAAGTGCCATTCATCTACATACTCAGCAGAAGACTGACAGACATCCACTATGTTGCAGAAGCTGTATCTGATATGTACAAAGATGAAGAAAGCACTTGCCCTGAACTTGTTCTCAGTGAGACAACCCACAAAACAACCATGGTGGAACAATGTGCTAAAGTCAGTGATAGGGACCTGCACGTGGGAGCAGGAGGGAGGGCCATGTTGCTTGGTCAAGAAGTTTTGGGAAAGCACTATTGGCTAGATGTTAAAAAACTCATAAGACTTCACCAAAACTAACGTAGACCAAGGCAACAACATGAGAACGGATTAGAGGTAGAAAACAACAAAATAAGGAAAAGGTCTGCAAAAAGTGTTAATGATACTTGAGGTTGATGGCAAGGATGGCAGGTGATTGGCCTCAATTGGGAACAGAGACCACAGCATGGCCATCCTCATAGATCACAGTAAGAAGCCTTCTGCAGTCATGCTGTTGAAGGTGTGGATTCAGCAAATGCCATTAAACCAGTCAGACTCAGTTGTTTGTCCTCTCTTGTTGAAGTGTAAAGAATGAATTTTAGAAGGGCAGGACTGGAGGTGAGAAGGCTGCTGTGGGATTCCCACAGCAAAGTGGCCAGAATCTGAATAACATACATAGGAGTGGGATCCCTGGGTGGCGCAGCGGTTTGGCGCCTGCCTTTGGCCCGGGGAGTGATCCTGGAGACCCGGGATCGAATCCCACGTCGGGCTCCTGGTGCATGGAGCTTGCTTCTCCCTCGGCCTGTGCCTCTGCCTCTCTCTCTCTCTCTATGTGTGACTATCATAAATTAAAAAAAAACAAAAAACAAAAAACACATAGGAGTGAGAACAAAGGGGAAGGTAAATATGACCAAGAGAAGTTCGTAATTAATCAGTGCAGAGGAGGAGGACACACTGGTGAGAGAAAAATATATCTAATACCAATTCTGCCTTCCTCTATTGTGCAAATTACAAACTATTATTCTGTCTCTCTATTAAATACATAGAGCAAAATCAAAACTTTTTATGTGCCTTTCAGGTCTTAAAATAGGCCAAACTCTTTCCTGCCTCAGGACCTTTGCACATACTATACTCTGTTTTGAAATAGGAAAATGTTTTTCATTTTTTGCTTTTTCTTAACTTTTAGGTCTAATTACATAAGAGTGACTTTCCATGATCACCCTACTCAGCTGAGTCCACCACTTCATTATTCTCTTTCTTTCCCTCCCCAAAACCTTCAAAACAGAAAACCTCATCTCTAATTATACTATTAAATGCTTATTTGCTGGCAACACCATTCCTGTTTTGTTTTCTAATGCATTCTCAGAGCTAGCACATGATGATCATTCAATTGATAGTGTTTGAATGGAGCTGCCCCCTAAGCAATATGTTAAACCCTATGGCCCCAAATGTGGGGAATAGCACCTGGGCAGTAACCCTGGGCAGCTCATGCCAGAAGTGACCTGGGTATTCCCACCGCTGCTAAGGTTAAAAAAGCACATGCTATGAGTTGAATTGTGTCTCTCCAAAAAAAAAAAAATAAATAAGCTGAAGTTCTAAACCCCAATACCTCAGAATGTGACTTTATTTGTAAATAGGGTATTTACAAAAGCAGGAAGTTGAAATAAGGTCAGTGGGGTAAGGCTTTTATCCCTGTGTCCTGATGAGAAGGAGGAACTGGACCCAGAAGCAGACATGAAGAGGAGATAAAGTAAAGAGACGTAGTGAGAAGATGGCCATCAACAAGTCAAGGAAGGCCTGAAGAGATCCCTGGGAGAGTTCCTTCCATAGTGCATTCAGAAGGAGTATGGCCCTGCCGACACCTTCATTGTGGATTTCTTGCCTCCAGAACCATGAGACAATAAATACTGTTTTTTGAGTCTTCCCCATTCGTGGCACTTTGTTAAAGAAGTCCTAGGAAAGTCATATAGCACACTTCAGAGGGTGAGCCAGGTCTTGGGATTATAAAGGTTGGTATAAATGAGCCTGTGATAGTCAGCTCTAGAGATTCAGAGGTGAATTTGATTCCATGTTTTCTTTTTAACCCACAAGCTGAGGCTTGAAGATACTCTTTTAATCTGAACCTTGCTTGGTCTCCAAGCCTTCAGAGTCTATTCTGAACAATGGGTGCTAAGAGACAGCCTGTGGGAAAATATCATCAACTGAGTTGCTAATCCTTGAAAAATCTGGGCAAAAATGACTAGTTTGTCAGTGTTCAGACCAGGAGCAATGAAATTATATGGAGAAGAATGTAATAATTATACTAAGAATAGTGACTACTTTTATACTAAATATAGGTAATAGAGTATCTACTGAGAACTTTTAATAATTGCGTTCTCTGAAAACTACTTCAAGATTCAAATACTTAAATCACATTTTCTGCAACAACAAAAGAGAACTAATCAATAATTCTCATCATTTTGTTTTTAAACTTGTCTCCTTTTCCTCCCTTATGCTAACAATTAGTCTTTTAACTGGTACACCCACAGCATATTAAAATATACTCAGAGTCCAATCATGTACTAAAAGACATTCTCTAACCACCTCCGCTAATGTTCCTTCACACTTTCTTCCAACTGGCTATGTAGCTAGTTCTAAATATACTTTTAATATTTTGTAAAATGCAGAAGATTATTTGTAAGGTTTAACTTATTGTAAGGGCAGTTGCAAATCTGCTAATAATTTTTAAAACATAATATCTGAAAACCCAATTTATACTACTTGCTGCCAACATCTAAATTCAAGATGTATTGTTAGCTCTAAGTAAAAGCAAAAAACAAGAAAGGAATAAATTTAATAAAATCAAATGATTTTGAGCCACATTTATAGTTATATTTAATATCTACATACTTAGCATATAATTTGGGGGGAGGAAACTTTAAAAAATCCTTGTGTTGTATATATACTATAGTTCTAGAAGTTGATGAAGTCTCAAATTCTTATCTGATAGATTGGCACCCTTGTAAGATGTTAACCTGAACTGGATCTTTTGTATATAGGTTGTTTTAGGGTATGCTGTGTATTTTTAGGAAATTGAATTTAATCAACATGGTTGTCAGGCTGCCTGACACTCACTTCCACTTCTTCTTTCCTAACTCTGTCCCAGTTTTGTTCAGATATTCATCCATTCTCCAGTTTCAGGGGGATCTTGATTGGGAGTAAAACAATTGATTTGTTTTCCCCTGTCGTTCAAGAGTGGACTTTACTTAAAAAGACCCAATGAAAATAAAAGTAAATACACGTTACATGCTGGGAGACTTCTCTCTCTCTCTCTCTCTCTCTCTCTCTCTCTTTCTACCTACAGATCAAAAATTTAAGCCACTCCACCTGCTTCTTATAGCCATCCTGTGATTAGGAGAATCAACATGAGTACAAAGATAAAAGGGTGATGGACAAAACATAGCTAAACACAAAGATAGACATGTGGCTTCATGCCCCATCTCATCTTTCTTTTATTATTTTTTAAATTTTTGAATAGTATAATAAACATATGGATTTTTAAAGACCATTTTTGCATATGAAAGCGTTCTAAGTGATATGCCAACTTTGCTACTGTGTCCCACTAGATTGGGCCTTGTATTGATCAAAGCATGGGCCAAAGTCAAATTACTTATAGGAAGAGGATGAGGAAAAACTCATGCTTCCATGCTGGCTTAGTAGGCACTCTGCCCTCCAGCAGTACTCCAACTAGGTCAAAGCAAGCTGATTTAATCACACTATATCTTTAGGGAAATAGAAATATACATTATATTTATATACATTATATATCATTTGTTGAGTGCTTATTATGGGCCATACACCTGTTGAATATATTTATAAGGTTTAATCTCATTAAATCTATCCAAAATCTCCCTTGAAATATGGAAAATCAACTCTATTTTACATGTGAGGAAATTGAGGCATAAAGAGACTAAGAAAATTCCTCTGGCCATGCAGGGGTAGGTGATGGGGCAGGAAGTTCTGAGTCCCAAAGACATTTGTGAATTCAAATACCATGTTTTCAAAATAAATATTTCCATGAGAAAAGGAATCTGGGGATCAATAACATCATACTCACTGACATTACAGATATATGTTAATAATAATAATTTTTCCTACAAAAAATGTAATGATGCATTTATTAATACAAAAATGTAATAGTAAAATTATTTGTAGAGTTTTATGTGAACATGTGTGAGGAAAAATCTGTGCTTCTGGATTATATCAAACTTTGGCTCAGTACACTTCTTTTTCTAATAACATGGGCACTATCATTAGCATAGACTTGCTTATACATTCTTTTTTTTATTGTGTTAACAGATACAACCTGTGAAATCTTCCATCTTAAATTATCAGGTATAGAGTACAGTATTGTTAACTACAAGCACAAAGTCATACAGCAGTTCTCTAGAACTTTCTCATCTTGCATGACTGAACCTTTATACCCAGTGAATAGCAGCCCATGTTCTCCCTGCCCTGTAACTCTTGGCAACCAACATTCGACTTTCTGCTCAATGACTTTGCCTACTTTAGATCCTATAATAAGTACAATAATGCAGTATTTGTCTTTCTGCGACTGTCCTGTTCCACTTAGCAAAATGTCCTCAGGGTTAGTCCTTATTAAGCCATAAGACAGGATGTATTTCCTTTTTATGGCTGAATAACATTCCACCATATGTACATATCACATTTTCTTTATCTGCTCATCTATCAACAGATATTGAAGTTGTTTCCCCTTTTTGGCTACTGTGAACAATGCTGCTGTGAACATGGGAGTGGGGGTATCTTCTTGAGGTCCTGACTACAATTATTTTGGATAAATACTCAGAAGTGGGATCTTTGGAGCATATAGTAGCTCTATTTTTAATTTGTTTTGAAGAATCTCCATAGTGTTCTCCATAGCGGCTGTACCACTTTACAGACGACCCAACAATGCAGAGTTCCAATTTGCCCATGTCCTTTCCCACACATTATTTTCATGTTTTTTAAATACATGTGAGGTAATATTTCATTGTGATTTTAATTTGTATTTCCCTGATGATTAGTGATGCTAAGTATCTTTTTATGTAGCTGCTGGCCATTTGTATGTCTCCATAGGAGAAATCTCTATTCAACCCTTGTCCATTTTTTAAAATTCGATTTTATTTTGTTGTTGTTGTTACTGTGTGTTATAGGAATTCTTTTTATATTTTGGATATTAAACCAGTGTCAGATATATGGTTTGTAAATATTTTCTCTCATTCTGTAGGTTGCCTTTCACTCTGCTAATCTCACTCTGCTGCTTTTCACTCTCGATTCCTTTGCTGTGTATAAGCTTCTAAGTTTTTTCAACTTTTATTATTTGACATACATTTTGAATACAATAAGTATTACTCAGAGACTTGGTTATACACAAACTTTTTGATGTATCTGATTTGATGTATCTGATGTATTTGATGTATCTGATTATATTGGCACCCTTGTCAAGTATCAGTTGACTTTAAATATGTTTTTTGTTTTCTGGGCTCTAATGTATTTGATTATATTTAAAATTTGTGTATATATACATGTATACATACATGCATACATACATGTATGTGTATATGTATAAATTTTGAATTTAATTTGAATATATTAATTCATCTAGAATTGTGAAACCAAGAGTTAACCTTTTATTTATTGCTAATTTTGCCTTGGATATCTGTTTTATTTTTTTATGTTTTTATTTAAATTACAGTTAACATACAATGTAATATTAGTTTCAGGTATATAATATAATGATTCAACAATTTCACACAACAAATGGATGCAACAAACTAAGGTTTTTAATTTGATATAGTCCTACTTATTTATTTTTGCTTTAACTACTTGTGCTGTTTATGTCATACCCGAGAAATCATTACCAAGACCAATATCATGAAGATTTTTCTTTATATTTTCTTCTAAGAGTTTATAGTTTCAGGTCTTCTGTTGAAGTCTTTAATTCATTTTGAGTTGAATTTTGTGAGTGATGTAATAGCCCAATTTCTTTCTTTCTTTCTTTCTTTCTTTCTTTCTTTCTTTCTTTCTTTCTTTCTTTCTTTCTTTCTTTTTCTTTCTTTCTTTCTTTCTTTTCTTTCTTCTTTCTTTCTTTCTTCTTTCTTTCTTTCTTTCTTTCTTTCTTCCTTCCTTCCTTCCTTCCTTCCTTCCTTCCTTCCTTCCTTCCTTTCCATGTGGGTATCTAGTTTTCCCAGCAGCATTATCCTTTCCCCATTGTATACTCTTGGCACCCTTGTCAAATATCAGTTGACTTTAAGTATAAGTTTATTTTTTGTTTTCTGTGCTCTCTATACGGTTCTATTGGTGTCTCTCTTTGTGCTAGTATTGTATTATTTTGTTTACTGCAGCTTTATGATATGTTTTAAATTCAGTTATATTCTGCTTTCTGAAGATTGTTTTGGCTATGTAGGATCCTTCGTGGTTCCACAGGAATATAAGAAACTTTTTTCCTCTTTCTGTAAAGAATGTCATTAGGATTTTGACAGGGATTGCTTTGAATTTGCAAATTGTTTTGGGTAGTATGGACATTCTAATAATATTAAATCTTCCAATCCATCAATACAGGATACATTTCCACCTATCTGTATCTTCTTTAATTTCTTTCAAAAATGTTTGGAATTCTCAGTGCCAAAGTCTTTGCTTCCTTGGTTTATTCCCAAGTTATTTTATTAGTTTTTATGTTATTATAAATGAGATTGGTTTCTTAATTTCATTTTCACATTGTTCATTGTTACAGTGTAAAAATGCAACAGATTTTTATATGTTGATTTTGTATCCTGTGATTTTTGCTCAATTAGTTTATTAATTCTGACAGTTTTTGTTGCATCGTTAGGGTTTTCTATGTATAAGATAATATCATCTGCAAACAAAAATAATTCTACTTCTTCTTTTCTGATTTGAAAAGTTTTATTTTTCTTGCCTAATTGTACTGTGCTGAATGGAAATGATGAGAAGAAGGATCCTCACCTTGTTCTGGATCTTAGAGGAAAAGATTTCAGTTTTTCACCAAGTATGGGGTTATTTGTGGGCTTTTGATATGAATAGTCTTTATTACGTTGAGATAGTGTCCTATTAGTTTTTTGAGTGTTTTTTTTTTATGAAAAGTTGTTTGAATTTTGTTGAATTTTGTCAAATACTTTTCTGCATTTTTTGAAATGATCATTTGATTTTATCCTTCATTTTGTTGATGTGATGTATCATGTTGATTTGTTTCTATATGTTGAAACAACTTTGCATTCCAGGGGTGTACTCGTTTGGAGTAATGTGCTGTTGAATCCAGTATGCTAATTTTATTTTATTTAGGATTTTTGTATCCGTATTCATCAGAGAGATTGACCTATAGTTGACTTTTTTTTTTAGAGTGTCCTTCTGGCTTTGGTATCAAGGTAATAGTGACTTCATAAAATTGAATATTTCCATCCTCTTCAAATTTTTTGAAGAGTTTGAGAAGGATTGGCATTAATTCTTCTGTAAATGTTTGGTAGAATTCACCAATGAAGCCATTAGGTCCTGGGTTTTTCTTTGTTAGGAGATTATTGACTACTGATCTAAAATCTTATTAGCTATTATCTGTTTACATTTTCTATTTCTTTATGGTTCAATTGGTGGGCTGTGTGTCCCTAGAAATGTACCATTTCTTTTAGATTATATAACTTGTTGACACATAATTGCACATAGTCTTTTCATGATCCTTTACATATATCCATCTCATCAGTTGTAAGGTGTCCTATTTCATTTCTGATTTTGTTTATTTGAATCTTCTTTCCTTTTTCCTTAGTCTACCTAAAGATTTATTAAATTTGTTGATCTTAAAAAAATAATTCTTAATTTCATTGATTTCTTTTCTTGTATTCTCCTGTTCTCTTTTTTTAAATTTCTTCTTTATCTTTATTATTTTTTCCTACTGCCAATTTTGGGCTACTTTGTTCTCCTTTTTCTAGTTCCTTAAGGTGTACAGTTATATTAGTTGAGATCTTTTCTCATTTTTAATGTGTTTGTCACTATAAACTTCCTTCTTTTTTTTTTTTTTGCTACATCCCGTTCATTTTATTGGTATGTTGTGTTTCTATTTTTGTCTGTCTCAAGATATTTTGAACTTCCTTATTGATTTATTCTTTGATGCATAAGCTGTTCAAGAGTGTGTTTAATTTCTACATATTTGTGAATTTTCCAATTTTCCTTCTGCCACTGATTTCTAGCTTCATTGTATTTTGATTGGAAAAAAATACTTGGTATTATTTTAAGCTTCTAAAATTTGTTAAGACTTGTTATGTGACCCAGTGTGATCTGTTCTGGAGAATACTCCATATGTACTCGAGAAGAATATGTATTTTGCTATTGTTGGGCAGAATGTTTTGTATATGTCTGTTAGGTCCATTTATTCTATACTGTCGTTCATCTGTTCTATCTCTTTGTCCATCTTCTGGGTGGATATTCTGTCCCTTATTAAAATGGAGTAGTGAGATCTCCTATTACATAGTATGTCTAGGTATTCTGATGTTGAGTACATATATATATTTATCATTATTATATCTTCCTGAAGAATTGATCTTCCTTTTTATCATGATATAGTGTTCTTCTTTGTCTCTTGTGACAGTTTTTTACTTAAAATCAATTTGTCTAATACAATAATGGCTACCTCTGTTCTCTTTTAGTTACCATTTTCATGGATTATCTTTTTTCCATCTTTTCACTTTTGGTCAGTATGTGTCCTTAAGTAAAATCTAAAGTGAGTCTTTTATAGACACCATATGACTGTATTTTTTTTTTACTCCATTTAGTTACTCTAAGTCTTTTGAATAGGGATTTCAAACTGTTTACATTTAAAGTAATTATTGATAGAGGAAATCTTACTATTGCCATTTTCTAAGCTGTTTTGTCTTATAACTCTTTTGTTCTTATTTTTCTCTCTTGATGTCTTTCTTTGTGTTTTGTTGATTTTTTTTTTTTGTAATGACATGTTTTGATTCATTTCTCATTTTCTTTTGTATATCTTCTGTAGGTATTTTCTTTCTGGCTACCATGGGGCTTACATAAAACATCGTATACTTATAACAATCTATTTTAAGCTGATAACATCTTAAATTCAATTGCAGACAAAAGAATCACTCTTGTACTTCTCTTACCCTCATACTTTAGGTTATTGGTGTCACAAACTACATCTTTTTATATTAGATATCCATTAATATATTTTTATAGTTATAAGTATTTTTACACTTTTATCTTTAACTTCTATTTCAGAATTAAAAGTGATTTACACACCACCATTATAATATTATGCATTTGTATGTATTTGTTTTTGTCAGTAGGCTTTTTTTCCCCATGCTTTTGTATTTCTGTCTAGCATTTTCTCACTTCAACTTGAAGGATCCGCTTTAGCATTTCTTATAGGGCAGGTCTAGTAGTGATGACTTCCCTCAGCTTTTACTTATCTAGGAAAGTCTTTATCTCTCCTTCATTTTTTAAAGACTTTTTTCTTAGAGTAGTTTAAGGTTTACAGCAAAATTGAGGGGAAGGTACAGAGATTTCCTTTATACCCCTGCCCCCATACATAGATAGCTTTCCCATTATTAATACTCCCCACCAGAGTGACACATTTGTTACAACTGATGAACATACATAATCACCCAAAGTCTGTGGCTTACATTACAGTTCACTCTTGGTGTTATACATTCTATGAGTTTTGACAATGTGTAATAACATGTATCCATCATTATATTATATATCCTATGCTATCCTATCTTTCCTTAAAAGTTCTCTGTGCTTTGCCTACTTATCCCTTTCTCCCACCTAACTCCTGGTAAACACTGATCATTTTTATTTCTTCTGAATTAAAACAGCACACTGTTCAGTTCTTTTTTCTCAGTAGCCCCCAGGTATCTGCTCTATGCTGGGTCCCATCAGCACTCTTGGGCAGCTGAGACAGAACTAAGTTAACCCTCTTCAATAGTCAAAATGTTGTATGAATAGCTTAGTCTTCTCTTTCTCTCCCCAAGAAGAAGCCAGAATTGGGAGTTCCTCCAGATCATGTGGCATTGACCAGGGAAGGGACTATGGTAAGAGGGTGCCATGAATTTTTCCCACTGGATTTGGTACAGTTGGTTTTGCACTTATGTGGAAGATAAGAGCTTTTTAATTGGCTTCTACATTTCTCAAAAAGGGAATTGGTCCATGTAGTATTGTTGAATTAGTGTCTTCATGTTAAGTGTATCTGGAGATTCCTACTCTACTAACTGCTGATATCATTACCTTACCTTCTTATATATTCTTATCATACGTGTAACTCGTCCTTGTGCTAAAGCATATTATCATCCAAAGCACTTGTGTTGCCTTTGAAATGGCTTTTTCCCCCTTTTCCTCTTCCCAAGTTATAAGTACTGGAGTATGGGTATTATTATCAATTCTAGTGTGTGTAACAGATCCTAAAAGTTGGGCATAAAGTTGTAAGTAATAAAAATTTGATATGGCATTTATAGCCTAATCAAAAGGTGGAAGAGAATTCAACACAAAGAAATTACCAATAGCTCAAAATATAGATTACAAATAGATGGAAGAAATTAATAGTGGGCTTGCAGAGCTCAGAGAAAACATAAAAGGCAAAATCAAATTATTACAAAGATGGAAACCACATTTGAAACCACAAACATAGGATAAAATATGACTTAGAAGAACATGATGGAGGACTTTCTTCTGGGAAAATGGAGTAGACCAGCTTTTCCCTATTCCTATCGCTGAGTACAGCTAGAAACCTTAGGTATTATATATAAAACAAAATTTTTTAAATGTAAAAAGAGAAGAGAATGACTTCATGTCAAGGCAAATCCTTACCCAAGTGATATTAGAGAAGATTGAATATGGAGCTGGACTTCCATCCTCACTTGGCAGAAACAAGTACCCTTCCTGAGGTATTGATGGAGATGATATAAGAACTTGGACTTTCATTCCCACTCACAGTAACAAGGACACTCTCTTGTGTGTTGATGGAAACTAAGTGAAGAAACTGGACTTCCAACTGTCAGTAATAAGACAGCACCACCCCTCCACTTCCCCTGATGAAGTGATGGCACAGAAAGACAGATGAAATATGCTTAAATAAGATTAGATTCTCATAATATAATACGAGAATCTAATGTCTGTTTAAAATTCTGTCTAAAATGTCTGTTTCAATTCAAATCCACTCATCATACCAAGCACCAAGGAGCTTTAAACTGGATGCAAAACGCAATCAATGCATGTAAACCCTGTGATGACAGGATGCTAACATGAAGTTTAAAGCAGCTATGATAAGAATGCTTCAGTGTGCAATTACAAATACACTTGAAACAAATAAAAATAGAAGGTTTCAGCAAAGAAATAGAAGATATGTAACTATAAGAAGAACCAAAGTGAAGTTTTGAACTACTTATCCTACCAATGCTCCAGCAAGAGGGAGTAATTGGTATGGGAGCATTTAAGATACCACTGTACTGAGAAGGGGTTGTGCTGTATTTTCTGTTCACCACACCTGATACAATCTTCACCCCATCTACCCTCTGCCCAGGGAGGCTGACCTGAATATATTACCCCATCCTGACTCTTAGCCCTCTGGCTTCTGGTTGAGTCTTGCCAATTGGGAATCCTTGCAGAAGATCAGAGGGTGGGTAGGAAGGGAGGTCAAATATGTATTCTCCTTGCTCTCTTCTTGTGCCCTTGCTTAGGACTGACCACAACCTTTAATAAGGTGACTACTGGATCAAAGAAAGAGAGGCACAGCTCTTCCAGGTTCCTATCACTTCTTCTTTGCTTTGCTTTGAGACTAGAAATACTGACATTCACTGCTGCTTGACTCATGTTCCTGTGCTCTCGGGTGTGAATCCCCTCACCCACCTCATCTTTGTAAATAGGCCCTTGACAGGTCAACCCTCTTCATATCATCTTAATTTGAGGATACCATTGCTTTCCTTTGGACCCCTGACTAATTCAGAAGGAAAATGTATTGATTAATTTTATGCTTTTTAAAGTTAAAAAATAAAAAGTTAATAGTAGTCACAAAAAGAATGGAAAGCAAATGATCAACTTGCAAAAAGAGAGGAAAATAAAGTAGATTCAAAATTTTTAAAAAATCAACCAAATGCAAGAAAGGACAGGAAAACACATAGTAAACTGAAACCACAAAGTAACATCGTGGAAAATAATTAAGCAAGAATTCCAGTGCTGGTCATAGTAAGGTAGCTTATATTAGACTTACACTTCCTAGATAAATTTATAAAAGTTGGATTCCAAAAATAAAACCAAAACAAAGGAAACACAACACAACCCTTGCTCCTCTGAAGGCATCAGAGAACATTCAAAGTACCAGAAAGGGCAAGTAGCATAGTTCTTGAAGATAGGGATGCTTTCCAGGTGAGCTCCACATGTACCTATCTTTCCTCCCAGGGCACTCCCCACTTCTCAGCAGGCCAGAGAGGCATCTTATTGCTCTGGAAGGACTAGGGATTTGGGGCTGCCAGAGAGACTTGAAATAAGTGGGAACAAAATCCTGAAAAGCAAAGTCAAGTGGAGAAAATTTTATCTCCTACATACAAGTGCTCTGGCTGACTCCTGGACTGCCTCAGCGCCAGACTTGGAGGAACAGAGTGGATGGAATGCATTAACTGAAAGGCTGACGGGCTGAATAGAGACAGCTGGGGAGACAAGAGTTGAGAGTTCAAGTCCCAAGAAGGTTAAAGAGCATGGGAAACATTTCCAGCATTTTACTGAGATTCCAGAAGGCCATACACTAGAAATAAAGGCAAATTAAAACATTGCCAGCCATTATAAATCTTCTATAGAAAGGTCTGCAAACTTGGCCAGTTTTTGTAAATAAAGTTTTATTGGAGCACAGCCACCATGTTCACTGCTTTATATATTGTCTATGATTGCTTTAATGCTGCAGCAACAACAGTTGAATACTTACATGTCCACATCCCTCTGCCCTCTAGAAAAAAAAAAAAAAAAGAAAGAAAAGAAATGCCCAGAAGGTTTTCTATTTGACCCTTTAATTGACCACTTCTGTACAGGAGCTAAGAAATTCCCTTGTGCTGCATATGCTTGCAAGAAAAATTAAACCTCCACTGGGAGAAAAGAACATCTTCAAGTATTTTAAGTTTTCATCCACATCGACAGTACATCAAAAATCATGAGGCATACTAAAACAGTGCAAATTGACTGGAAACCAAGAAAAACAATAAGAGAAACAGATTTTATTTCTTTGTGAACTAGATATATTAAAAAGAAGACAGTGTTTTTAGCCATTTTATTTGACAATATTATAGACTTAGAAAGCATTGCAAAAATAGTATATCAAAATTCTTTTTAGTCTTTGCTTCTCTTTCCTCAATGTTACCATCTCATATAATCATAGTATAATTTTCAAAATCAGAAAATTAGCATTAACCTTAGACCTCATTAACCTTAGATCTTATTTGAATTTCACCAAACTGTCCATTTATCTGTTCATTCATTCATTCATTCATTCTGATTCAGGATCCCAATCTAGGATCCCACAATGCATTTACTTTTCACATCTCTTTAATTTCCTCTAGTCAGGAACAATTTCTTGGTATTTCTTTGTCTTCTGTGACCTTCATACTTTTGAAGAATACCGACTAGTTATTTTGTAAAATGTTCCTCGGTTTGAGTGTGTCTCATGTTTTCTCATGATTGGATTGAGGTTACATATTTTTGGCAAAAGTATCACAGAAGTAATGTTGGATCCTTTGCAGTGCATCATATCAGTAGGTACATGATGCATGGTTAGAGGTGTCTGTCAGGTTTTTCCACTGTAAAGTTATTACTTTTTCCCTTTGCAATTAATAAGAATCATGTGGGGAAATACTTTGGGACCACACAAATATCCTGATTCTCATCGTAATTTCACCTACTAATTTCAGCAGCCATTGATACTTTGATTTGCAACAATTTTTAATGGATTGTTTGCCAAGTGGGGCTTTTTCTATTGCCACTGTTCCTTCTGCCTTAAGTAACTGGAATTTTACTGTATTGAACAGTTATCCATCTCATCATTCATTGATTAATCCAGCCATCTATTTATATCACTACAAACTCATGGATATATATTTTATTTTATGAAACATACATCACTATCATTATTTTGTCACTCAAATTATCTCATATTTGGCCATTAGCAGTTTTTGAGCATTTCCTTACTTTCTAGCACATAAGATGTCCCAAGCTCATCTGAATACAGGTAGAGAAAATACCCAATTGAGAGACAAAAAGTCTTAACAAAAGAAGAAATTAAGAGATATGTAGATTATGGACCAAAGACTTAGCACTTTTGTGAATGGAATTGCAGAAAGAGAAGATAGGAAATTAAACAAAAATAATATTTGAAACAATATTGGTTGAGAATTTTCCAAAACAGATGACAGAATTAATCAACACATGGATGCAAAAAAAGTCAGAGAAAACTAAGGATAAAGAGGAAGAAAAATCACAATTAGGACCATCATAGACAAATGGCCGAGAATCAAATAAAACATGAAAAATATAACATCATCTGAAAAAAGATATATTACCCTCAAATAAACAATAATAATTCTAATGGTCAGCCTCACAATAGAAACTATAGAACCCATAACTCAATGAAATGAAATTCTTAAGGTGCTGAAAGAAAATATAAAACCTACCAATCTATAATTCTCGATTTAACCTCCCTTCCCCCAAATCCTTAAACTGACACCAAATTAAAATGCTTTCTTACAAATAAAATCTAATAGAATATATTGCTAGTAGGTACACAGAGCAAGGATAAGCAAGTTTTTCAGGCTGATGGAAAATGTCCCAAGATGGAAACAAAACTGTGGGAAGCAATGAAGAGCAACCAAGTGGCAAATATGTGGGTAAATATAAAAATACAAGAGAATATTAGCTGTTTAAAACAATTAGAAATATGTTGAGGTGTTTAGATATACATAAAATCTTAAAAAAAAAAAGGAAATGTTAAAAATCATTAATTTGACTCAAAAGAAACCAGAAGGAAGTAAATAATAAATACAAGAGCAAAACTAATTGACTTTAAATTTCATCCATTCAGCTTCTTAGTCTGGGGCAAAGCTCTGCTCAGCTCTTCATCTTCAGGGCCACTGATTCTGTTTAGGACTCATTCCCAAACTGGATAATTGTGGTATCCTCTCTAATTGTAGGAAGAAGCAGCATAATTATTATGGTCAGAATTGGCTGAGTTAGACCTGGGTGGAAACCTTGTCTTTTCTTCACCACATATCATGTGAGAGCTTGGGCAAGATAATTTGCCACTCTGAGACTTCATTTACTTACATGTAAAATGATAGATTAAAATAGTTTTGACTTCATGAAATTGTTGGAAGGGTTAAATGAGATGATATGGTTTAGTGTAATGACTGGTAGATAGTAAGTGTTCAGTAAACATTCTACTCATTGTCTCATTGCCTCCAGTCTCTTTAACTCTGTATTTTTTTTTTTTTTTCAGAAAAGACAAATTCTGATCATATTATGCCCCTGCCAATATTCTTCAACAGTTGCCTTTTGGTAAGAGGATAAAAGGTAGATTTCTTGGCACGGCCTACCAAAGATTTAATGACTCAATCCTTATCTAACCAGCTTCATATTCTGCAATTTTCTAATTTGAACTGTAAGCTAAAGCAATTCTGAGAAAATTTGTATTTTCAAAAATACACTATGCTTTAATATCTATGTCTTGGTAAATGTATTCCCTTTTCCTGGAAGGTTCTCTTTCCATTTGTCTGATTAGAAAATTCTTTCTTATCCTCCATGTCTCAGCTCATTTATGGCCTATTCTGAAAAGCTTCCCTGGCTTCCCTATGCTTCTCCTGAACTATTGTATGTACCTCCCTTACTGGGTTTATCATATTGGATTGTGATTACTGGTATGACTATTCCCCACTAAGCTGTTAAAATCCAGGATAGGGACCATGGCTTTTCTACTTTGTATGTATGTAATAATTAGGATAGTGACTGGCATGGTAGCAGAAGTTCAATAAATGTTGGTTGAATGAATGGGAAAAAAGTAATTGATTTTAAAGAAGAGTTATAAGAGAAAGTCAACAAAGTCAAAGGTTGGTTTGTTGAAAAGTATAATATAAATTAATCGACATGTAATAATAAATGCTTAGTAAGGTATACCATATAAGGAATAGAGAAGACATACAATTATCAATATCAGAAATGAAATAGAATGTGTCACTATAAATCCTGTAGATATTTAAAGAAGGAAAAGGTGCTATTATATACTACTGTATGCCAATAAATTCAATAATGTAATAATATAAACAAATTATTATAAAAGTGAACGAACACAAGTAAAAATTTTAAAATTTGAATACTATGTCTCAAATTAAATAAAATTAATTAAAAGTCTTCACACACACGTGCACACACATGCACACAAACACTCCAGCCAAGATGTTTTTATTAATGAATTCTTTTTAACATGTAAGAAATAATATCAGTGTTACTGAAACTCCTTCAGAAAAGATAAAATGAGGAATAATTTTCAATGCATCTTATATAAAGGCCTGACAGTGATGACTGACATGGATATTAAAAAAAGGAAATTATAGGTCAATATTTCTTATGAAGATATATGCAAAAAATCCTTAATAAAATAACAAAGAATTGACCACACTGATACATAAAAAATATTATACATCATGATCAAGTGGAATTTATCCCAGATATGAAAGATTCATTTAAAAATCAGTCATGTAATTTATCACATTAAACTAATAAAGGAGGAAAAGTTTTATTATTTATTTATTTATTCATTTTAAAATATTTTACTTATTTATTCATGAGAGACAGAGAGAGAGAGAGAGAGAGAGAGAGGCAGAGACACAGGCAGAGGGAGAAGCAGGCTCCATGCAGGGAGCCCGACTCAGGACTCGATCTCCAGGATCAGGCCCCGGGCTAAAGGCGGTGCTAAACCGCTGAGCTACCAGGGCTGCCCAAATTTTATTTTTTAAAGGAGAAATGCAGGGAAATGATAATATTTAGTAACTATTCATAGCAAATTGATCAACAAATTAAGAATAGGAGTTACTTTTTAAAATCTGATAAAGGAGATCCCTGGGTGGCTCAGTGGTTTGGCGCCTGCCTTTGGCCCAGGGTGCGATCCTGGAGACCCAGGATCAAATCCCACATCAGGCTCCCGGTGTGTGGAGCCTGCTTCTCCCTCTGCTTGTGTCTCTGCTTCTCTCTCTCTCTCTCTCTCTCTCTCTCTGTGACTATCATAAATAAATAAAAATTTAAAAAAAATGTAAAATCTGATAAAAGACTTCTATTTGAAAAATCACAGCTAGCATTGTGCTTAATGGTAAAATATTGAATGTTTTCACCCTAAGATTGGGAAGGACAAAAAGATTTCCTCTTTTTACGACTTCTATTCTGTATTGTAATAAAAGTTTTAGTCATTATAATATGGTATAAAAAAGGGCATAAAAATTGGAAAGAAAGACATAAAACTATATCTTAACAAAAATACAGAACAATCTATAAACTATTAGAATAAATGGACTTAGCAATGTTGTTAGGTTCATTATAATTTTAAAAATTAAATTACAAAAACACTTAAATTATATTTCTATATATTAGTAACAAAAATAGTGGCAAAATTTTTAGGTAAGGCTATAACAGCATTAAAAGTTTATATACTAGGAATAAGTTTAGCAATCCACTTATTTAAAAATTTAAAACAAAACTTCTATAATGAATACAACAAATCATAATTGGAAAAAATGATAAAAGATTTCAATAAATGAAGTAATATGCCATGTTCATAGATTGGTAGATTCAATATTATTATGATATCAATGCTCCTCAAATTGAATTATAGCTTTAATACAATAAAATCAGAATGCCAGCAAGTGTGTGTGTAAAATGATGAGTTGATTCTAAAATTTATGTGGAGTTGCAGAGAGCGTAGAATAATGGCCAAAACAATCTTGGCATAAAAAAAGTGAAGTTTTTGATCTTTCACTACAGTATTTCAAGATTTACTACAATGATTTACTAAATTAGTATGACAAAATAGTAGTGTCATGAAATGGATAAATATTTCAATGCAACAGAACAGAGCGTCCAGAAATAGGCCCACAATTAAATGGCCTCTTGATTTATGAGAGAGGAACTAATGGAATTTATTAAAGAAAGATTGGTCTTTTTAATAAATGATGTGGAAGTATATGAACCCATATGGAAAAAAAAATCTTAATTTCTTCTTCACAACTCTTCACAAAATTCATGTCAAAATGCTCACAGGCATAAATGTACAAACAAAAACTATGAAGCTTCTAGAAGAAAACATCAGAAAACACTTTCATAAACTCAGGTAACCAATATTTTGAAATGCCACCAAAAAAGCACCAGTTATTTTTAAAAAAAATAAATTAAATCTTATAAATATTTAAAATTCTGTCATCAAAAGATTCCAATGAGAAAGTGAAAGGGAAACCAGAAGAGATATTAGTAAAGGACAAATCTCAGAATATATAACGTCTATAAATCCATAAGAAAAACAAAAATAACTAAATCTTTAAAAGGAAAAGGACTTGAACAGGTACTTTGCAAAGGACAGTATCCCAATGGCTAAGAAGGATAAAAAAAAAACCTCCTCTACATCATTATTCCTCAGAGAGAGGCAAAATAAAATCACAATGGCATAATACTACATATTAAACAGAATAGTTAAAATGTGAAAATATTGTAAGATGTGAATTAACTGGAGCTCTCACTGTTGGTAATGTAAAATGATATAAATACTCTGGAAAATTGGAAGTTCCTACTAAATATAATATATTTTCCACATGACTCAGCAACTCCACTCTTGCATACATTCTCAAAAGAAAGAAGAAATTTTTAAAAGTCCACTAAATACATGAAATTGATTGTTTATAGAAATTTTTCTTTTTTTAGATTTTTATTTATCTATTCATGAAAGACACACACACACACAGAGGCAGAAACATAGGCAGAGGGAGAAGCAGGCTCCCTATGGGGATCCCAATGTAGGACTCGATCCCAGGATCCTGGGATCACGACCCAAGCAAAAGGCAGATATACTCAACCACTGAGCCACCCAGGTGACCCTGCTTATAGGAAATTGATTCAAAATGGCCTCAAACTGAAAAGAGCCAAAATTCTCATCAAAAAGAGTACAGATAAAGGTGCCTGGTAGGCTCAGTCAATAGAGTATGAAACCCTTGATCTTGGGGTTGTGATTTCAAGTCCTACTTGGGTGGAGAGATTACTTAAAAAAATAACTTAAAAAAAAGAATATAGAGAAATTGTGATATAGTCATATAATGAAGTACTATACTACACAGAATTAAAGAAAAACTATTAGTACATGCCACAGCATAGGTAAATCTGACAGATCTTATGTTGAAAAAAGAAAGTCAGATACATGAGTATATATTGTATGGTTGGTTCTATTTCTATTTACATGAATCAAGAGCAGGTAAAACTAATTGATGATTATAGAAATCAGATTAGTGGTTAGCACTAAAGTATATGTTTAGAGAAAGCAAGAGGGAATCTCTTGGGATTCTGGAAATGTCCCAAACCTTGTGAATAACTATAACCCATAAGATGCATATTTAAAAATCATCAAATTTTATACTTAAAATTACATGATATATCTCAATTTTTTAAATGAAAAAAATCAAAATTATCACAATAAATGTACATGAACAAAATTCATCAGTAAAAATGTGAGCCATTGCTATATGACCAAGAGGGCAAGTATCCTGTATGCAAATTGTCCATGTCGAAGAAAAATAAACATGTTATTTCTAGTTCATATCATACACATTTTCAGGTAGGTAAAACACCAAAATTTGAAAAGCAAAACCGTAAACATATCAGAATAATATGTAGAAAAATATTTTGGACATTTATTAAATAGAATAAAAGAGAGCCACAAGAAAAAAAACATTAAGAATGAGTGCTTTAGGAAAAGCAGTAAGATTAAATGCACAATAAAAGTGAAAATATCAGGAGTACTTGGGTAGCTCAGTCAGTTAAGTGTCTGCCTTCTGCTCAGGTCATGATCCCAGGGTTCTGAGATTGAGCCCTAAGACAGGTTCCTGCTCAGGGGGTGCCTTCTTCTCCCTCTCCCTCTGCTACTCCCCCTGCTTGTGCTCTCTCTCTGTCAAATAAATAAATAAAATCTTAAAAAATAGAAGTGAAAATATCAGCCATAATGGGGAAGAAATATTTTGAAGTGTTACAACAGACAAAGGATTCATTTATAAATTATATATTTAAGAGATCTTAAAATCAATATCAAAAGGACAGACTACTTAGACCAAAAGGATAAGGCAAAGAATATGAAAGGAAATAAAAGAAAGTTAAATTGGTATGTGTAATCAAAATATGCAAAGATGATAAACCTTACTAGTAATAAAAAAATGCAAGTAAAAATAATAATTCATGTTCATGTCAGCTAAGCTAAAGTATAAATTTTGTTAACACAGTGGTTGGAAAGAGTGAAACTCATCTATTTTTAATATGATAATTATTTGTAAAGAGAGTTAGCAATAGTAAAGTTGAACATCTACATGTTATGACTGATAAGGGAGGCATAATAATGATACCCCAAAGATGTCCATGTCCTAATCCCTAAAATCTGTAAATAGGTTACTTTACATGGCAAAAGAGACACTGTAGATGTGATTAAGAATCTGGATATGGGGAGACTATCCTGGATTTTCCAGGGGGACCCAATGTAATCACAAGGACTTTTGAGGGTGAAAGAGGGAGGTGGGAGAGTTAGGAGATATATTGATGGAACCAGAGGCCAGACTGATTCACTTGCTGGCTTTAAAGATGGAAGTGGGGGGAGGGTCACAAGCCAAGAAATGTGGGCTGCCTGCAAAAGCTGGAAATGGTCCTAGAGGGTATTATACTAACTAAGTTAAATCAGTCACACTGAGAAGAACAAATATCATATGATTTCACTCATATGTGGAGTCTAAAAAATAAATAAATAAAATACAAGAAAAAACAAAAAACACCCCAAACAGATGAATAGACAAACAAAAACCAGAATCAGACCTATAAATAACAGAGAAAAAACTGATGGTTGCCAGAGGGAGAGGGGATGGGAGAAGGATTGGCAAAATGGGTGAAGGGAAGTAGGAAACACAGGCTTCCAGTTAGGGAATGAATAAGTCACAGAATATAGTCAATGGCACTGTAATAGCATTGTACAGTGACAGATGGTAGCTATGCTGGTGGTGAGAATAGCATAATGTATAGAGAAGTTGAATCACTATGTTGTAGACCTGAAACTAATGTAACATTGTGTATTAATTATTACCCTTCCACAGTCAATTTTTTTTTAAGCTGTAAAGCCAACTGAGTGGCTTACTCAGTTAAGTGGCAGGCTCTTGATTTCAGCTCAGCCCATTATCTCAGGGTCCTGGGGTTGAGCCTCACATTGGGCTCTGTACTCAGCATGGAGTTTGCTTGACATTCCCTCCTTCTCCCTCTGTCCCTCCTGCTTGTGCTTTCTAAAATAAATACATAAATTGTTTTAAAAAAAAACTGAAAAGGGTAAGAAAGTGGTCTTCTCTGGAGGCTTGCCTCCAAAAGGAATGCAGCCCTGCCAACACCTTGACTTTAGTCCATTTCATTTCAGGCTTCTGACTTAAAAACTTGTAAAGTAAAAAAATTGTGTTGTTTTGAGCCACTAAGTTTGTGGTACTTAGGAAAATTAATACAATCTAGCATTTCCATTTCTAGATAGAACTATTTCCATTTCTTACAGTATCTGAGGACATATGCAAGAATGTTCCTAGAAGTATGGTAATACTTCTTGAAACCAAACTGTCTCTCATTAGGGAAACAAATAGATTGCAATTTATTTATATTTTACTACACTGAGTGACAGTTAAAAATGAATAAATTCGTTATTTATATTCAACATAGAGATATTTTAAAAGTATACTCGTGAGTGAAAAAGCAAGTACAGAAGACAAAAGCAATATATGTATTAGTTTCTTGTGGCTGCTGTAACAATTTACTACAAATTTACTGGCTTAAAACAACACAGATTTATTTTCTTACACTTCTGAGTGTCAGAAGCTGAAAATGAGCTTTTTAAAAAAGATTTTTGTATTTAGTCATTTGAGATAGACAGAGGTAGCACAAGCAGGGGGAGAGGCAGAGGGAAAGGGAGAAGCAGAGTTTTTGTTGAGCTGGAAGCTCAGTGTGGGACTTGATCCCAGGACCTGGAGATCATGACCTGAGCCAAAGGCAGATGCTTAACCATCTGAGCCACCCAGGCACCCCTGAAAATGAGTCTTATAGAGCTAAAATTAAGGCATTGGCAGTGTTGGTTCCTTCTGGAATCTCTTGGCAGAATCTATTTCCTTGCCTTTCCTAGCTCTGGAAGCCACTTGTATTCCTTGGATCATGACCCACTTAATGACATTATATTACCTTATCTCCTCTGCTTCCATTGTCACTCTTCCTTTTTCTGTAGTCAACTGTTGGACTGCTTCCCTCTTATAAAGACACTTGTGATTACATTTAGGGTTCATCTAGGTAACCCAGATCATCTCCCACCTCAAGATTCTTAACATGATCACACTTGCAAAGTCCCTTTTCCCGTATAAGGCAACATTCACAAAATCTAGGGATTGGGACCAGGATATTTTTGTGCTCCATTACTTAGTCTACCAAAGTATGTTATCATTTACGTATTTTTTAATGCACAGAATTCAAGATCTGTGCAGTTATTAGATATGAACACATTTAGTGAAGATAACAGAATAAAGGACTTTGTTAAATGGCACAGAAATAACTTGACTCCAATTTTCTGAAAATGTTTTTCAAGTTCCCTAATGTTCTAGTGGCAGTGAGCAAAAAATAAGTGACAGTTGAACCAGATGTTTCACTACTACATTACAAGAACCACCAAATCCCCAGCCTAGCATATGAAAGCCCTCGCTGTCTTCTAACTCTGTCTCAATCAATCAATTCTACACATGTCACTTACTCCTACCTACCTCAAACATACTTCCTACATACTCAAACATACCTCCTACATACCTACTTGTAGTTACAACTTTCCATGTTGGAGTCCATTGATTAAATAGAAGTTGATCATTTTTTAAAAATATAATCTATTCAACTTGAAAAAATGATGAATCAAATCTACAAAAGAATAGAAACCTGAGCAACTTCAGAGAACAAGGCAGAAGGATTAATGGGCTGTTTTAGGGAAGCTACCATCTGAATGAGTGAAAAGTATAAGGAAGTTTGAGGAAACTAAAAAGCTATGGGAATGGAAATAAGATCATAGCAAAGGAAAGTTGCAATCTCGCCTAGTGATGTTTAGTATTGAATTCAGGCTGGTGACCATGAATTTATGAATGATATCAATTTGGCATGTTATATGATTTTTTTCTAGCCACAGTCTTAAGGTAAAGATGTAGGGATATCTAGTAGCTTGGTTCAATCAGCACTAAATTTTTCTTCAAGAGTACAACAAAAAGAAAGGACAAGAGAGTAAAAATATATGTTTGAGTGATTTTACAGACATTTCATGTGAAGTGAGCTCAATAATATAGGAAATGAGGAGAGGAGAGGGCAGATAGATAGAAGGGAGATGGTTGTGTTGATGAATTGGAGGCACCAAGAGATAAAATTTTGCAGTATAGAGATTCAAGGATGGGACAACAGCATGTTGGGATAATGATTTTCAGGGTGAAGCCATTTCAGGTAATGACAATGTCTGGATTATGACCATGGAATTAGGCAAGTTTTCTCAACTGGAGGAACACCCCAGAAAATGAAAAAGCAAGGAATCATGCAAGTATATGGTATTGACTAGGTTATCAGGATGGGCATTTAGCGGAGTCTCGTAATGCCAGGAGCTTGGGTGGAAAATAAAAATATTATTTGGTTGTTAAAAATCTTCAATAAATCAGACTATTAACTAGGGCAATACCTTGACCAATTAAATAGATTGTGGTGTCATTCTGTGATAAAGGGAACAGAAGATACGAAGGGTTAGCTTTGGGGGGGGGTAACTTTACCAGCTCAGTTTTATACACACTGACTTTGAATTTCCTATGTGGTAGCAGAATAGATCTGTCCAGTAGGCGGCTAGCCATATAGATGAGAGAGCTAGAATAATAAACAGAGCATTACTAATTCATATATAATAATTCAATTAAGCAAACTAAAATGAAATAAACCAAGTATGTTGTACAGATTATTTAAATTCTGTCAGAAAACTTAAGTCATATATTACTGTACTTTTATAATACCTGAAATTATTGCTTATAATGTTATGGGGGCACATGATTTATATATTCCTTAGACTTTACACACACACACATACACATTCTCATTCTCTCTTTATCTCTCTCTCTCTCACACACACACACATATTTCATCAACTTTATCATTAGCTTTTTTTTTTTTTTAAGATTTTATTTATTCCTGAGAGACACAGAGAGAGAGAGAGAGACAGGCAGAGACACAGGCAGAGGGAGAAGCAGGCTCCATGCAGGGAACTGTGATGCGGGACTCGATCCTGGGACTCCAGGATAACGCCCTGGGCCAAAGGTAGCGCTCACTGAGCCACTCAGCGATCCCCATTGTTAGCTTTTTAATTTCTAGGCCATATTTCATCATTGATTTTGTTTCTACAGTACTTAATAGAGGATTGTAATATACTAGATAATATATGTGTCTCTTTCATTTACTAAATAAACAAATACTCAACCTATTTTTGGAATCATGCTTCTGAGGTTTCCTCAAACGCAGATAACATAGTTGCTATGCTCTATTTTGAAGTTATTAAAGTCTTCTCTGTTCACTCACTTTAGGAAGTGGATCTGACAAGTTAACATTTAATTCATTCCTACAAATATCTTGTCTTTTCACCTTTTGTTAGGGTAACTTAAGAATATTCCATTTGTGATTGATTACATCTTGGCAGATGGATAGGGTTAAGAAGTCAGGCAATGTCAATAATAAGGAAGTACAGCAAATTGATTAAGTTTCTGTTTAGAAATTTACTCTCAGACTAATTGCTTCTTTATGTAGGAGACTAGCCCTGACCATGGACTGAGTAAATAAGAACAAGTTTGAATTTTGAATTTTTACAAGCATGATGGAATTAATATAATCAATTTTCACACTGTATCCCAAAGCCATGTACACAGAAAGAGCAATGGACTTAAAATCAGATAAAATCTGCTTTCAAGTTTTATTACTTCTTAGTTATATAGTTTTTGGCCAATTTGTGCTTCTCTGATCTTAAGTTTTTCACCTGGAAAATGGTGATAATGAAGTGAAAGATAAAACTATGTGACTTATGAAGGCTTCCTACATGTATGTCAATATAATTAGAACAAACAAGAGGTGTAACTTCATTCAGGGTAGTCACCACTGTAAGGAAATCTTGACTAAATCACCAATATAGGGATGTCTGGGTGGCTCAGTGGTTGAGTGTCTGTCTTTGGCTCAGGTCACGATCCCAGGATCCTGGGATCGAGTCCTGCATCAGGCTCCCTGCAGGGAATCTGCTTCTCCCTCAGCCTATGTCTCTGCCTCTCTCTCTCTCTCTGTGTCTCTCATAAATAAATAAATAAAATCTTTAAAAAAATCATAAATACAGATGGAGATCTCAGTTCCTTCCAGGGGTATTATAAATTTGGCACAAATGGGTTAATTTACTCTAAAGTTTATTTTTCAGGAGAAAGTTAATTAAATATAAAAACAGTGGTAAGGGACACCTGGGTGGCTCAGCGGTTAAGCATTTGCCTTTGCCTCAGGGCATGATCCTGGGATCCTGGGATCCCGGGACTGAGTCCTGCATTGAGATACTTGCATGGAGCCTGCTTCTCCCTCTGCCTGTGTCTCTGCCTCTCTCTTTGTGTCTCTCATGAATAAATAAATAAAATCTTAAAAAAAAAAAAAACAGTGGTAAAATAATATGAGAAAAGTATGATTTGTGGTGTTGTTTTTTACAATTTTGGTAATCAGCTTACATTTTGTCACCAAATCCCTCAAAGTTCTTAGAGACATTCGAAGTCTCAGTGAAAACTCCAGAAACCTTAATAAGAAAGTGCAGGTGTAAAAGAAATTCCAGCTCAGTCAAGAAGAGGAAGAGGAAGAGAAATGGGTCAGTAACCCTCTCCTCTGATTAGTGGTTACAATAAGCCTGGCGCATCCCAATAATGGGCCCTCAATGGTGGCTGCTAGTGACAGAAGTCACTCTTGACCTGGCTCTTCTCACAAAATACCGCTCTTCCATCTGCCCTAATTATTAGTCCTATTCTTTCTCCACTCTTTGGCTAAAACTTGGTCTGTTCTTAATTTGGGGTCTGCTGCATGGGAGTGCTTAGCATTGCTAATTTTGGAACGAATTACTTGAAGTGGAACCTTTGAGGGAAACTAAATCCCAAGCCCTGAATTCCTGGGTTGGTTGTCTGAAGTTTGCTACACTATACTTTTCAAAACCAAGATGTCCTCGCAGGCATGTTGGGATCCTGGAATCTGTGTCAGAAGAACAGATGTTAAAATACACAGCTATGTTTCTACACAATTTCACTAGCAATGGGTGTATATATAAAAGTGATCATCTTTAATATGACATTAATATTTAGCAAAAGAATGCTAAAGTATGACCAAAACTAAAATAAGTAAGTAAATAAAAAATTAAAAAGAAGTATGACTAAAAACTGAAAATCAAGCATTTCAGTCCTTGGAGTTGAATTTGCAATGGAAAGCTTGTGATTTCTTCAGAGTGTATGACTGATAGGTTTCCCACAGAGCAGGGGTTTTAGGCTTCCTGTTTGGAGATAGGAAGCATGTCTTTTTTTCCTGGTTGTTGTCCTCTGGACATGATATGTGTTCTGTATTCCAGAGGTGGGTTTGGGCATGGTGGAGGGAGCCCAGCTTTGAGCCTTTTGACTGCGTGGATTTAATTAGGCTCCATATTGTACAGAGGTTGCAGTGGTAGAAATAGTTTATTTGCTGAGGTTAGTTATAGGATATCATTGTCCAAACGGAGGGAAAAAAATACTTTTTCCACTTAAAAATAAATGTTATTCATTAAATTAGAAAGAAAAGGGTGCAGACTCCTATAGATTAGCCACTGGACAAAAGATTATTCAGGTGAAGAATACTTCTGATGAACTTTTTTTTTTTTTTTTTTTTCTGATGAACTTTAAGAAGTATCTACATTTTAGTTCATAACCAATAATTTCTGGGTTACTGAAAGATTTATGAGTTAAGGCTTCAGACCTCAGAAATGTTACCTTATGCCTCCAGTTCACTGAAGGGACCACGTAATTCATAGGTTGCAGAAGAAAGGTGAATAGAAAAGGTAAGAAATATTAGAAGGGACCCTGGACAGAAACTCAAAGGACCAGGATGATATTTTCAGTTCTTCTGCTAACACGATTAGTTAGGTAGCCTTGTGAGACTTAATTTCTTGCTTATAGAATTCCAACAGTAGTGGGAGCTCTGCCAATGACCAGCAGTGGGGCTTTGGACAAGTCACTTGACTTCCTGAGCATAGGCTCACATTTACAAAGTGAAAATCATAATACTCACCTTCTAGAGTTGCGTGAGGATTAAATGAAAAAATATACATAAAGGGTCTCTCAGAAAAACCTGAAACAGAATAGCTACCATTATGAAGGTGATTAATCATAAGGATATATAGTGCAATTAAGTTTCATTTTAATGGGGTTCATGTGTTTATAGTCATTTCATATTTGCATTGAAGTATTTTGCAGGTCACAGAAACACGTGAAAATGTGACTTCAGTGTGAGGCTGTCTAATCTTATTCTCTACTCATCAGACTTTTCTTCTCAAAGCGAAGTTGCCAGAATGAGTTTGGATGGAGAAATAAAAAACATGAATACCCAGTGATTGTGGCATTTTTGTTGTTGTGCTTTCTTTTCAGCACAGGCCCTAGGAATAGCATAGAACCAGGAAATTTGTTACAAGCAGGATTAATTAAATGAATCACTGGGCCCGTGCAGAGTCTGTTTCACTTTTCCTGTTGTACGTTAGAAAGAAAATCCAGTATTGGAGAGAAAATGCTCTTCAGGGGGTATACTCAAGATGTGGAAGTTCTGGTTTTTAAGTTAAACGTAGATGTACATTATTAGTGGAAGAGATCGTTTGAATTTTCTCCCCAACCCCTCCCATTTCTTGGCCTTAAGTATTTTATTTTTCAGCAAGTTCATTTTTTTCTTTTTTCTTTTATCAGACGTGTTTTGCACATGAAAGGAAAGAATGCAGATAGAAAAGTGTTTAATTTTCCTAAGGCTGAGAAGCTATATGTCTTTAGGGTAATTAAATGATGATTTTGTGACTCTTTCAATATGGATGATCAAACTTGATGTCTTTAGAGCCTACAATAGATCCTTTGAAAGCCACAGCTAACCTTTCACTATTTTCCCACCTGGAGACCTAGTCATCTCAAAAGGGAAAAATACGCTTTCTACTTCAATTGTTGAATAGCATCTTCATGTGTTTTATTTGTAAAACAAAATATACACATTATGAAAAGGACAAAACATGCACAGAGTGAAAAGAAACCATGTAGCTTGCATAGGCACATATTTTTACATATTTGCTTCTAAGTGTACAAACAGGATCTGCTCTACAAAATGCTCTAGGATGATATTTGTTTCAAATTTATGTAATCAGCCATGTTGCAAGATGGTATTCAAAAAGAAGCTTAAAGATGTGTTATCTTTGTTTCATATCTAACATCCTCTCTCTCTCCCTGTGGACCAAGAAATAGCAGAGATGAAAAAATATTTAACCTCAAACAATACAGAAGTCTTTATGTTTAAAAAAGCATAATCATGAAGAAAAGATAAGTTCCAGGCGGGAGAGAAACTTTTGTGTTCTAATTGAGCTCAGCTAAAGTTCAGGGGGTTCTGGCTATTTTGTAGATCTTAAAGTTTATAAGCAGATTTCCAGATGTGATACTATCAAACTATAACTTGAGTTCAGTTCATTAAAATTTAGCTGTTGATCAGGGCTCTCAATAGAATTCCCAACATTCTCTCTCTCTCATATATTCATTTTAATGGTCCTTTGGCAGGCTGGATCTTGTACTTGTAGTTTAAATGACAGGCATCACTCTTCAGCACATGATTATCTGATTCCTGAACCAGTGCATGCAAAACAAGACATGTGCGTTTCTGGAAAACCAGGCTCGCCAAAAGAGTGGCTGGCACGGCCTCCCACTGGCAATCAAACCCAAGGATCTTTTAATTATGAAACAGAGCTGGGGAAAAAAAAGAGAGAAAAGGAAGGAAAAAAGTTCCCTGAAAAACTAGATTATTACTGTGATTCAATTCTATTAGCTTATTGCAAAGGGTTCCAGCAATGCTTACTCTACACATAAATGTGTCTCTTAAATATGATTTAGAGTTTTCCAAAGATACAGATTATTCCAGAATAATAAAATCCCTTGGCCTGGCTGAGAAAGCCTGAATCATCTTTTATTAGGAAACTTTATATTTTCCTGGGTTACTAAAGTCATTACATAAGGTCACAATTAGCACATTGGCTGGCCCTAATCTCAGAGAGATAAGATTAAACACTAGAGCAAGATAGATGGTATGTACTGATAGAGCAGGCTACTCCTTGAACACTGGTAGCCATGGTGGGAAAGCACTGTCTGGCTACCTGTGCTGACCAGTGTTTTTCGCAGACATAACTAGTTTAAATAGGCTTCTTGCTCAAGTTTTGGAGAAGCCTCCCTGCCAGTATGACTACTGGAAGACATAAGGATTTCTTTAAATCAGAGGCCAAGGCAAAGTAGAGGATCATTCAAAAAGACTGATAAAATAAGAAGGGGAGGGACTAATTGACAGAATTAAGGTATTAAACACTCTAATTCCTTTTAAATCTGTTCCAATGATTTATGGGAATTTGAATCTATTCTTTACTGCTTTCTGACCACATCCTATTTCACAAATCTTATTAGAAAAGACTTTAATTTTTTAGAAGTTAGGGACCTTTTTTCATGCTGGATTAGCTTAAAAAATTTTCTGTGAGTTAAATTTGTGAAATAAGAGTACACATTTTATTTACTCTTCATAAATTTGTATTTGGGATGATAATAGAACAAATTTTAATTCGATTAGAGAAAGAGAAAGCAGATGATAATCCTTTGTGGAAAAAAATATACTTTAAACCAGGGGTTGGCAAAATATAGGCACAGCCTATATAGCACACAGCTCTTGAGCTGAGAGTAGTATTTACATCTTTAAAATGACTGTAAAAAAGAGAGATAGAGAGGAGAATATGAAACAGAAACTATGTGCCACAAAGCCTAAAATATTATCTATCCTTCACAGACAAAATTTCTCAACACCTGTTTTAAATTAAAATATATCTTACTGTACATTTTAAAATTATTTCTCACCTATAATCAGTAGTTGTAAATATATGCATCACAAAACTAAAAAAAATCTAAGAATAATTTTTCAAATGTTAAGAATAGTATATTACGAGTGAGTATGCACATTGTATGATTCCATCTGTGTAAAGTTTAAAACCTTGCAACACTAAGGCTATGATGCTAGAAATCAGATTACTGGTGACCTTTAGATGATATTGACAAGAAAGCTGTGTGAGTGAACTTCTTAAGGTAAAGGAAATGTTTTACGTCTTAATTGAGGTAGTTATTAGAAAGGTGTATATATGGACTGAAAATTTCACTGAACTTTCCAGTTGGAATGTACAATTGGCTGAATATGCCATAGCTCAATAAAAAATAAACCACTAAATAAAAACATACAGACGTTCATGATTTATGCACCTGCATTTTGTAGTATAGAACATAAAAGAAAAAGAGAGAAAATTTAATATCATCTACAAAAAGCATGATTACCTACAAAGTAACACTATGTAGATTGACAAGAGATTTATCAACAGCAGCAGTAGATGCCAGATACAATGGAGTATCTTTTAGATACTAAAAGCCTAAATTAAAGCCTAAAATTCTAGAACTAGCTACAATGTCATTCAAAAATCCAAACAAAATAAAACCTTTTTCGGAAAGCATAATAAGAAAGTTTGGGTTATGTAAGCAGTCGATGAAAGAACTATTAAAGAATGTGCTTCAGAAGGAAAACAATAGAATTTAAAAGAAAGAAATGATGGGGTACTTGGCTGACTCAGTCAGTAGAGCATGAGACTCTTGATCTCAGGGTCATGAGTTTGAGTACTGTGTCGGGCACAGAGTTTACTTAAAAAAAAAAAAAGAAAAAGAAAAAATGGAATTAAAGAATCAAAATAAAACTAGGAGTTATATACGTAGGGGGATAAATATAATTAAACTTTTACTATAAAAAAGTAACCATAATAAATATGATTAAAGTGTTTAAAAATATACTTTAATACCAGAAAGTTCATACAAAAATTCATTGAGCTCTGTACTTAATATCCATACATTTTACTGTGCATACGGCACTGAATTTTTTAAATGCTCTTGGAATAAAAGCCCCCTTCTCTCACTATCATTAATGCAAAGATAAGGGTCACCATTGTTTGATGGCCTCCTATTGAGGGTTGGATTCCTACTCTAGGATTATGGCAATGGCTGAACACACAACATCTGGCACTGAACACATGAGATAAACAGCCATTTATTAGTTACATATACCCATAGCACAAGGAGGGAGGGTACATACAGCACACCATGCAGGACCATACAGGAGTTGCACACTGGCATGAAAAAGAGGGCTTTGGTAGGAAGGCTTTGTTTTCAGGATCATGAGTTTGAGTTGCCCTCTGGTTCCCATGGGAGGGTATGACTGACATGTTTGGATAATCCTGTGGACTGGCAAGGAACTAAAACACATCTCAGGGATAAGCAGGAATCATATGTGATCCTTTTAATAAAGAATGTTTCTTGGCAAGGAGACCTCAGCTATGGGAGTGAATTGGGGAAGAGAACTTGCAGCTAGGCTCTTTAAGGCTCTCTGATTTCTCCCAGATGTTGAGGCAGCACATAACATCGGGCCTTAATGTTCAACCCTTTATCACAATCATTGCCTTGCATAAGAACTCAACTAAGCCATGGGAGTGATAATATCCAAGCGTTAGCAGTCTTTGGGTAGTTATGAGAAGAAGATATCACTCAGTAGTATGTCTAATTCTTATTTCTAGTAGGTCTGAGAGAGTAAAATCTGAATGAAAGGAAGTGGAAATGAAAAGGCACTTTAATGCAGAGTGTACTTATATCGTTGGTAATAAAGCAGGGAGAAAAAATGGTATGGTCTCTAAGAACCGACGTTTGTTCTTCAAGGAGCATGTGCATACATGTGTGTATATTCTGTGTTTCTGAGAGAAAAAAAAAAAGGTCTACACTGAGTAGACTCAATGGGTTATTTACTTCCATGCTAGTGGGAATGCCTCATGAGAAACTGCACTGTTACGTACCAAAGCGCCAGATAGATTCTCCTGCTGTAGGACCTAGAAACTTACCATCAACTACTCGGGCCTAAAGAGCGTTTTGATGAAGGGGAAGGAGAAATCCCAGAGCAAACTTAAATTCTGTAGATGTAGATGTTTAAAAAGTGAGTGGATAATCACATTATGGAGGTCTAAAGAAGATACTTTAGCAGGGAAAGAGGTAGACCTATGGATAAGTAAGGGAGTTCAGGAATTTTACCTTCCAGAAATATACTTCCAGCAACTATGTGTCAATATTTCATCTCTCTCCTACCCCTGGCATACACTTGTTCCTTAAAAGTTGGTTAAGTGTGAAGAAAAAACATCCTTTCAAACCTTAGAAAATATGTTAAAAGATCTTTGTTTTACAATGTTATTAATAGACTTTTCTGGAATATATTTAGCATTTCTGATTTTGATGAGTTTAAGTTTTTTCTTAGAAGTTAAATTTTCCTTACCCAGCTAATCATCATCATTCTCTTAGTAAGCCAAATGACTTTTAACTAGACATTTCTTATACCTAGCTAACAATATTTTCTGTCCACTTTTAGTTTCCCATAAAATCCACCCAAAGAGAAATGTCTACTCTCTTGCAGCAAGTTTGAAATAAAATTTTGACGTGTGTTCACAATCAATTTGTCTGAAAAGTTGCTTTAAAAATAGACAAGTATCTATTTTTTATTATAAAGAAAACATATGGTAGAATTTACTTTATGACTGCAACCACTTTCCTATAGTCAAATAGAACTCTCTAATTCAAAGTGTGGCAGAGAGTGCTGGAGAAGCAGGAGAGGATAAACTGTTAGGTCAACAATTGCTCAAGAGTAGAGGTTAACTTGTGGGATTGGTCCTTGCACATGTGTGTAAAAGCATTTAAATCTCTATCTGTCCATTTAGGCATATGTAGAAAACTCCTGTATCCAACTTGGTAATTGAAAGTTTCCTATACGGCCCTCAGGAAAAAAAAAAAAAAAAAAAAAAAGCCATTTAAGGATTGGAGAAGCCTCTTGTAGTCAATTCATGGCCATCTAAAAATTTTCTCTAAGTATATCAAATAGAGTTCATCAGCTACAGTTTTTAACTGGAAATAAATTTGCCCTCCATCCACCTCTTCTGAGATACTTGGCAACGTCTGGAGACATTTTTAGTTGTCAAGACTGGGGAGGCAGAAGGAGTGTCATCGATATGTGCAAGAATGCTGCTAAATATTTTATAGTGCACAGGATAGTCCCTTACAACAAAGAATTGTCCAACCCAAAATGTCATTAGTGCCAAGGTTGAGAAACCCTGAGCTAAAAATGTGAATATAATAACTTAATGGTGACAGTGTCAAAGCTGGCCTGGGTAAGTATGTGAAGTGGGTGAGAATGGTTAGAAGTGAATGACAAATGAACTATCATGTTTCTCAAGGTTTGACCAAGAAAAGTCTTATGGAAATGATGTTATCCAAACACAAACTAAACTTTAGAAGAGTAATAGTACATCAAATAGTAGACTCTTCCCTCTTAAGTGGCTACTCTTCGAAGAGTTAATTTGAGTAGGAATGGAAATGAATATCATAACTACTGAAGGTGAGGGAGGGAAGACAGAGGGAAAGGGAGAGAAAAAGAGAGAAAGGAAGAGGGTGAGTCTCCCGCAATTAATAATATCCAGCCAAATGGAGTTAGCTGGGTTAAGATTCTGGCTGCTATTGCCTGGGAAAAAGGTCTTTCTCTCTCAGGGAGGAAACCAGTGACCAAGTTCAGGACAGTGTCAAATTAAGGTTGTATTCCAATAGAGGGGCTATGAGTGGGAGCCAGAGAAGCAGATTATTGGGGAAGCTGGGGGGAGGGGCGCCAAGATAGCCAGCTGAGTGCAAAAGAACTAGAAGCAAAGCCAGGATAAGCAGAAAGTCACATGGAACACAGCACAGGAACTGAGTGGTAAATTTGGCAGCTGGTTTCAGAATCCCAGGAGAAATACTCTGTGGATCAGTCTGTGGGCACAGCCACATAATGTGCTTGTGCCCACGGCCCTCAGTCGTACTCTTCTGGCTCATCAGACCTAGTCTAATTTTATCCCAATGAAAACTAAAAGATCTCATTTGACATTTCCTTGGACGTCCTTGTACAATGTGTAACGAACCCAGACAGGAATAAATCTTGTTAAGGCTTAATTCTCAATGGAGGCAGTTACCTGCTCTATTCATTCTGGACCCCAGAATATTGGTATAAAAATCAGGTGCATTCATATGTACAGGCATTTTTTTCTAGAATAATATCTTGAGAGCTATTATATTCAGTTAGCTATTAAGGCAACAAGAGGATTGATTGAAAATGACTGAAGTATAGCATTTAACTCTTTAATTATTTTACTCCAAGAATAACCCAGGTTACTCTTGTAACAAAAAGGAAAAGAATCCAAGAAAGTTTAATAAAATAACTTTACCAATAGGAAACAGGGAAAACAAACTGAACTGCAGAAATTTCGAATGTAACAGACCTTGAAAAAGAATAACAAATTGAACCAGTGAAATGGGCATTGTGTCATGCACATTATAGAACTTTGTTATTTTATTCAGTCTTTCTAACCTGCAAGAACCCATGTTGCTTTAATATGTATTGTAGGAAACCAACCTACAAATCATGTAGGTAGGCATGAGACCAGCAAAATACTTGGGAGCAGTATTGCATGTATAGTGGTTTATTTGTTTGGTGTCAATAAAAGAACCACATATGGGCTTCAGACTTTAAAAAGCAAAAGTGTTTGAGCATCATAGTGAGAAAATTGGGCAGTAGAAATAGACCCTCACCTCAAAAATAAAGACACACATCCTAAGAAGATACATGATCAATACAAACAGTGGACACATTTCTTGATCTCATGATAGCAGATTGATTCTCCTTACCTAGGTGTGGAGAATGGAGGATACTGAGACAATCCATAAATAGTGTCTGTGGGCAAAACCCAGATCTATAGATCTTTATTCAGTTAAAGAAGAGGAAAAAACAAAAACTCGAAGACATGGGGAATTTGAGCCATGAATAGAAAGGAGGCCCCGGAAGACACAGAAGATAAGGATGTTTCTGTAAATTGTTAACGACAAGCATCAAGATACAGGAAAAACCCATATATCATATTTAGAAGCTAGATTATGTGAAGTAAAAAACAATCAAATATCAGTGGCATACAACTAATAAATGTAGTTCTTGTTCATACTACTTATCTAACCCAGGTCAGCTTGAAAATTCTGCTTATCTTTGTGCCTTGCATGGCTTAGGCTGATAGAACTTCCTTTTCTCCTCTGGCTTCCTTGACTGCAAAACCAGGAAAAAGGAGCATGGAAAACTAAACATTGACTCTTAAAGCTTTCATCCAGAAGTGACATGCAACACTTTCACTCACATTGCACTTACTAAAGCAAGTCACTGAGCCAGGGCTTAGAGCAAGTTAGTTTAGAACAGTCCTACTTTGTGCTCAAAATGAGGAAATTGATATTTGTCACAAATTTCCCTAACAACTATCATAATAAACCTTTCTAATTACAAATATATGGTTGACTTTTTTCTTTTTCTTTTTTTTTTTTTTAAGATTTTATTTATTTATTCATAAGAGACACAGAGAGAGAGAGGCAAAGACATAGGCAGAGGGAGAGGCAGGCTCCTTGCAGGGAGCCTGATGCAGGGACTCAGTCCCAGAACTCAGCATCATGTCCTGAGCCAAAGGCAGATACTCAACCACTGAGCCACCCAGGCATCTCAGTTGACTTTTCTATCAGTAAGTTATACTTGTCCCCATCCCAAGTCCTATCCAATTACTGTATTATACTTGCCTCCTTCCTAAGACATATCCAATCACCACCTTGGGATAAATTTCTATATGTATCTTTTCTTGGTTTGGAAATCCATGAACCAAAATGGCAATTATCTATCCTTCATTTTCTTGAAATGAAACTGCCAAAAGGATCAGGTTATCCAAATAAACATTCCAATTTAGAAAAGAGAGGGAGAGATTCTATAGACCCTGGTCCAAAGCAATTCTGAAATTCCTCTAGGTTATTACAAGGATACTCTATTCTGAAGGTAGAAAATGCTCTTTCATTAGCACTTGATTATTCTGTTCTCTGAAATAGTTTCCAAGTTCTTGACTTTTGAGGCCCCTCAGGGATGTCCTTCTTTTTATTATCCTCTTTGGCCATATGTGGAGAGATCACCAAAGCTCTACCTTTGAGACTGATTAGCTTTCTCAGGCTGCTTCCTAGATGTAGAATTTTGTGGGATCAAAGGATCTTACTTGCAATTGGCAAATATTAAGGTAATTAGGAATGATCAAGCGATAAATGTTCAGAATCTATATATGTATGTATGTATGTATCTATCTATCCATCTATCTAGAGATATCTAGAGATATTGATAAAGGTGTCTGTCTCTGCAAATATAGAATAGATCCTGGATATTCATTGTACCTACTTATTTATTTATAGATAGTATAGATACATTGAAATATATATCTCTGACCTTTATATATATCATATATATACACATATATGTATATATATACATGATATATACACATATATACACATGTGTGTGTATATATACACACATACATATATACACATGAATAAATACACTATAAAAATATTTACCTTGATTTATCATGGAACTGAAAAGTTTTGTATAATATTTAGATAGAAGATATAAACATAAATATAGCCACAGACTTTTTGAAAACAAAATGACACTGAAAAGATACATCCAGATTGAAAACTTAATTTTTAAAAATCTGTAAATGTACGTAAATACATAGAAATGGAAGTAGAAGGACACATTCCAAATTCCTGAGAGACGATACTGTGAGAAGGGTAACTGGAATGAGAGGGTTTTATTTTTTTATTTTTTGTTTTTTGAATGAGAGGGTTTTAATGCTACCATGTATGCTATGAATGTTTTATAATTAAAGTAAAAATGAATTGATGGAACTTCTAGTTCTGTCCAAGATGGCATTTCAGCAAATGGATTTACCTTGCATCCTAAACAACCAAAAAATGACCAAAATATATGAAATAGTAGTTCCAAGATACTGGACATCAGCAATGAATGATAATAACCCCCGAGGAAAAAAGGAACAAGTGAAATGAACACTATCATTGTCTCACATCACTGCCTTGGAAAGTTTCCAGGATACAGCAGAAGATGGCAAGTTGAGTCTGGTGCACTATTGAGGAGATAGAGCTGAGAGTTTAGGGAGACTTTGAGATAGGAGTCTGCAGGACAGAGTACTGGAGAGGAGAGAGCTGCACAATGACTACTCTAGACATTTAAGATACTTCCCCTCCAGTATTCAGCTAAGCACTGGTAAGTGTAACCACATGAGAAAACTCCCAGTTTGGCAGTAGGATCACACAAAAGATTAGCAATAATTGTGCCCAGCACTCATATAGGACTGAAATAGTGCCTATTCTCGCCAGCCGGAATCTCAAGATTAATGGGGCATTGGGCAGAGTACACATGAGCATCTTGCCTCAATAGTTGGGAATTATCAGCCCCAGATTGACCACTACTTTGATTCCCTCTGACAAATCTTAAAAGCAAAATTCAAAAGGCTGAAGCTGTTTCAAGGAACTTAACCACACTGCAGAACAAAAGCCAGAAATATCTATGAGAATACAAAAATATCCCACACCTCAAGTTGTAAAATTCACAAGATCTAGCCTTTAATCAAATATTACCAGAAATTCAAGGAAGCAGGAAAATATAACCCACAATGAAGAGGAATATCAATTACTCAAATTCAACACAGAACTGACACAGGTATTAGAATTAACAAAGAAATTAAAACAGTAATTATAACTGTATTCCATATATTCAAAAACCATAAGTAGAAACATGAAAATATTTTTAAATACTCAAAGAGAAGTAAGTTTTAGAAATTAAAACTACAATTTGTGATTTTTAAAAATATACGGGAAAGGATCAATGAACCTGGAGATATACAATAGAAACTATCAAAAAAATATCACAGAGGGAAAAAAAAAGAAAGTGAGAATGGTACATCTGTGAGCTGTGGGAAAACTTCACAGTTTAACATATATGGTATTGTTGTCCCTGGAGAAGAGAGTTAGTGACAGAAAAAAAATATTTGAATAAATAATGGCCAAAGTTTTCCAAATATGATAAAAATGATAAATTCATGGATCTAGGAAGATCTACAAATCCCAAGCATAAGAAACATGAACTATATCAAGGCACAATATATCACATTGCTCAAAGCTAGTGGTAAAGATAAAAATCTTAACAGCAACCAGAGGAAATTTTAAGTCAAGTATAAGGGAACAAAGACAAGAATTATATGAGGTTTCTTTTCAGAAACAATGTAAATGAGATAACAGTGGAGCAACGTTTATTAAGTAATGAAAAAAACCCACACACACATCAACCTAGAATTCCATATTTAACAAAAAAATCCTTCAAAAAGGTCAGATAAAGATGTTTTTCAGACTTGACAATATGAAGATTCATGTAAAGGAAGGAAGGAAGGAAGGAAGGAAGGAAGGAAGGAAGGAAGGAAGGAAGGAAGGAAGGAAGGAAGGAAGGAAGTCCTTTACACAGAAGGAGAAATTCGGGTCTATACAAAGGAATCAAGAGCACTGGAAATGTAAACTCCATGAGTAAATCTGTATTTTTTTCCTATTATGTCAATCTCTTTATAAAATAATCAACCTTTTACACAAAAATCGAATGAGGATTCATAATATTTAGTATACAAAAACATGTAAAAGTAAATATATGACAATAACATGGGAAGGTCAGGAAGGGGGAAATGGAAGTTACTAATATAAGTCTTTTATACATGAGAAGTGGTACCACACCACTTAAAGGATACTGTAATAAATTAAAGATGTATGTTATAATTATAAATGACAAAGTTATAGCAAATTTCTAGCTAATAAGCTACAAAGTAGATATAAAATTATGATAAAAATATTAATAAATTTTTAAAAGGCAGAAGATGAAGAAACCTGGAAGAAAGAACAAATGGAACAAATAGAAAGCAAATAACAAGATAGGATAGTTAACTTTAAACATGTTAGTACTCACATTAATTGTAAATGGTCTAAATACCCCATTTAAAAGGCAGAAATTTTCAGGACAAAAATAGCAAAACAAGATCCAGTTGTATTTTGCCTATAATAAATGTACTTTAAAACAAAGACAAAAATAGGTAAAAGTAAAAGGATGGAAATATACATATATTATGCTAATATTAATTAAATCAAATCTGGAGTAGTTATGTTAATATCAGACAAACCAGATTTCATAACAAAAAATATTATCAGGGATAAAGAAGACAATTTTATAATGATAAATGATACAATCAATCAAGAAAACGTAATTGAAGTCTATTGACCTAATAACAGAGCTTCGACATACATAAAGCCAAAAGTGATAGGACTTCATGAGAATCAGGTAAATCTCCAATTATAGTCAAAGATTTCAGTATTCCTTTCACCATAATGGAGACAACAAATAGAAATTTAGGAAGATCTATATGAATACTATCAACCAAGTCACTTCTTGACATTTATAGTAAACTCCACCCAACAACAGCAGAATATTCATCCTTTTAAAGTGCATGTAAGATACTTACCTACATAAACCATAATTTGTGTTAATAAATTTAAAATAATTCAAGTTATACAAAATAGTTCACTAAACACAATGGAATCAAATTAGAAATCAGAACAGAAAGATAACTGAAAAATCTGCAAATATTTGTAAACTAAAAATAGTTCACAACATTTTTAGTTTATAAAAATAGACTAATATACTACTTACATAATTAAAAATTATTTAAGATATTGAAAAGAAATGAAACTACTAGAGCATCATTAACATTACTCAAACATGTCAGGAGTTAAAAAATAGAAGGAACATAATAGAAAATCAGCTGATAAAGACAAATAATGTTTCCAGTTCACAAAGAATACAGGAAAAAAAAAAGTGAGCAGAAATAATGATAGATAATGTAGCATGTAAATGATTAAGAGCTAAGTCTAAACTTCAAAAAATTGTATTTCTGGAGAAAAAAAATGGTACAAGTCTAGAAACATGTGTTCACATTAAAAGAAAACACTTTCCTGAGTGGACTTTGTTCAACAATTTTGCCAGCCTGTAGGAATGATGCCATTAAAAGCCATGGAAACTATCTATTAAAATCACCTCAAATGATGTAATGGAGGTGTGAAATTGAAACATCATGGCAAATTACTTTTATGACAGAAGATAGTATATACTATTCAGATCACCTCATTCATATACAGCAGAAACCTAGCTATAAGGTTGTTTCTGTTACTATCTTCAAAATGGAGCATGTCTTGATATGCAGGCTTGTGAAAAATAATCATCACTTAAGCTGTGTATTAAAATCTATGTAATAGCCTGTATCAATATTTTTCAAGATATGTCTCCTGAGGCAAGGGAAATAAAAGCAAAAATAAATTATTGTGGCTACATCAAAATAAAAAGCTATGCACAGTGAAGGAAACAATCAACAAAACTAAAAAGCAACCTGCTGAATTAGAGAAGATATTTGCAAATGACATATCTAATAAAGGATTAGTATCCAAAATATATAAAAAACTGATGCAATTCAACAGCCAAAACTCCCCAAATAATCTAACTGAAAAATGGGCAGAAAACATGAACAGACATTTCTTCAAAGAAGACATTCTTTCAGATGGCCAACAGACACATGAAAAGATGCTCAACATCACTCATCATCAGGGAAATGTAAATCAAAACCACAATGAGATATTACCTCAAATCTGTCAGAATGGCTAAAATCAAAAATATAAGAAACAACAAGTGCTGGTGAGGATGTGGAGCAAAAGGAACCCTCATGCACTATTGGTGGGAATGCAAACTGGTGTAGTCACTGTGGGAAACAGTATGGAGATACCTTAAAAAGTTAAAAATGGAACTACCTTATGATCCAGTAATTGCACTACTGGATATTTACCCCCCCAAAAATAAAAAAAAAAAAAAAAACAGTAATTCAAAGGGATACATGCATTCCTGTGTATAGCAGAATTATTTATAATAGCCAAATTATAGAAACAGCCGAAGTATCCCTTGATTAGATGCGTGAATAAAGATGTGGTGTGTGTGTGTATGTATAATGGAATATAATGGAATATTATTGCACCATATAAAAGAATGAAATCTTGCCATATACAACAACATAGATGGAACTAGAGAGTAAACTGTTAAACAAAATAAGTCAGTCAGGAAAGACAAATATGATTCCATTCATATGTGGAACTTAAGAAACAAAACAAACAAGCAAAGAAAAAATAGAGAAGGACAGCGGGAGAGAGAGAGAGAGAAAGAAAGAAACATGTTTAACTATAGAGAACAAACTGATGGTTACCAGGGGGGAGGTAGGTGGGGGGGAGGTTAAAAAGATGATGGGGATTAAGAAGTGCACTTGTGATGATCATTGGATGATGTATGGAATTACCGAATCACCATATGGTACACTTGAAACTAATATAACAGTGTACGTTAACTATTCTGGAATTAAAATAAAAAATTTAAAAAGTAAAAAAAACCTCCTATAATAAAATCTGAGTGGTATGTGTAATGTTATTTTGAGTACACAGTAAGAGGACAATAGGAAAACCACTTTGACTAGTCCTTGACTTTCTTGAATGATTTCAATATTGGCCTCACTTCGAAATTAAAAGAATAAAATGTTAGTCTGACCTAGAGAAGACAGTCACTTCCAAGATTCTGGAAAATGCTCAGTAGAGTTGGCAAAGTGGTGGACAGAGTGCAATGTGCTAGATCTGTGGTTTTCAGTTCGGGGTAATTTTGTCCCCCAGGGTACATTTGGCAAGGTCTGGAGACATTTTTGGCTGTTACCACTCAGGGTGGAGGGGGTTGCTACTGGCATTTACCAGGTAGAAGCCAAGGATACTGCACAGCATTTAGCAGCATATCCACAGGTATGAAAGAAATTAAATATTATAAATGAATGCTATATAAAAATCTATTTGTAATACTAGTTAAGTAAAAATTTTATAATACAAAATAATATGGTGTATTTTTATGGAGGCATTTATACATAATCAAATATAAAACAATATTATATGCAGCCTCAAAATAGGGATTCCCTCCAGGGAATGAGAGAGGGAAGGATGGAGTTGAGACTTTAGCTCCATGTACAATAATTTATTTTTAAAAATAGGATGTGAAACAAATTCAACAGAATGTTAACATCTATGAAATCTGGGTGGTCAGTATTTGGGTGTCTGTTATTTCATGTTCTGACCTTTTTAGAGCATATGAAATGTTTCATAATTCAAAATAGAGAGAAAAATTTTAAATAGCTCTTGTCATAGAGTTTTGGCAATGGTCTTTTAAACAGCTACATAAATTAAATCTGCTGATTTTTCTCAGGCTATTTTTGCAAATAATTCAAATGGATTAATCAGTGATGATTTCTATTTTTAAAAAAGATATTACCTCGTGATTTCACTTTGATAAGCTGTAGTAGGTTAAGCATTTTCTGAGAATACTCATATCCAATAAATGTTACAGATTTAAATTATGAATCCCTTTCAAAAGAGTTGAGGTGTTTGATCTTACTGATTATTGGACCACCAAAACCAGGTATGAGCCAAAAAAAAAAGAAAAGAAAAGAAAAGAAAAGAAAAGAAAAGAAAAGAAAAGAAAAGAAAAGAAAAGAAAAGAAAAGAAAAACAGGTATGAGCCAAGCTCCTAGTCTGTGGCAGTTACCATTAGTACTATCTCTCCTCTCATTAGCCATGTTCCTGCCAAGCCTGCCCTTGCCATCACTCAGGCATGACACTGTGTGAGGACAGAGTTGTCTGCCCCAACAGTCCTGTTGCCAACCCCAGATCTAATCACTAAAATCTTCACTACTGTTCTCAACACCTCTTGGTTAAATAGCTGACCTACATCTGTACCTTGCAGGCGCTCCCCTCTCCTCTTCTCGCTCCAAGTTCTGTCTGCCATTTACGGAAACTATCTAAGGCCTCTTGCTTCTCTCAGTCTGTGGGGATTTTCACCAACCTCAGGCAGACCACATTTTTCCCCTCTTTTTTACCTTCAGCTTTCTTCTCCTTCTTCCTATGAGCCATTCAGTTTAACTCATACCAAATATGCCTAGATTCTCCCCAAAAAGAAGTTTGGGTCAGGATCATGGTTTGAGTTCAATTTTCATTTCTGACTTGCAAAAGCTGTTAATAACTCCTTGGGGGCAAAAAAGCTCAGAATTCAGAGCACAAAGCTTGGCTTTTTTTCCTTGTGAAATCTCAGACATAGTACCCCTTAAATCAGCTTCTACAGCAGCCTGAACAAAAGTCTCAATAGATAATTCTATCATATTTTACATAAATATCACATGATCCCACCTCTTGTATGTAGTTTCTCTCAACTTTCCAGATATAAAATCAAATCCCGTTTTTTAGAAGAATCCTCTGTTACGGTTGCACATTTTGGTTGGGGAGAGCTCTTTGTCTCCTCCACGTTTTTCAACAAACTTGGTTGGGTGCCAGGATGCCAAGATACAAACCATATACCTTCAGTTTTTCAATTCATTTTAGCACACCTTGTGCTTTTAGCATCATTTTTTCTCTAACCTCTGACCTAGCTCTGTCAAAAGACAATTTCAGAGTAGGAAACTCCCTAAAGCCTTCCTCAGAAATGACTGAAGCCAAGAATTAATTGAGTGTTTCTACTATCTCCTTTCTTATTTCCTCGATGAACCTTTTGCACTATGTCCATCTCACTGGTTTTGGCTGGCTTGCTCCCTCCAATTTATTTAAAAAACTGCATATTCTGGGCTTTGCTGTTGCTTGCAGAAAGCCCTTTACATTTTTTTTGGTGGGGTCTGTTTACTGTTAAGTTTGCATTTGACTTCCCATGTTTCCTGGCTCCCTTATTGCTTTCCTAGGGCAGTCTTCTTACTTTTTAAAAGATGCTTTCCTCCAGAATAGTCTCTTGGATATTTAGCAGGAAGTATTAATAAAGCAGGAAGCATTTTATTCCAATGTCTGACTTTTAGATACATGGCCTTTATCTCTCCTGGCCTTCTAGCTTCCAATAGGTAACTGGTATTTTTAGAGGTCAGTAGGGTCTCCATAGGTATTTGGGCAAAAATATATGTCTGTATGTGTGTGTGTGTGTGTGTGTGTGTGTACATGTATGTGTCTGCATCTCTTCCTTTTATTTTTTTCCCAAAAGAATGCCTAAAGTTTTGTTATTGTTCCCTTTTCTAAAATTAAGTAATCTACTGCTTTTTTTCTTTTTCTTTCCCTCTGAAACATTGAATTCTTTTCTTTTATGATCACCACTGAAAACATGCCATAGCACTTCCCGAAGTAGCTCCTATTCATTTCTTAGAATCTAATCTAGCTGGTGTACTCATTAGTTATCGCTGTACTACAGGCTAACCCCAAACGTGTGGCTTCAAACAGCCAGCATTTAGAAATGTTCATGAGTCCAAGGGTCAGGTGAAAAATTATTCTGGTCTTGGCTGGGCTTACTCATGTATCTGTGATCAACTGTAGGTAGAGTAGGCAACTCTAGGCAGGGCTTTCACATATTTGGAGGTCAGCTGGACATAAGCTGGGGTGGAATGAACCTGGCTGAAACAACTGAACTTTCCTTACATGACCTCTCATTCTCCAGCAGACTGGTCCTAGCTGGAGATGATAGTGACAGAGTTCCAAGAAAATATGGAAATAGAAATTGCCTCTTAAAGTCTAGACTGAGAACTGGCAATTGTCACTTCAGCCACATTCTGTATTGGTCGAAGCAAATCACAAGGCCAGCCCAGATTCCATGAGTAGGGAAATAGACTCTAATTCTTAAAGAAAAAGCTACAAAGCCATGTTATAATAGTTGTAGATACAGAGAGGGAACTAATTGAGCTCGTTTTTATACTTAATCTGCCTGCCACACTTGGTTTCCTTTAATTCTTACTTCTAAACATCAAATAAACCTAAAAATATTTGTTGACCACTTACTATGAGCAAAACACCTCATTAGTCACCAATAGAATCCTATTCCAAAGAAATTTAAAATCTTAGGTAGGATATATGAGGGTGAAAATTAGACACTAATAGTCTTGATTTATGAGTAGACTGTGACATAAAATTTCTTTTTCCAAGTTGATTATTTAAAATCTGGAATATATTTTCCCCTTAGAAATATAAATGGTGATTTGGAATACAGAAAAAGCAATTTTTAAGCCATAATTCATGGTATACAATATAATGCCCAATTAAACTATAAATATTTTAGGAAACGATTATCTTTGGGAGAGGTTTATATTTAAACATTTGAAAACACCAGTAAATTTCTCACCAGCATCCTTCCAACTCTCTAATCTGGGGATAAAATTATAAAATGAATTACTTTGAAGGTAAAAATAAATTGCATTGCAATCTTTATATACTAAGCACTTTTGGATGTATTATCTATTTAATTTTTATAACATCCCACTGAAGACAGCATTAGTATATTCCTTTTAATAGTTGAGAAAATTAAGAATAAATGATGATATGTAACTTGCCTAAGATTACAATGTAGGAAATGATAGTTATGAGTACCCATCTGACTTCAAGGGTCTTGCTCTTCCCACTATTTTGCTCTGCTAAACAAATAATGTTACATATAGTATCTGAAATGAAATGAAACTCAAAGGCTAAAACTGAAGATATCTACCATATGCAAATATCACAGTTTCAGGGATGCCTTGTAAATATGCCACTGAAATGCCATTTTGCCTCCCACATCTGTATTAGAAGATGTGACACTGTCTCAAATGGAATTGGAGGATCAAAGTTATCTTTCAATTGATTCAATGTAAACAGTGTCTAACTTTATCCATTGTGCATCACTCAGACTATCAGAGCAATTGATATAAACATAGAAGTATTGGTGTGGAGGTTTAAAAAAAGAGAGAGAATTGAATAATAAGAATCTGCCAAAGAATGATCAGTTTAAAAATCACCAAGCCTAATAAATATGTTTTCTGGCTACTGGTATGGCATACAGTGCTGCTCAAAGTTTTCCATGGAAAAAAATAAACATTTTTTTATATTCAGACATTTCTTTTTACAACCCAATAGTCTTTCTTAGCCTACTTGCTGAGCTTCTCTAAGAAAATATATTGAAATTATTTTGGTTTTCATGTTACCTTGGAAAGAAGGAGCCCTGACTAGCTAGTACTCCAAATCCTGGAACCTTCTCTCATGGACCTAAATACCTACTTTTTTGTGTGTTTTATTGGCATATCTTAAAAATCCTTGTCTAATCAACTTATGGACTACAAAAGTTTGTTTCTAAGGGCAATTATTTGACCTTGAGATTGAATTGGTTTTGCTGCAACAATATTGTAAGTCAAAGGTCTCAAATTTTAATATCTACAGAAGAACAGGTAATGTATGTAAGTAAGTGAGGCAGAAGTAAGTGTCAAACAATAGAGGGTAATAGGGACAATGGCAAATAGAAGAATACAGGTCTCCATGGAAGGCACTCTAATCCTCAAACAAAATAAGCCTACAGATCAAGTTTCTTGCCAACATGCCATCTTGATTATTAATGCCATGTGATTTGTAGAGTAGACCAAAAAACCTTTCTACTCCTTAGCCATTAAAAAATAGAATAATAATCTTTTACTGAATCTTTAATACTCTAGAATTAAAAGTTCTGATCTTGCAAAGCTGAACTTCATACTCAAAATTAAAATGATCTCAACAAATACTGTCCCTCACAGTTTATGTCTAAGTAGCCTGCAAGCCTTCTATTGTTGGGCACATTAGGTCCATTAAACCTAAATATCAATTTTGGGAGAATATACATCTTTACTATGTACATCTTTACTATTCTTATAATTCATGAACATGGTATGTTTCTTAATTTATTTTTTAAAGATTTTATTTATTTATTTACGAGAGACACAAAGAGAAGGCAGAGACCTAGGCAGAGAGAGAAGCAGGCTCCATGCAACTCAACCACTAAGCCACCTAGGCATCCCTCTTAATTTATATAGATTCCTAATTTCTTTCATCAGAATTTTGTCATCTTTAATATATAAGTCCTGAATATATTTTGTTGAATAAGAGTAGTAAGAGCAGACATTCTTGCTTAGTTCCTGATATTATGGGGGAAAGTATTCAATCCTTCACTATTAAGTATAATAATAGCTGTAGAATTTTTGTAGATGCACTTCATCCAGTTGAATAATTTCACCTCTATTTCTTATTTTTTAAGAGTTTTTTAATGAATGGATATTGAACTTTGTCAAATGCTTTTCCTGCATCAATTGATACAATCATGCCATATTTCTTCTTTAGTTTCTTAATATACTGGATGACACTAAATGACTTTTCAAATATAGAACCAGTCTTACATCCCTGGAATAAACCACAGTTGGTCATGGAGCCATATAAGTTTTTTTCACATGTTGTTGAATTCTGCTTATATTTTGTTACAGATTTTTATTCTATAGTCAGGATGGACATTGGCCTGTAATTGTCTTTTTTGTTGTTGTTGTCTGAGTATCATGGTAATACCAGCTTTATGAAATGAATTGGAATGTATACTCATTTTCTGGTGGAGTGTCCTAGTGCACCTGGGCTGCTATAACAAAATACCATAGACTATGCAGCTTATAAGCAACAGGAATTTATTTCTCACAGTTCTGGAGGTTGGAAGTCTGAGATCAGAGTGCCAGGATGGTTCGGTAATTGCCCTCTTTTGCTTGCAGGCTTCTCCATGTATCTCACTTAACAGAACAGGATAAGAAGCTCTGTGGAATCTCTTTTTTTTAAAGAACTTTAATTCCAGGGTGCCTGGGTAGCACAGTTGGTTAAGTGGCCGACTCTTGGTTTTAGCTCAGGTCATGATACCAGGGTCCTGAGACCAAGTCCTTCATGGAAGTCCATGCTCAGCAGGGAGTCTGCTTGAGGATTCTCTATCCTCCTCTCCCTCTGCCCCTACCTCCTCACCTCCGTTTGCTCACTTGCTCTCTCTCTCTCTCTCTCTCAAATGAATAAATAAATCTTTAAAAACAAACAAACATTAATTCCATTTAAGGGCTCAACCCTCATGACTTAATTACCTTCCAAAGGTCCAACCTCCTTACATCACCATATTGGGCATTTGAATTCTAAAGTGAATGTTGGGGATGGGGAACACCAAACATGCAGACTGTAGTAAAGAGACTGTGTAGAATTGGTGCCAATTCTTCTTAAGTTTGGTAAAATTCCCCAGTGAAAGAATTTGGGCTTAGAGATTTCTGTTTGGGGGAATTTTTAAATTATAGGTTTAATATTCATTATAGTTGAAAGATGATTCAAATATGTATTTCATGTTAAATGAGTTTTGGTAACTTATGTTTTCCAAGTAATTGGTATATTTTATCTAAATTGTCAAATTTATACATGTAGATTTGATGTCTGCAGAGTCTGTAGTGTTATCTCTGTTTCATTTCTGATATTGGTAATTTGCATCCTCTCTTTTTTTTCTTTGTTAATCTTGCTAGAGGTTTTCTAATTTTATCAATCTTTTCAAACAATCAGCTTTGCTTCATTGATTTTTCTCTGTTGTTTCTGTTTTTGATTTCATTGATTTCTGATATTGTCTTTATTATTCCTCTACTTGCTTTGGGGTTATTTTGCTTTCCCTTTTTTTTCTTTTTAAGTTCTTTAGATGAAAGCTTAGATCATTGATTTGAGACTTTTCCTTTTCTCTAATGTATATATTTAATTTCTTTGTCATCACTGCTTTAGCTATGTTTCACAAATTTTGATATGCTGTATTTTCTTTTTTTCATTTAGTTAAATGTATTTTTTAAAACTTCATTTGAGACTTATTTTTGTTCTATGGATTATTTAGATGTGTGTCATTCAGTTTCTAAATGTTTTGGGATTTTCTTATCTTTTTTATTATTGGTTTTCAGTTTAATTCCATTGTGGTTAGGGAATACCTGTTATAAAATATATATTTTTCAAATTCTATTGAGGTTTGTTTTATGTGAATTTTTCTATTTTTACTGTGAATATTTCTTTTCAGTTCTATCAGTATATTTTAGAGTTCAATTCTGTATTTATTTGTTTACTTTTACTGTACTCATAGTTCATCATTTCCCTTTTTTTCTTGGTTTTCTTTGGTTTGAATATTCTTCTTTAGTATCCCATTTTTTGATACATTTGTAGTGTTTGGAGTATATAACTTTTTATGTCTTCTCTTTCTTTGGTGGTTGCTTGTTTTATTAAATAATACATACACAACTTACAGTCAGCTAGTATTGTCATTTTACCCATTCAACTGAAATATAAAAACCTGACCTTTCTTTACCCTCTAGTGGTTACAATATAATTATCTTAACTATTTCCTTTACATACATTTAGAACCACATGATGATGCTATTTTTTTTTGTTTTATATATCAAACATAATTTAGAAAACTCAATAGGAAAAGGAAGTCTATTGTATTTACTCATATTTTGCTTATTTTGCACTTTCATTCTTGCCAATATTCCAAGACAACTTCGTGTATCATTTCCTTTCTGCTTAGAGAAATTCCTAATTTTGGGGGGTAGGTCTGCTATCCTAAAAGTGAAAATTATCTTACTTTTTTAATCTGAGAATGTATTGAATCTATCCTCCATTTCTGAAGAATAATTTCATTGTATATAAAATTCTGAGTCAAAGAATGTGCATCACTTCTGGCTTCCATGAGTTCTAATGGAAGCCCGCTGTCATTCAAATAGTTTTTCCTCTATAGATAAAATGTCATTTCTTTCTCACTGCTTTCAATATTTTATTCTTTTGTCTCCATTTTTGTATGTTTAATTCTACTCTTTCTGTGTGTGGAATTTTCTGTTTATCATTTTAGGGATTTATACAGGCTTTTGAGTTCATAGGTTTGTGTCATTTGCTAAATTCAAAAGTTTTAAGCATTTATTCTTCAAGGGACATTTCAGGCCTACTCTCTTTTCTCCATGCAGGAGTCTGATGAAATGAATGCTAGATCTTTGCTATAATTTCACAGGGCCCTGAGACTATTTTTATTTTAAACCTATTTTTCCTCTTTTGTTCGGGCTGCATAATTTCTTTCTTTCTGCATTTCTCAAAAAAGGAATTGGTCCATATAGTATTGTTGAATTGGTGTCTCCATTATGCCATTCATTCTGTTGAGCCCATTCACTAGGTTTTTTTGTTGTTGTTTTTAATTTCAGTTATTGTATTTTTGGGTTAGCAGAGTTGCCTTCCAATCATCTCCTTCTTGACATATTTTTTGTTGTTGTTGTTAAGAGAGAGAGCATACCTGTGTAAGCCAGCAGGGGGTCCGGATGGGGGCACCATGGGCAGGAGGGCAGGGGTAGAGTGACAGAGCAAATCTTAAGCAGGCTCCACATCCACCCTGGAGCCTGAGGAGGTGGGGCTCCATCTCACGCCCCTAAGATCATAACCTGAGCCAAAATCAAGAGTCAGAGGCTTAACCAGCTGAGCCACCCAGGTGCTCCCCCTCCCTCCTGACATTTAGTTTATTATTTTTCAGTACTTTGGTTTCATATTTATTTTATTCCCCCAAACTACTACTACTTATTATTATTTTATATGGTCACTGCTTATTTAAATTTACTCATGTTTATCATTTTTGTTATATTACTATTATTTCTCGTGTGCCACACTTTGATGATTTTACATTTCTTCTTTCTGAATTAGATGGTAGAGTTGTTCCTTCAGCAAAGGTTTGAGTACAATCCTCTAAGTCTGTATACGAAAATATTTTTATTGAACTCTCTCTCTTGGCTGGGAATACCAGGCTGACAATTATTTGTTCTCAGCTCAATAAAGAAATGACTCTATTGTTATTTGGCTTCTACAGTTGTTGTTGGGAAATCTGTTTCTATAATTTACATTCCTTTGAAAATTATCATTTTACTCTCCTTGCATTGAAAATTTCTTCTTTGTCAGTTATGTTCAGAAATTTTAGTAAAATGGTTTTGGGTGTGGATTTGTGTTTATTCCATGTAACTTCCTGCACTTCTTAAATATTAGAATTTTTCCTGTATGATAATTCTTGAAAATTTTCAGTGACTATCACTATTGTTCCACTTACAGACCCCTTTTCCCTCACGCCATTTCTTGCCTGTCTGGTTTTATTCCCTATCTTCAAATGATCGATTCCTACAAGGTACTTTGCTCAATTCCTTAATTTATGACTTTAATAATTTTAATATAGTTACATTGTAATCTTTAAAACCAATTTCCATTAACTGAACTTCTTGGGCATCTGAACTTTATTTCTTTGAATCTTTCAAGTCATATTCAAGTTGATTGGGATCATATGTATGTTGTAATTTAAGAGTGTGGCTTATACCTCGACAACCTGGGCCCAGAGAGTGTCTCTCTGGAGAGCTTTTGTGTTTCATGTTTTGAAGTGTAAATAGATAAAACAAAATCAGCTGGAAGATAATGGCTCCTGAAGTGAGATGGTGGGTACTTAGAGGTTATTATACAATTCCCCCTACATTTGTATATATTTAAATGATACTAAGATAAATAATTTAGCCAGTTCACTTCCTCCTGCAGTCATTGAAATCAATTTGATCTCCTAGGTAGTTTCGGTTTCTGTGTATAGATAGGGATGAGTTGCATTCTTAGGCTAATATACTGCATGATAATGAGAACTCCCTATACCTTTCTTTATTTGCTTATTCAACAAGTCCTCATTAACTGCACTATGCTAAGTGTGAATGACACTGACACAGTCCCTGCCCTTGTAAAGTTTATCTAGTAAGGCCATCAGATTATCACTAAAGACTATATGCCAAGAACAGAGGAAGAGAGTTGGAATGTGAGGGAGCAGTTCAGGCATGCACAGATATCGATTAAGGGAATATTAACTGGAAGACTAGTATGTGTTAAACACTGTGTGAGGTGCTGTCACTTGGATATGTTATTTAGAAGGATCAATGTCTTGCTGAAATGACTAAACAAATTCAGTTCAAGCAATGGGGTAAAATAATTCCGTTTTCACGAACAGAAAACACCCATCTTGGTGTTATTCTTGATCACCACCATCCAGTAGGCACGCTGCTGTGTAGTTTCTGTCACCATGTCCAGTCCTCACAAGACACTGCAAAGTAGGTGTTTTTGAAATGAGAAAACTAACTGAGAGAAGTGACTGAACAAGTTTATGGAGCTGTTAAGTGTATGAGCTAGGATGTGAATTCAGGTCTATGAGCCTCTAAATCATGTTCTTTCCACTACATCATGCTGCCTCCCAAGTAGACAAGTGCCTTCTCCATGGAAATGTGGGATCCTTAACTGCCTAGATATTTTCATATTGTGAGTTAAAGGCCTGCGTGATGTAGGTGCTGGGAAGCATTTAATTCATTATAATAACGGCTTTTTGTCGTTCAAATATTTTTATATTTTTTGATGACTTGCCTTGGTCCCATGTGAAGGAACTTTTGGAAGTGTCCTGCTGGAGTGTCAACATCATTGCTAAATGTTAGGCTCTGAATTTTATGATGTAAATATTTACAGGGTATGTGCCAGATCACCAGGGTAACCAGCCAGTTCTTGTCCTGGTTTTGGAATATTGGGGTCTGAAGACAGAGGAAGAAGGTGGAACAAACTTCCAATGGTTGGTGACAGCATAGTGTGGCTCAGAAGTTTGGCCCCTTTCATGTTCCATGGGTTTACCTTCTTGACCGGAATATGGTTGGTAATGACCGCAATCGTGATGCCCAACACCAGCCTCTCAGAACCTGCAGCTGTAATTTACAACTTTCCTCATGTCAGATGACCGGCTTTGACCTTGCCATGCTTTAATCCTACTGCCCACCTTGGGAGACTAAGGAATAGCCCATTTTTCCTTAGCAGAAAATTAGAAAAATAATCACATATTTGAATGAAAAAAATCAAAACCTCTACCAGTTCAGATCTTTCTCCAAGCAAGAGATTTCTGGAAAAGGAATAATCCACCAGACATTTTTCCAGAAACTCTCACTTCATTATCCCTGTAAAAGAGTTTAAATTGCTGAATTGCCTCCCTCTGTGCTGTGCCTGTTTAATTCTGTCAATGGTGTTATATAGAAATGCCCAGCATCCAAAACTTGGGATTTATTAAAACATAGCTGAAAATAATACAGACCCTTGCCAGTTACCAAAAATAGTTTTTTTTTTTTTAATTCTTAGTTTGACCTCTCACAACCCTATAATTTAAACCATTTCAAAAACTTTCAAAAGATATAAGAGCATGGTCTCTTATGCAGATTCCCTCAATTTTTCTTACCTGACACAGTATTTTGTAGAATAACATATTTCCTTAGACTGTCAAATACATAGAGAGGACATTACTTCATTTGGGCTGTTTTCTGTTATTTTAATTAGAAAATTTTTCAATAGTTTTAATGGATATATAATTCCCTCATTGGGATTGTTTTAAAGTCCTTATGTAAGAAAGATACATATAGGGGATGATGTGCTGAATCTATACATTCTCAGAAATTTTCACATAAGCTTCCAGAATAAAAAAGCCTGTAGGTGAGTAGCCCTCATGAAAAAAAAAAAAAAAAAATCACAGTAAAATCATTTTAAATTTGAGAACGTGCACATTTCTTGATTTGGTTCCACTTCTTCACATCTCAGGGGAAATTCTCTTTTGGTTTCAGTACTTAGTTGAGGCGATTTTCAAAATATTCTATTAAGCTGATTAAGATAATTCACTGCTGCAGGTGTTACCCTTATACAGTGAACTGTTAATAACATAATCATTCACACTTGCAAAGTGATTCAGCATCTGGTTCAAAGCTCCCTCTTCTAGGGGGCCTGATAAGTGCTAGAGAATTATTCTGGGGAAAAATAAGCAATATCACTAATGGTATGCACCACAGTTGTCACAGAATGTTTATTGTTTCCATCCCAACTTCACTGTGTTTAACTGGGGAAGCCCTTGTGAAATGTTGGTGGAGAAGCTGATGAGAAGACATCGCACTTCCATGGTCCCCTTCAGATCACGTATTGTTATTTTGAGCATTAATTAGCAAAATCACAGGCATAGTCAGGAAGAAGGGAGTGGGCATGGAGTTGAAACACACTTCAGAGCAAGACTCAAGGCACCAGTTTACAAGAGGAAGCAAAGAAGATTGTGTCTAATTAGAACTTCAGGGGTAATTTCAAAAGGCCTAGTGTAATTACCTGAGCGGGAAGTTAGCCAGATGGAGGATAACACCTCTAGTTAGGAGAGAAAGTTCTATTTATATTCACGAACTCATTCAACTATAATTTCTAAGTACCCATGAAGGAAAATAAGATTTCTACCTTTCAAAATGTTGTGTTAAGTATATTTCAAGTTTCCGTGAGCCATGTTTTTACTAAAATCTGACATCATTAAACAACAAATGATCTGCTAATCCAATATTAAATCCTGTCTCATTTTGAGATAAAGGTGCAAACTCTGAAATCTCTGTTTTAAGGGGTCTTGCCTTAAAACCTAATGAAAAATATCTAAGAAGTCATCACAGTTTTTTGATGCTTTGATCATTGTGTATGTTAAAGATGGTTTTCAAATTCATTCTTTTCTAAACAATCTTTTGAAATTTAGTTGGTAGAATATTATAACATAAATTATTTGGTAGATTTGGGGAGCCCAGGTGGCTCAGCAGTTTAGCGCCACCTTCAGCCCAGGGAGTGATCCTGGAGACCTGGGATCGAGTCCCACGACGAGCTCCCTGCATGGAGACTGCTTCTCCCTCTGCTTGTGTCTCTGCCTCTCTCCCTCTCTGTGTCTCTCATGAATAAATAAATAAAATCTTTTAAAAAATAAAATAAATAAATTATTTGGTAGATTTAATTTAAAATTTAAAAATACGCTAATTTCCATTAGTTCATGACAAAAAGAAAATATTATTCTTAAAGAGAAAATTAATGTGAGAGAAGTGATTAGCTCCAATGTTGCATAACAGTGTGGTCAAGATAACTTAGAAACACAATCTATTTTTTTCTGATAGGCACACATGTAGCATCTTCCATGCATATGCTTCCAGAAAAGAAAAGCTTGCTCTGAAATTTAATAGAGCCATGTTGACAAGGAATAAAATGTTAGATTTCTTTATATTCAACATATATGGCACATTTAAATTATTCTAGGCAATTTATTTCATATGCTAAGCCTAAGAATAGCAAATAATGAATATTTTAATATGCTATGTAGTGTAGCTGCTTGCTGCTTTTATATTCCAGGTGGGAATTATAGAGTCCTCTGCTTTTACTCATGAGCTCCTGAAGATGGTGTGGCCAACCATGATGTGAGTTTAACTACTTTCTCTTGTCAATGATTTTAACCTGACACTAGGTCAAGGCCATGGAACCACACCATTCTCTTTGGAGAAGCCCGACATTTGCTTTGTCTACTAGGTCATGCTTATTGTATGGAGCAACTCTACAACATGAATTACCTTCGTCTGCTAGTCACTGGAAAGTCTGCTCTAATCAGCAACGGTAAACACTGTTACCCTCGGGGATAAAAAACAGAGAGGAGGAGGAGCCCAGCAGCTGCCTATGCATCCTGCTAACCAGTAGCAGGCATTGGGCCATGCAACAAGGACAAGTGTTGTGGTCAAGAACTTTGAGCAGAAGAACGATAATAGAAACTAGAATGGTCATGGCAAGAAAATGAGAAGGTAAGAAATGAGACAGAGGTATGCTTTCTCCAACCATGTCGTATGGTTTTAGAACTCACAAAAGTGGCATTTCCAGGAAGGACCTTTGTCTTTAGGACTCACTTGGCTACTGTCTCTCTCTGCCTTAGAGGAGGCTCACTGTGTGGAGAGGGGTGGAAAGGAAAAAAGTTTGCAGAGTCCCAGGCAATACCCAAATTCCCAAGTCTAAGTTATATTTGAGTAGCAAAATAAGTAGATCTCTGATTCTATGAGTTTCCGTGTGATGCTTGGTTCCCTGGGCTTCTGCTCAGGTGCAAACACCACTTTCAATTACCTGCCGGCAAGCTCTGGCACTTGGCTTCTCAGTTGCCATAGAAAAGGGCATGTGGTGGGCAGGGATGGGAAGGAACCCAAGAAGACAGTCAAAATATTGGCTTTGTGGTCATCTTCTGGCTTCATGAAATCAACTGTTGCATATCTGGTTAGGCAGAATTTAAGTTGCTGTTACTCTGACTGAGACTTAGAATCAAGGAGAATAAGGTAGACATTCTCTTTTTTTCACAGGCTGAGTGTCTTCTTTAAACTGAGCCTCTTTGGCTTACAATTTCTGATTCTAATTATCCTTTCTCTTAACTATTATTAAAGCTTATATTGATCGGCCATAGGGTATGTAATAGCATTTCACTAAAATCAGAGGAAAGACTAGAAGTATTTACTGGAAATCTAATTTTGCTAAAAGCAAAGCATCTGGTGAGTTCCTGACTTCTTTAGCTTAAGATTTCTAGACCCAAGAGGTAGAGAGATTACAATGATCTGAATGTTTAGATCCTCTTTTTGGCGGATTGGGATAATGTGACCATGTAGCCTTTAGTAACTTGATAAATCAGGGAGGGAGAGGCTAAGCATAATGAGATAGGCACACTGATAGAGGAGGAGGGTAGGAATGAAAAAGGCAAAACAAACACACAGAAAAAGGACTACTTCCAGGGGCTAAAAATACCTTGAAAATAGAAGTGGCTGATAACAGTACAAAGATGTCAAAATTTAAACATGCCTGATCACAATAGGGAAAAAAATAGAAGCACATAAAGCAGGACGATTTATTGGAGGCATATGTGTAAAAGGCAACCAGGAAGCCTTCTGACCAGGAAGACTTTAGAAATGACACAAACCTTAAGAGAGTGTCAGAGATGCTAGATTGTAGGATACGCAGAAGCACTGAAAAATTAGGGGGAAAATGTAAAAGAATGCTTTAAAACCAATAAAATTATTTTTCAAGTTGAAACAAGCTTTAGAAGACAAAGAATTTTATTCTCAATAGTAGGAATAGAGTGTACTTTTGTTTTAAAGATGTGGAAATGGAGCCCCAGAGGCAAAGGTATAACCAAGAGCACAGAGCAGATAAATGGAAGAACTCAGACCACAATGTAGTTCTTCTGAATGTGTGTCCTTTGTTTTCCCCACTGCTCAAACCATGACCTTCTTACCAGGTGACTTATAATATCTCAAGTGCTGCTCTTAGGACTAAATCCCAACTCAAGAAGTACTGCATAAGTGATCCCTGGCTGAGAAGCAGCAGATTTGAAAATAACTTCGCTTTTGGGGCCCCTGGGTGGCTCAGTGGATTAAGTGCCTACCTTCGCTCAGGCTCAGGTCATGATTCCAGGGTCCTGGGATGGAGCCCCACGTCTAGCTCCTTGCTTAGCGGAGAGTCTACTTCTCCCTCTCCCTCTGCCTGCCCAACCCTTCCCCTCCGCCCCCCGCTCATGCTCTCTTTCTCTCTCTCAAATAAATAAATAAAATCTTTAAAGAAAAAAAAAAAAGAAAAAAGAAAAGAACTTAGTTTTTCCCACAGACTTACTAGTCTATTCCTTACTCAATATCGTGTAAACAATCTTTGATGATACTTGTTCTACTATACTTTGGCTAGACAACTTCAAGAATGCTGTATCATTTACAAGTCATAGTTAAAGCAAAGAGAGACTATAAACCTCATTCAGAAGAGTCTAGAATTAAGAAGATTTGAAATGATGTCATCTGAGCAAGTTCTAAAGCATGAGTTGCAAATTCAAGTACTTACAGTACCGAGGCTACCAATATAAATAACTGAAATGGGATAGGAGCAGAGAAATATTTCTCTACTGCTAGGGGAAAAAATCAGTGTGAGCCTGATAAACAAAACCTGGCAGTCTACCTCAGAGCACATACTCCAGGAGAGAATGACAGGGCTGTGGCACACCAACCCCAGGCCCATTCTAACAAAGGCAAGTACATCTACCTCCAGCCAATTACTACAGTATAGGAACGCTTACCCAGTGCTATCAGAACTCCTCATTTTTTCAAGGGAAAACCGAAATTTGGGTATTTGTATAAAATTGCCTAATTTTTATGTATTGGCACAATTAATAAATAAGCCAGTAACAACAACAACGACAACAACAGCCACAATCAGTGTGTGCAATGAATATGCCATTTCCAAACTTGATCAGGTCCCGAAGCCAACAATTTACTACCTCTGAACTGAAGGACTTAGGGATGTTTATTCTGAACAAGAGACATTGCTAATGGTAATTTCCATTTTTAAAAAGGGATATTAGGTAACAGAAGGAATCAGTTACTCATTCTACATGCTGAATGCAAACTGACACTTACTATGTGTAGAGGTAGAATCTAAGGAAGAACCTTCTCAGAGAGATGGCCAAGGATGTTCTCCAGAGGCATTGCCTCAGTGAACTGATTCTGTTGCCTATTGAACGACATAATACAATTAAGATGATAATCAGGAGAGATACACAAAACCACAGGAACATTGCCCTGTGTGTATCCAAACCACAACATATCTTTTTCTCAGATAAACATAGAGCTTCAACCACTGGATTTCAAGAAATGTCTAACTTATCTGAAGGAGGTGAAGAAAAGAAAGAGTAAAATGATAAAGGAAATGGGGCTACTCCTTTCTAGGAACAAATATAAAAGATGAAAAATCTTTAGTCAGTAAATAAGATGTGGAGGTGACATGATTATAGATCAGTCCTTAATATGCTAATGTGTAATCTGTATCTCTTAAGGTGTTATGGTGCTCTGACTTCCCTGGACTTATTTGCCCTGGTCCATTGGAACTTCTTGGCTCCCTATGATGTCTAGGGATGTTTATGGGGTTCCTAATTCCATGGAAAATGAATCTTTGGAAGCTTTGCTGTGGCTCATAATTTTGGAATATTTGAATGACAGGAACTCAGAGATCACCTAGTCCAATTTCTCATTTTCTGATGAAGCAACTAAGGCTTTGAAGAATTAAGTGATTTTTATCAGTTTCCCAGATAGAAGCAATGAAACTGGAACTCATTAATTCAACTCCACACCATTTCTTTAGGCCACGCTTCTCAGTCTTTAATCATGGACGAGGGCTCCAGCTGAATGTCAATTTCAAATCAAGGAGGAAGAAGGTGAGCACTCCTTGAGATTAAGAGAGAGAAAGAAAGTAGTAAAAAAATGACAACTCTACACCAAGAACACTGAGAAACAAACATATAAATATTATTAGTAAAATAAATATTACACCAGGTCCCCGTGCCTGTCTGCCTTCTCAGTATACCTGTCACCGCAGATCTGTTCTAGAGCTAGCTTCTTGTCCAGCCTCATATTAGGTTTAAGTAAATAATAGGACCCCTGAGCTCAGGCAGATGTAAAAGTGTTGAACAGAAAGCATTCTAGTGTTCATATTTCTGCTTAGAAGGAGATCAATTTACAGATTAGAAGTTAAGCAGGAAATGACTCTTCTCATTAAATGGTGTCTTTCAGCATTGCTGTGACTAAAACCACTGATCCCACAGGAAAAAAATGCATGGTCCAGGAAGAAGGCAGACATAGTGTGGACTTAGAGACAGCTATTGCTATGCAACCGCACAGATGTTGTCATTAGCAAATGAAGCAGCTTTGGTCAAAGGAAGTTGGATGTAGGAAAATTTCTCTTATTCATTCGTTCATCAAATACTTATTGAGCATACATTCTGGGTGTGTTAGGGCTACTATAGTGGATTAAGTTCCTGCCCTCATGAAGTTTTCACTCTTGTTGGGAAAAGGGAAAGAACAATGCACAAATATAAATCAAAATATATAATATAAAGTCAAATAATAATAATTGTCAGGAAAAAATAAGTAATGTGAAGCAAGAGGAGACCAGGAAGTATGCAATTTCAGAGGTGATATTTGAACAGAGATCTAAATAAATTAAGGAAATGAAAGAACAAATAAATGGTGGAAGAATTTCTGGGAAAATGTATGCTCTGGAATAGCAGGGAGATCAGGAAAGTAAGCCCACGAGATACCAGCTATTCAGAATGATAGCTAATGATTAGAAAGGCTATATTTTTAGTAAGTTTTTGAATAAAAATGAAAAGTTAGCAATGATAGCCCCAAAGCAGGATGTGAAACTCCAGTTTAACACAGATTATGGAGAAAATTTCATGGAGCAAAACTAAGAGCTGTCAGAACTAAAACTAACTACTCAGGCAACTGGATGGCTCAGTGGTTGAGCATCTGCCTTTAGCTCAGGGCATGATCCTGGGGTCCTGGGATTGAGTCCCACATCAGGCTCCCTGCACAGAGTCTGCTTCTCCCTCTGCCTGTGTCTCTGCCTCTCGCTCTGTGTCTCTCATGAATAAATAAATACAATCTTAAAAAAAAAGCTACTCATCTTTACTACTTGCAGATTACTAACAGCTTATGTGGAAGAGCTGTACATTAATATTATATACACATTTACATATGATAAAAATGATTAGAATTTTAAAACACCATTTGAGTATAATAATTGTGAATAAATTCTTTATCTTCATAACACTGAGGGTAAAGAATTCCTTCAGATACTTTTATTCAGAGATGCCTACACAACCACGGTCATTATCCCAGTGTCTACTTTCATGATCCACTGGAGTGTAGATTGATAAAAATATTCTGGCAAGCTATTAGGGTTTAGTGTATAAAGGCCTTGAAAAAATCCATGCCATTAGACACAATAATCCCACTTCTAGGAACCCATCCTAAGGAAATAAACAAATACAGACAAAGATTTATGTGCAGGGATATTCACAATAGCTCTATTTATAATAGTGAAGAATTAGAAACAACCTAAATGTCCAACAACAGAAATTATGGTGCATCCATATGATGGGATATTTTGCAACCGTTGGAAACTGTGATTTCAGAGATTTTTAATAAGAAGGGGGAATTCTAATGAGCTCAGATAAAATGGGAAAACTTTTGAAAAGTTATGTATATAAAATGTACAAAAGATGTATGTGTCCATACCTATCAAGGAGAAAAAACTGAGAGGATAACTCCAAATAGCTGAGTAGTAGACGGACAGATAGTTTTTACTTTCTTCATGCTATTTTTCTCCAATTTTCCACATTAAGAACCTGTCACTTCTATATACTAAAAAGCAAAGAATGTGAACATTTGACTCTCCTCAGACGGCTCCCCTTGGTGAGGGTGGAAACTTACTCTTTCTCTTAAGTCTTCAAGTTGGCTCTAGCAGATAGCATCTTGGTATATTTGTCCTGCTGATGTCTAGGGCCAGAAGTTATACTTATATGTCTTGAGTCTAAGAATTTAGATTCTTTAAAAAAGGATACCTACGTCCCTGCCAAAGTTTTCCACAGTTCATCTTATTGTATTTCCAAGAGATGCTCTTTGAAACAAATATTTCCTTGGTAAAATATATTTGGGAAATGCTACATAGTATATCCTCCTCTTAGAAGCCACATTGCATAGTAAGATATTCAAGTTTCCAAGATGTACTATGATATAGACAATGAAGTGAAGTTGTTTACCCAACATATACCAAACATGATGAGAAAAAGCTTTTTTGTTTGTTTTTTTGTTCATATGCTTTCTTGTAACATTTCTTCAGCACTAGAGTTCCATGGGAAACACTTTATAAAGTACAGGATTACATGATTTTGAGAAAAACAAATGGTCAAAGGACTCTCAAAAATGGAGTGCTTGGGGGAAATGTTTTCAGAATTATTAAGGACTGAAGCCTTTTAAGTTGATAGTAAAAGTACAACCATGATTTAACTTAATGTTTCCATTTTACTTCTGTTAGAAACCTGATTCTCAACAGGATCAAATCATATTGCCTGTTTACTCATAAGCCTGGATATAGACTGAGAATGATTCAGTTTAGTTCTTTGAATTTAATCACTTTGTTTTGGAGGAAGAAACCTCATGATTTGGTTATAGCTTCACTTTTTCTTTGTGCCTGCATATAGAGATAGAACAGCCTAGTAATAATTTAGCATCTATGGATAGAATGAGTGAGTTGAAAAATGTGTTACTGCTATCCATCGCCTTGAATACAGCAAGAAGGACACAAACCTTGCTACGTTTTTGTAATAATTTTATCACTGAAAAAGACCTTAAAGTAGTCTCCTTCAACCCTTGTGTCTTCATAAAGCTGAGCATTTTTTTAAAGATTTGTTTATTGGGGACCTCAGTGACTCGGTGGTTGAGAATCTGCCTTTGGTTCAGGTCATGATCTCGGGGTCTTGGGATCAAGTCCCTACCCCCTCTGCCTATGTCTCTGCCTTTCTCTGTATGTCTCTCATGAATAAATAAATCAAAATCCTTTTTAAAAAAAGATTTTTATTTATTTATTTGAGAGAGGGAGAGCATGAGCGGGGGTATAGAGAGAACGAGAGGAATCCTCAAGTAGACTCCCTTTTGGGCATGGAGCCCAATGCCAGGCTCATCTCAGAACCTGGAGACTGTGACCTGAGCTAAAAGCAAGAGCCAGATGCTTAATGGAGTTAAAGTTGAGCATTTTGAATCTCATATTCAAGGGAAAAGCAAGGATGTTAAGTGACATGTTCAGGGTTACACAGCAATGCTTAGTCTTCATCCAAGATTTCTTGGCTCTTTGCTTCCGGAAAGGAAGCAACGGCAGTGACTATCTGAGCTGACAGACATGACTGGGAGCAGGGCCAGCCACCAACTCCAGCACAACATCTCATTTTCAGTCACTGTGATCCTGTGTCCACCTGTGGGAGCCCAAAGTCACCAAGTCAGCCACTAAAGATGCAGGACTCAAACGTAGCTCTTCAACATCCCCTCTGCTCTGCTGTCCTTGGAACTGGTATTTGAACAATGTTCAGGTTTTTAAATCAAGGTGTACTGTTCTGTCATGAATAGAGTAATTAAAGAAAGCCAGGGTGACCAGGATCTCCCCTACCTATTTGGAGCAGATAAGTCTCCCCATTGCATGAATCAGAGACACTCAGAAACAGGACACACAGCTCTTAGGACTTTGCAGAATCTCCTTCGGCAAGTTACAGCTTCTAAAGAGAAATCTCCCTTCTGCCTTCTTCGTCAGGATGCCTCAATGATTTCTTGAATGGGTTTAGACTTTACAAAAGACAGAAAGAGCCAGAGTCTTTAGGTGCTTCTGTCTTTAAATCTTTCGAAATTCCTTAAGTAGGGAGTTTAAAAGCCCAAATGCTGCCTTAAATTATAAGGAGAGGGGTGCCTGGGTGGCTCAGTTGGTTAAGTGGCTGCCTTTGGCTCAGGTCAGGATCCCACAGTCTTGGGATTGAGCCCATGTAGGGTTCCCTACTCATCAGGGGAGTCTGCTTCTCCTTCTGTCCCTCCCCCACCTCGTGCTCAGTTGCTCACTCTCTCTCTCTCTCTGTCTCTCTCTCTCTCTCAAATGAATAAATAAAATCTTGAAAAAATTATAGGGAGAAAAAGTAGCAATAAAATAAAATAATAATCATTATAGCTACTATTTACTGAGTGTTTTTTGTCAGTCCCTCAAATACTTTTTCACAATTTTATGTAATCCTACCTTATGAAATAGATCTTAGCCCCATCGTATAGATGACAAAAATGAGTCTTAAAGGAGTAATAAGTATCCAGCCCTACCGAGGTCACCCATCTCATGAAGCATCAGTGCCAGAGAGTGAGGCCCCCCATTTAGTCCCCCCTAAACCCACACACTTAATATCGTATTATTAACTTCCAGAACTTCAGAATGGGATCCTCTCTCCTCACAAGCTAAGATGGTAGTATGTTTTGTATCAGTAAAGTTGGTTAGTTCTTAAATTAATGGCATCAATGAAGCCAGATATCAGAGCTCTAGTTCGTGTGTGGGCTTGTTGATTTCTTTCCTCTGGCCACAGAGTGGGTCTCTAATCTCAGCCAGCTGGCCACCACTTAAAATGTGCTGTTAAGAGACTAGATAGCAAAACACTCTAGATGGCTTTGTGAAATCTACCAGAATTACACACACAAAAATGACATAAGGTCAAAGTACTGCTATTGTTGGTCAGTGCCATCATCTCCGCACGAGAAGGACAGGGTTATATAAAATCTCAGAGTTAAGTCCAACACTAAGGAACCCAGAGGGTCAAGCACAGAACTCTGTTTGTTTATGACATGACCTTAGTGGAGTAGCTTGTTTCTTGTGGATATCTGTCCAGATTTCGAAAATTCTGGTTATTACATTTTACCAAATGTGGTTGCAGGCACCAAGCATGCTATGAGGAGATGGCTGGCTCGCCCACTGATGAAAATGGGTTGACTTATTAAAATGTCCACTAACAAATATGTAGGAAATGGGCTTTTTCCCTTTGGTTCGATGAATATTAAATCAGTGTTAGAAATAAGGAAATACTGGTTTCAGCATACAATTAGAGAGTTTAAAAGGTCAGTTTGAGGTGTTTGTAACAAACTGGAGTCAGAGTGAGGCAAATAAGAAATAAGAAACAGAAATTTCCTTTTTATTCAGATAGAGATAAAAAGTACATGGGTAATTGCCTGAAGATTATGCTAGTTTTCAAAATGAAAAAAAAAAAAGCTTCTCTGATATCACATGAAAATGTAGATGACACTAATAATATAGCACATAACGTTTCTTCTCAAAAACCTTTAAATTTTACAGTTGGTTGTAAAAATATGCACAAATATAATGGAATCAAAGTAGCTTGACACTGTAAACATTTTGCAAGTTTTAACTGGAAAATCCGTTAGCTTAAAATCCTACTTTGAAAAGTACTTGGTCGAAATAATTGCATACCTTGAAGGAACATGGCCATAGGTCCAGAGCCAGCCTCTTTCCTTCTCAAAATTAGTGGGTGATGCTGATTTACACTCAGCCATTGGCCGTGCACAACCTCTAATGACATCTTCACAGCTGTTACAATCTAGTGGTCCAATACACCATGAATTTCAAATACTTTGCCAAAATTACCACTCCATTCGAGCACCTCTTTTTTCATTAAAAGAAAAAGGTTTCGATGAAACGAAGAATGGAATTTTTTGTGTGCGTGCAATGTTGAAAATTAAAAGGAGAAGGACAGAGCACAGAAAGCACTGAGCGCAATTAATCAGATGGCCAAGTTCTTGCCAAGGGCATGAGAACCAAATGCTTTTCTTTACTAAATCTAAATCAACGTTTGTCTGGGGCTATCATTTCATAATTGTACTTCTCATCCTGCCTTAACTTCCTTTTCTTCCCCTTTAAACACCATTCCTCCGTAACTGCTGCTTCCATTCCCCCCAAGGGCCTGCCTCAGCAGGCACAAAAGCTCGCTAATGCTGGGTGAAAGTTGGCACTTCATTCGTCATTCACTCCCCTGAGCCTTTATATTTTTCACCCACAAAGACAGATCTTGGAGATAGATAGAGCCCTATCCTTCCTTAATTTTGAATTTCTTGGCTTTTGTCACTTGAAAACCAGATCCTTCGTGTTATTTAAATGTGACACTCCCCCCTTCCTTGGGGTAAGGGGAAGGGTAAAGAATTTAATGTTATTTTTAACTCAACTATCTTGTTAACCTTGGGGGACATCCCTGGAGCTGAAATCCATTCAAGTAATAATAGATCAGCAACTCATTCCCTGCCGAGAGCTCTCTGCCGAGTCAGTCTGGAAAAACTCTTTAAAAGCACAGTCTCTGCCTGGCGCTTTTCTTTTGGTTTCTGTGGAATTTTTCTTAGTAACAATTTTTAGCTGAAGGGGTTAGCGACAATTGTAAACTAAGGAGTACTGAAAAGGGAGTGTGGTGGGGAGGGCTGTTGGCCGCACTAATTAAAACAAAGCCTGCTTGTGTGAGCTGTGTCCCACCCTCACCCCCCTCCCCTTGGTGCAAAGGGGCAAACAGCACAAGATCCTCTCTCTCAGCACACGGTTTTCCAGTCTGCGGGGACTTATATTTTTAAATACAATTAAAAGTAATGCCCCTTTGTTGATTATACTCGCCTTGCCAAACTTGAGGACCTCCAAAGCTGCCAAACATTTACTTTCAAATTTTGTATGCCAAGCTGCCTTCCAAATGCTGTCAATCTCACAGAGGGCAGGGCAGCCTGTGATTACCAGCTTCCCAAAATTCTAGTAAGCTGCTCCGACGATATTTCACATGGAGGCTGGTTCGGAGACTGAGCAGATCAAGCCAGAATCTGGTGTCACTTTCATCTTTAAGAGGGAGATAGAATTGTTCTTGCTTCCTGATAGAGTGCATGAGCTTGAAAGGGGAGAACACCAAAGCAAACTTCCCAGCTCTGTGTGTGCAAGCAGCAGAGACTGTGTAGTCCAGACCCAATTCAGAAAGACTTGTCAAATGAAAGAGAAATGCACAAACATGTCTGTACTTTGTCCTCTGAATTTTAAAAGCATCTAATGTTACATAGCTCATGTGAACTTTATTTAAAGCACAGCCATTCACCAAGTACTCCCTTTACGGTTTTAGTGGCTGTCCGTCCTCTCTCCTTGCTGTTCACCACTGATTATTTTATAAGCTTTTTTGTAGGGGTGGTGGGGGGCAGTATTTGACTTAACCTTTTAAATGTAGCTTTCTTTCTGACAATACAGGAAGTAGAATGCCAAAGGAAAACTCTGCATGGGGCGGTGGTGGGGGTGCAGGAGACAGGCACACTATTGGAAATAAGTCTTGGGAAGACAGTAAACTAATTTGGGAGTTTGATTTTTCCAATGTGACTATCTATAAAAGCTAAGCGCCAAGTTTTGATTCCTAGGTTTTATGAGGTTGCAGAAGTACAAAACTAATACTTGGCTAGGTGTTTTTTTTTTTCTTTTTCTTTTTCTTTTTTTTTTACTGATGAAAAATGCAGGCATGAAAAACAAGGTGTAGCATCCGTTTTCAATTAAAAAAATAAAAATTTAAACCTCTCCCTCTGGGCCTGGTACTGAGCCAGGTAAGGGAATGGGATGGGTGTAGTCACTGAGAAAGTAGTAAGATGAAAATACCCTCCTGCTTGAAGTAACTTTATATTTCAGAGGGGCTCCCCTGCCTCCATTCCAATAAAGAAAGTTACACTGTACTATCATTTTATTTCAATTTTTCTTTAAAAATTCACTTATTTTAAATTTTACTAATTCCCAAAGGCACTGGATTTGATTTCTATTTTTTTCTGTGCATCTCTGATTTCTGTTCGATCCCACAGGGGTAAATATTTGACATCCAGCCATTCCCAGGGGTGGCAGACCAATGTACCAAACACAGAGTCGTTTCAGTTCACCAAGAGATGAAGTCAGGCTCCAGGGGATAAACAACCGTCCATAAATAACCTCTCAGAAATAGCCTGAGGAACATGTCCTGCAAAGAAATCCTGGCTCAGTACATTCTATTTTGTTTATTTTGCATAAAAGTTTTCTTTGTCTAGATTTGCACCAGCATAAAAGCACTTTCAGCAAATCATGTCGTTAAAACAAAACAAAGCCAAGTTTAAGAAAAAAAAATCCCACCTGAAATTAGTTGCCCCTTGAAATGCCAGGAGAAAACCAACTTACCTGTCATTCTAATGACTGAAGAGTGGTAAGAAGAGGAAAAGGACATGGAGAGCATTCCATGCCAAGTACTAATATTCATAGCCTTTGCCTGAAGCCCAGGGCCTGAATGGCACAGCTAGCTGAACGCATTTTCAATTATCTGGCTCCTAGTGGTAAATCCAACTGTTGTCATTAGTAGGGAGACATGCTTCAAGACTTAATATTTGGCAGAGATGTAACTGACCCAACAGTCCTGCAAAATAGCTTGAGTCACTTTTCAATAATATGGAGGAAATTATCTACTTTAAGATCTTCTTTGGGAACTTATTTTACTGAGATGAATTCAGCAAGGGGAGGGGTGGTAGGGAAGTGTTAGATGGATCTGCACTCTATATTGTGTTCACTTTTGAATGCCGTCATTTAACTCAATTTCACCATTAGTGCCCAAAGAAGTGATTCAATTTATATGTTGGGATGACTTATGTATATAAATCACTTTCAGAGGGTTAATAAAAAGAATACAGACTCCAAAGACCCCATTCCCTACAGGGTGAATTAGTAAGAATAATTTTTATATTAACAATTACCTCCTAGATTTTTAACAGTCAAGTACTTTCATTGCCGTGAATCTTAATCAGTTTTTCTTCTAATTTCTTTGGGTTTCTGTCTTCTTTATTTTATTATCACCACTGTAGGTCAAATTCTTCTCATTTCAGAAATGTATCATTATAACATCCAGCCTCAGGACTGACTTGACTGCCTTCAAGCTCTCCCTGCCACTACATCCCCATCTCCACCTCTGGGTTAATTATCTGAAAATCATGCTTGACATTATGAATTCACCCTGCTTAGAATTTGTGTTGGCACCCACTTCCTAAGGGAGGAAGTCCAACCTCTGGCTTTTCTCCACTCTTTTAATTTCATGTCTACTTTCCTCACTAACCAAACTTGCTAGGGAGCAATCCTTTAAAATCTCTCATGATCCACTGCTTTCACCTTTATTTATACAGTGACCCTGCTTGGAATGTCCCTTCTTCAGTTTGAAGTCTTGAGGTCTACTTTAAGCCCACCCTTATTCCACTATAACCTGTTGTTTTTCTGAAGTGCTATGAAATAATGCATCACTTACTTTGGATTATTGGTTGATCACGCTGACATAGCTCATAACCTTAATTAGATGGCAAATTCCTTGAAGACCAGAACTGGGTCTTCCAAATTTTTGTATTTCCAAGCAGTGTTTGTCCACAATTAGTTTGAAAAAAACAATCCTTTCCTTAGGAATGTTTGAGCTACTTTATTAACATGTGGTTATCAAGAACATTTCTTCATGGAGATAGTTTCAGCTTCCAAAAGAGTGAGGCCATTTTCAGCCTCTCTTAACTGATGGAGGGGATGACCTCTCTAAACAGAACCAGACATGGGATCCTGGGATCCCAGAGTCCTGGGATCGAGTTCCGCATAGGGGCAAAAATCTATGGAAATGAGAAGAAAAAAGACTAGCTATTTTCTCTTGTTCTTAACTCAAGATTCTGTACATCCAAGGAGGGATTCTTACTTATAGGGTTTCAAAAGCATATCTGTCACATAAAGAACTCAACAAGGAAAGAGTCAGTATAATAGATAGCAGACTTCAACAAATTAGCCCTATTATGTAGCCCAGATTGCCTAGATTCTGCTATTAATTTCCTTTTGATATCTTGAAGCTTTTGGTAAAGTCACATTGAATGTTACAGTCTTGTCTTAGCTAACCTACAGAAGTCAAAGGAATGGTCATCATTGTTAGGAGAGAGTTTTTCCCATTGGTGGCCAATATGTTGGTGGCAACAATGGATGGCGAGACAGATCAACCCTAGAAGTATGTTGTACAACTCTCCTCCTCAGCAGGAGAAGACAAAATCAAGAATTCTGAGTTTTACGTGATTTTTCATTTAAGTAAGAAAAGTGGCAAGTAACATTTCTTTTTAAAATTCTTGTTAAAATATGGGCAGCCCCAGTGGCCCAGCAGTTTAGCACCTGCCTTCAGCCCAGGGCATGATCCTGGAGACCCAGGATCGAGTCCCACATTGGGCTCACCCTATGGAGCCTGCTTCTCCCTCTGCCTATGTCTCTGCCTCTCTCTGTGTCTCTCATAACTAAATAAAAATCCTTTAAAAAATAAATTCTTGGGATCCCTGGGTGGCGCAGCAGTTTAGTGCCTGCCTTTGGCCCAGGGCGCGATCCTGGAGACCCGGGATTGAATCCCACGTTGGGCTCCCGGTGCATGGAGCCTGCTTCTCCCTCTGCCTATGTCTCTGCCTCTCTCTCTCTGTGACTATCATAAATAAATAAAAATTTAAAAAAAAAATAAATAAATAAATAAAAAATAAAAAATAAATTCTTGTTAAAATATGTATGATACTGAAGTTTTCTAAATATTTTTTCATGTATTGATGCGGTTGAAGCAGCTTAAAAATTTATGCTTTATAACAGATATATAGAGAGATGTTTTCATTTTCTATAGCTAGAACTTGTTCAGAAGCTTCTATTTCTACATAGTTGTGGAAAGAAGTTTAAATTTCCCAATCAATGGGATGCCTGGGTGGCTCAGCGGATGAATGTCTGCCTTCAGCTCAGGGTGTGATCCTGGAGTTCTGGGATCAAGTTCCACATAGGGCTGTCTACATGGAGCCTGCTTCTCCCTCTGCCTGTGTCTCTACCTCTCTCTCTTTCTGTGCCTCTCATGAATAAATAAATAAAATCTTAAAAAAAAAAATTAAAGGTGGCTAATTATTTGATTGGGAAATTTTTTTTTTAAAGATTTTATTTATTTATTTATTCATGAGAGACACAGAAAGAGAGAGAGGCAGAGACACAGGCAGAGGGAGAAGCAGGCTCCATGCAGGGAGCCCAATGCGGAACTTGATCCCAGGACTGCAAGATCACCCCCTGGGCCAAAGGCAGGTGCACAACTGCTGAGCCACCCAGGCATCCACCTTTAAGTTTTAAGGGAGACTTTCCATATAATCAGTCTTTTGTGGAAATTCTCAGTTGTTTGGCTTTTCTTCCCCATTTTTTCTTTTCCTTTCTCTTGAGGCAGCATCTGGGCACAGAAGAAATCTTCCATTATATTTTAGACTCAAGAGAATGAGGTGAGCCATTGCTCTGTGATTCCTTACCTCACATTATATAAAAAAAATAAAAAAATAAAAAAAAATTAATTAAAAAACGTAATCCTACATGTAAGTACTAAAAATTTTTAAAAATCTATTAAAAAATAGGAGAAAATTCTTTTTGATTTGAGATTAGTCAGAGTTCTTAGAAAAGACCTAAAAAATATAAACTCTTAAATAAAAATATTGATGTATTAAACTTCATCAAAAGTATAAAATCTCACAAAAGACACTGTGAAGAAAATAAATACATAAGTCCCAGACTGGAAGGTAATATATGCAAAGTATTCTGTATCCAGAATAGATCAATAACTATCACAACCAAATAATAAAAAGAAAAACCTTAAAAAAATGAGAAAAGATTGAAAAGACTCTACCAAAGAAGTGATACAGATGTCAACTAAGCATATAAGAAGAACCTTGGGCAGCCCGGGTGACTCAGCAGTTTAGTGCCACCTTCAGCCCAGAGCCTGATCCTGGAGACCTGGGATCGAGTCCCACGTCAGGCCTCCTGAATGAAGCCTGCTTCTCTCTCTGCCTGTGTCTTTGCATCTCTCTTTCTCTCTCTGTGTCTCTCATGAATAAATACATAAAATCAAAAGAGCTATTTAAAAATAAATAAGAAACTCAACATCAGTAGTCATTAGGGAAATTAAACTTAAAACCACATGAGATATCACTACATACTTTTTAGAATGGCTAAAATCAGAGACAGGCAATACCAAGTGCTGTGAGGATGTGGGGATGCACAATGGGAAAGCTGCTCTGGAGATAGTTTGTCACTTCTTTAAAAGGAAGGAGAGGCTGCCTGCTTCCCTAAGTCTCCATTTCTTGATACTCCTTTAGCGATAGTTGAAGATGGCAATAGGCTTAGAACACTACATTCTGCAATCTCCCTTACTAGTTATCTATGGGACTAAATAGTTGTCAATAAAATGTAAGCAGAAATTGTTGGGTTGGAATTCCAAGGAAGCTCTTTAAATCATAACTTTCAACAGAAGTATAAAGCAAGACACAAATGAGACTCACATATGTAATTTAAATCTTTCAAGTAGCTATATTAAAAAAGTAAGAAGAGGAGCACCTGGGTGGCTTAGTGGGTTGAGCTGTAGGCTTCTGATTTTGGCCTGTGATCTCAGGGTTGTGGGATTGAGCCCTGTGTCTGGCTCCATGCTGCTTGCGATTCTGCTTGGGATTCTCTCTCTACCTCTGCCCTTCCCCCTGTTCATGCTCACTCTCTTTCTCTCTCTCTCTAAAATAAATAAATTAAATAAATAAATAATTTTTAAAAAGTAAGGAGAAACAGGTGAGGTTAACTTTAGCAATATACTTTATCTAACCCAATATATCCAAAATGGCATCATTTCAACACAAAAATCAACAAAACAAAATTATTGAGATAATTTACAAACTACTTTTTATATGAAATCTTCAAATTCTGGTGTGTATTTTACACTTTCAGCACATTTCAGCTCAGACTAGCTATATTTCAACTGTTCAATAGCCTCATGTAGCTGATAGTTACTGTATTAGAGAGCACAGTTTTAGATAGATAAGCATTTTTTTTTACCCTCTGCCTTACTTCCTTCTGAGATGGAATAGATTTGTGTTGGCTGGAGTTTCGGCAGCTTTTCTAGACCATAAATTTTCTTGAAGTTGGACACTGTGGAACAGAAAGGTAAAAGGTATTTGTTTCTGGACATCTATGTAATTGCCTTACTAATCCTTAGGCTGCCAAATTATAGAATTTTTTTTTTACATGGCTGTAATAATATCAAACAGCATAAATTATCCAAAGTCATTCTTAGTAATAAAGAAGGCTACTAGATAATAACAGATGACAGAAAGTGCATTATATTGGTTAAAGGCTTATTTTTAGGAGCTATGTATCTAGTTGCAATCCTGACATTGCCACATACTGATGTGTGAACTTGGGGAAATTACTTAAGCTCTTCTAACTTAATCTCTTTACTCAGCTATAAAATGGAGATAATAATATCTCCCTCTTAGAGTTATTGTAAGGACTCAAAAAAAGTTCATATATGTGACATCCTTAGATTATGTGTGTCACATAGTAATTACTTTGTTAGAGTCAGCTGTCATTACTTCATTAAGAAAATGTAATAATTCTGAACTTGTATGCACCTGATAATGTAAGCTCCAAATATACAAAGCAAAATTGACAACAAAATTATAGAGTGGTTGATAAATCTACAATCCTAGTTCAAGAGTTTGACAGACACATTTCCCAATACCTGACAAATGGAGGAGACAGAAAAATTAAAAAGTACTTAAATGAATGAATGTGATTAATGTGTCTTGGGTAAGCTTCACATTTGATGATTTTTCAAATTTGAATCTATGCTTTCTGAAAACTATTACAAATATGAAAACAAGTCAGTTTAAATAATTTTTATTGGGGAAAAAAGAATGCTATTTTCTTATGTTTACCATGCTATTTATATTTGGGGATAAAACATCTATATGCTTAACTCTAGTTTCCTTCCAGTGAATTCACACACTAAATCTATAAAAATGTGTATTTCAATTTGACATAAATCATTAATTTCATTATTTATTTATCATATAAATATTCAGATTCTGGTTACAAACTCTTAACTTACAGTGTATATCCCTTAGCAAAATAGCATAAGCAAATAGTGGATAATGCTTTCTTTGGAGGTTGATGAATGTTCTCTTCAGTAGGAAGTTTCTAATACAGCTTTTTTTTTTTACCCTAAGCTATTCCCTTAGTCCGTCTTCCAGTAAGACACAGCAGGTGGAAATAAATACAAACGTCCTAAGTGTTAAAACACTTTCAGTGATTCCTATTTATGATATCTCCTTAAAAGTTTGGATATTTTCACCCCAACTTTTTACTATCTTTTAAAAAATTACCTCTGTTTACCTGTTTGTTTCACTGAGATAATTTGTCTCATTTGTGAAGAATCAAATCGAACAGGATGTGTTAAAAAAACAAAAAACAAACAAACAAAAAAAACAGCATTAGCTAAATATTAGACTAGAGCCTGAGAGATGGAAAGAGAAACAGAACTCAGCTCAAATTTACTAAACAATCTCAATCGTACAGAAACCCCAGGCAACTAAAATACCCTCTGGAGAGTAACATTTCATGCTTAGGAAGAAGTTATTTACTTCATGCAGGAAAGTACTTTGCTCCAAAGAGGGGCCCTGGCTCACCATAATATTGGGTTTGGCCTATCATGGGACTAGACCTAAAATATTTTATGTTCTTAATTTATTTTCTCCCACATCTGGATTAAGGATAATTTTTCTATACCTGAATTATGGAAAATTTCTCTTGTCAAATATATATGCCATATACTTGACTGTAAACATATTGGTCTAATTGCAAAATTTACCACTGGGGAAGCTAATTATTTAAGGTGTGGGTCCAAAGTAGAATTTCTCCACCTTTATGCAAACCACAAACACATATCTCTGGTAACTTGAAGTGCTGAACTCCCCTGCAAGGCAAAGAGGCATTTCCTGCTGGGCCCTCCCAGGGGGAGGCCCAGGCCTTTGGCTGGGGGTTGTTTCCACAGGCTGGAATCTTTTTTCCTGGATGTGGGGGTCTTCTTAAACACAAGGGAGTTGTGGTGGCCCTTTGAGGTTGCACAGGGAATTATTTGAGTGCCTCCTTTCAGTTTCACTCATATCCCTTAGAGTTGTTATAACAAGGAACTCATTCTCTTGTTAAGCGCTTCTTTGGCCATGCCCTAGGCTGGGCTATTGCTGAACTGCCTCCTGTCTATACCCCCCAGGTTTGCTGGAGCCAGGAGAGCAAAAGCGAGGGATTCCCTTTTAGCTTTTTGTGCCAGGCACTTTTATAGCTCTGACTCATTTTTATTTTTCTCCTGGGAAAAAATTAGGACTTTTTATTGTCTCAGAGCACAACTTCTCAAGCTCAAACTTTAATGGCAAAAACAAAAACCAAAATCATGCATATTACTAAAATAGAAATGTTATTGCTTTTATTTTTTAAAAATGTCAATGCCAATGCAGAGAGCAAGTATGAATGCTTATGAAAGAAATTTTTAATTGTACCATATATAGAAAAAAATTTTATATATTCAGTATATATTCTTCAGTCCACAGTGTGTACTAGCCTGTATTAGTCACAAAGACTGTGAAAATAAATAACACTACTTAGTTCTACTCTGAAAATATTCACACTCTCTCCTGGGAAATGTATGCAGCAGGGTGACAGGTATGTAAATATATAATTATAATGCAATGTATATGCTACTGTAGCTCAGAGAAACAGTAAACTCTGACTGCTATGTCTTACAACAATTGCATATGGTAAACAGTATTTGATGTGGGTCTGGAAGGAGCAAGGAGAAAAAGCACTGTTTCTAGAAAGTGGAGACAATATGTAAAAAAAAAAAGGAACAATGACAAAAATAGCAAGGCATGTTTGGGAAATAGATAGTATTTTGGTATGGACAGGAGGCAGTGTTCAACTGATGGAGTAATGCTAAGTGAGTCTGGAAAAGAAAACATTATCCAGGTGATAATGCATGTTAGATGAAATGTTAAGGCTTTGGTATTTTGTTCTTTAAACAATGGAGTTTGCCTTTGAAGTCTTAAAGAAGGAGAGTAATAGGATTTTTTATTGAGCACTTACCATTTGCCACACATTGTTCTAAGTGCTCTAGATAAACTTACTCATATAATCCCCATTAAAACCATACAAGGGAAGGACTACAATTATAGCCACTTTACTGATGACCCTGGACAAGTCATCAATTTCTTCGTATTTTCAAATTGATCTATAGATCCTACACAATCCCAAGCAAAACCACAGCTGTCTCTTTTTATTTAATTTTTAAAAATAAATCAGCAAGCTGATTCTGCATTCATTTAGAAATGTGAAAGTCCTAACATAGACAAAACAACTTTTATAAAAAAAGAACAAAGTGAGAGGACTTATACTACATAATGTCAAGATTTATTGAAGCTATAGTAATAAAGACAATACAATATTTACATTCAGATTGACAAGTAGAATAGAGTCCAAAGCTAAAGCCTCATATATATTCATATATATGGACAACTGTTTTTTGTTTGTTTACAAAGATGCAAATGCTATGCAGTGAGGAAACTATAGTCCATAGTCTTTCCAATAAATAATACTGTAACAGTTGGATATCCATAAGCCAAAAAAAGGGACTTTGATTCATATCTCACACCATATAAAAACTTAATCACATGAATCACTCACTTACATTTTAAACCTAAAACTATAAAACTTCTAGCAGAAAACATAGAAGGAATTCTTTGTGACCACAGATTTGGCAAAGATTTCTTAGATACGATACCGAAGTTATTATCTGTGAAAGAAACACATGATAAGCTGGGCTTCATCAAATTTAAAAACTTCTCTTCAAAAAAATACATTAAAGTAATAAAAAGACAAACCCCAGATTGGGAGAACATATTTGGAAAGCATGTATCTGATAAAGGACTTGTATGCAGAATATATAAAGAATTCAAAAATTCAGTAATGAAAGCACAAACTGCCCAAAAAAGAGATGGCAAAAGATCAGAAGAGATACATCTCCAGAGAGGATATGAAGGTGGTAAATAAGCACATGTGAAGATTTCAACATCATCAGTCAATATGGAAATGCAAGTTAAAACCAAAATGATATACTGTTACATGCTTACTAGAATACCTTAAATTAAAATGTTTGACCACATCAAGTGCTACCAAGGATATGGAGAAACTAGAACTCTCAAACACTGCTGGTGGGAATGAAAATTGGACAGCCATCATTGATTAACATTTTGGTAGTTTCTATGAAGCTAAACACACACCCATCATATTATCCAGCCATTTCTCTACTAAGTATTCACCCAAGAGAAAAAAAAGCATACATCTGCGGCACCTTGGTGGCTCAGTTAGTTAAGTGTCTGCCTTCAGCTCAGGTCTGATCCCAGAATCTCCAGATTGAGCCCCACATTGGACTCCCTACTCAGTGGAGCATCTGCTTCTCTCTCTGCCCCTCATCTCGCTCGTGCTTTCTCTCTCTTGCTCTCTCACTTTCAAATAAATAAATAAAATCTTAAAAAAAAGAAAAGAAAGAAAGCATACATTCATACAAAGACAAGTACATGAATATTCATAGAAGCTTAGAACTGGGCAAAACTCGAAAGGTAAACATGGATAAACAGATCACGGTATCTTTATACAACGGAATGTTGCTCGGTAACAAAAAGGAATAAACTACTGATACACACAACAACACAGACAAATCTTTCAATAATTACTGTGAGTAAAATAAGTCTGATAAAAAGAGTACATAGTCTCTGGTTCCATTTCTATAAAACTCTGAAATGTAGATGCTTCTGCGGTGACAGAAAGCAGATGAGTGGTTCTTAGGGAGGAGAGCTAGAGAGATAAGAGGTAGAGATTACAAAGGGGAACAAGTAAACTTTTGGGATGATGGATGTGTTCATTATCTTGATTGTGGTGATGGTTTCACAGGTGTACACATATGTCAAAGCTGATCAAATTCTACGCTTTGAATATTTGCAGTTTATATTATGTCAATCATACCTCAACGAATCTATTAAAAGAAAAAAATTTAGTGGAAAGATGTCTGAGTCGACTATGTGATTTAACATTAAGCCTGGGGGCAGATCTGTACACGTGAAAGCCACCACTACAATGAAAAAAGGATCACTAGTTAATTATTTATATGATTCTTTTATTTGTTCATCCAGCAAATATGTATGAAGTACCTGCAGATGGCAACAGTGCTGGGTAGGCCTATACCTAGACAGATGGCAGAGGAGAAGCTAGAGTCCCCCTGCCCTCTATTGTTTAGTCCACAAAAGCAATATAATAGAAAGGCTGAAAGAACAAACTTCAGAGTAGAAAAATCTCTCCAAGAATTCCCCAAAAGACTTCCACTTACTTTTTCATTGGCCAAGACTGGATCGCAGAGTCAATTTATAAGTTGCAGAGTCAGAAGTCAAATCCAATTCCAGAGATTTTGTTTTACCTTCTCCATTGCCATTCGATATGGAGAAACTCAATGCTAATTAGAAAGGCTGAAACCGAATTGAAAGATATTAACTCTCTTACTAGGGGTTTCATGCTGTTGAAAGTCATATCCGTGTACCACGTAAAATCTTCCTTTGTACCACCAGGGTGATATGTACCATCCTGAGAAACACTAGACCAAATGTTCTCTAGACTCTTGTTTGGCACTAATACCTTAAACTCTCATATTCTGGGTTTTGTCCGCGTGAAAGTAGAGGAGAAGTTGTGCCAACTGTAATTGCCTTAGCCTTCTTTATCCTACTGGGAAAGGATAACATGTTTCTGTTGGGTCATGGGATATAATGTAAGGTTCCACAGGGTGCATAATAATTAATCATTGTAGTCGTCACTTTTTTCCTTCTATATGTTCCTGGAGGTTGGTGGTGGATGTGAGGATGTGGGGGACTAGGATGTGGGAGGCAGCAGGAGACTGGTTCAATCCTCCTTTGGTGAGCTCAGTACAATAGAGAAAAACTGCTTGCTGAAAAGGAGTGCCCGCATGGGCAAGTGTGTGAAGCACAGTGGCTCCTTTAAGTTTCTTGGGCAGGATCTTGACTCTTTTTTTCTTTTTCTTTCTTTCTTTCTTTCTTTCTTTCTTTCTTTCTTTCTTTCTTTCTTTCTTTCTTTCTTTCTTCTTTCTTTCTTTTAGCTTTTATGTGTTTATTGATGAGAGACACAGAGAGAGGCAGAGACATAGGAGAGGGAGAAGCAGGCTCCCTACAGGGAGCCCAATGTAGGACTCCATCCCAGGACCCCAGCTGGGATCACAACCTGAGCCAAAGGCAGACGCTCAACCACTGAGCCACCCAGACGCCCTGATTCCTCTTATCTGGTGTTGGATTAGCCCCAATTTCTAGCATTACTTTCACTGAAGAAGAGTTTCTATCCAGCACCTTACTCAGATCCAAAATTGCCAGTTCTACCATCCAGCAACTTTCAAAGGAGACAAAGTAATTCCAAAGTAGAATGTTTTGGTCTCATGGTGAAGATTCAGAGTTATCTTTGAAAGTTGTATGCAGAGCATGGAAGTGTGATCACTCTGCGTCGTACTCAGCAACACGCATGCATACAACTGTGACAGGCTTGAGTCACCATTTTGTTTTATTCTCAAAGGGGCTATTTCTTAGGGCAGTTTTCTACTCTCTCTCAAGAAGATGAGACTGAGAATTTATCGGGCCTCTCTCCTTCTTCAGATTTGCCTGTTTTCTCCCCAGCAGGTTATATAACAGAAAGAAGGGCTTATTTATTATGTTCAACAAAAAGGTCACATCCATCTTTTCCCCCAAGGCCAACAGCCTGCTTCCCTTATAAGTACAAAATTAAGCAAGGTCACTTAAAATCTGCTCCAGAGTGATGACCAGAACCCATGGCTGCTTCTATTAGTGGTGATAAAAGAGAAAATAAACTCTGGGAGGGCATCTCATTTCATTACAGTTTTACTGGGGATCATATTCCAATTGGCACTTTTTCTTTTCAGTATGGTCTATTATAAATAAACCACACAGAGGCTTCATTTTAATTTTTTTTATTTTAAAATATTGGGCCTTGGGAGGCTGAATACACTTTTCAATGATAATCGCAGTAAGAGAAGCATACCGCACCCATAGTGATTCTACAAATCGAATGCCTAGATACCCTCCTGTAAGAATACAGTTGGGAGAGGTAAGTAAACAGAAGGTAGTCTTTCTGTGTTTCTTGAAACCAACTTTATGAGAACAAAGGTAGTAATTAGGATTCATTTTCTCTCCTCATCAAGACTGTGCTTGGCCCCTCTGCTGAGCCAGCCTTTGCAAGAGATGGCATTTTTAATCAGTGATTGATAGCACCCACAGCTTTCAGGCAGGAGAATGTTCTTAGTGACCTCTTCAGGGTTGAGGTACTGAGTTATGTTTCAAAAACTTGACAGTGCCAAGATGTCTAAGCTTGTGAAGTTTCAAGACCAACATTATCCCGAATTGGTTGATGATTTCAAAATGTAGATTAGCTTTGATGATGGATTGGAAGCTACAGGAAGAAATTATGAAGGAACGGTACTTCTAAGTTAAGAAAAGCCTTTTGAATTTGTTTTTAGAAAACTGACCCAGCTTATTTCATTGTCTAAAATCTTACTTAAATTGACCCCATGGGATTTTCCCTGAGTTTCCCAAGGTTTGTCCTTGACTCCATATATTTTCTGTCTTTGGTTTTTCCTTAGTGTTCCCATATACTTCCACCTCTTAAAATAATCCTTCTATACCAGACTCTAAAATCTCTCTCTTTGGGGGGGTGTCTGGGTGGCTCAGCCGGTTGGGATTCTGACTTTCAGTTTTGGCTCAGGTCATGATCTCATGGGTTGTGAGATCATGGGTCATTGGATGGAGCCATACCTCAGGCTCTGTGCTCATTGAGGGGGTCTGCTTGGATATTTTCTTCTTCTCCCTCTGCCCCTCCCCTGCTCATGCTCACTCTCTCTCAAATAAGTGGATAGATCTTAAAATAATAATAATAAAATCTATCTCTTTGGCAACCACACCATGCCTTTAATTGTCTATTGTTTGCACCATTTGGTGTTGAATACTTTAAACTCAACATACCTAAAACTAACTAAATACCTTGCCTTCCAAATATCCTCCTCTGATATGAGAATATTGTCATATACTCGCCATCCATGCCCCAAATCAAGGACTCACTGCCTTTCCTCATACTGGCAGGACCTATATTTCCTCCCATTGTCAAGGACCACATTTCATCATCCAATCAAGGACAATGTTCTGGAGATTCTGTTTCCTAAATTCTGTCCAAATTTGCCCATCTCCAATCCCACTGCCACCCAGCCTGCCTTTTGCACTGGCATCTAATTTGGCCTGTCTGCCACAACTGTCTCATGTATCCTCTCATCTTGTGCATCATTACAGAAATCACCTTGTTATGTAAAACAGATCTGATTGTGTCACGGCCCTGCTTTGATATTTAATGGTTCCTTGGACCATCCAGCTCTTCCTTCTCATGTATTGTAAATGAGGCTCTTACTGACTTGAGGGAAGGCTCAGAGGCCACCAGGATTAGATCTTCTGTTTCCTGGTTCTCATGCAGGTTGGGTTTTTGCTCTCCATTCTTTATAGAGCTACCCACATTCCAAATAGAGCTACCCACATTCCAACGTTTTTTAAAAACTTTTTTTCATTAGCATAGAACCTCCCAATTAAGTTCATTTATACAATGTGCTCTCCTAAGCACTTTAGATATATTAATTTATTTAAGTTTGAAACAACCTAAAACAAATTTTCCTGAAACTTGAAAGTTGAAATATGCATGAGAGGCACTATATAGAGACACCCTTGAAAACATTTTTACTGCAAGATCTTATCCATCACCTAAGTGAGAGTTCTTAGAAACCCCAAGAGGTTGGGATGATGTCAGGACTTCATTTGAGGGTTCTAAATTCCCTCTACTAATATGTTTGCCGTCCCTTTTTCCATCTGGCAGGCTTTAGCTTATTAACTGTATATTGAGGATACTGAACTCAGTGGGTTATAAATGCAAGGCAGTCATATATTTTCTGAGCACTGCTTTAAAAATAAGGTGGCACGTGATTTGGGGTATGTAATTCGACCTCTGTGTGTCTCCATTTCCCTTCTTAAAGACAGGACAAATAATGTTACCTACCTCACAGAGTTGTTTTAAGACTTAAATGTATTAGTACGTATAAAATGTCTAAAGCAGTACCTGGCATATAGTAAGCACTCAATAAAAGCCATAATTTTTATGCCTCTATCTCCCCCTCCAAACCAAGCTCTTTGAATCCCAAGAGCTTACATAGTGTCTGGCACATTTTGGGTGCCTCCAAAATATTGGCATAATAGTGGAGATGAAGTAATCAAAATAAGGATTCAAGGAACTAAACAATTTGAAGTTGATTTGATCACATAATGCCTTTTTTCCTAAGGATTTCAAAATAGCATTCAGACAATACTTGATTCTCCCGGGAGACAATGACTACAGATAATATCTCTATGACAGAATAATTTAGCTGGATTCAATCATGGAGAGATTCAATTACTTTCCTGTGAACTACTAGAAGAATTTGAACAAAGACTTCACTGGTAGACAGTGAGAATTCTAAACACACTAAGATATCAGAATCAACCTTTGCATATTTCCTTTAACTGGTTTTATCCCAAAGACCAAGTTTCAAAGATAATAATTCCACAGAACTCTGAAGGATTTTATAAGATGCTTTTATGTCAGGTGCTTTGGAGAGCAAGTAGATCATGTTACCTACTTCCTAAAGGCATGTTCCAGTTGTATCAGGATGCAAAAACAAAACAAAAACAAACCAGTATTTTTTTTTCTGCATTATACCAAGCAGAACTGCTGAGTAGGTGTGGCTTAATTTGTCACCAAGTAAGTGCCCTCCCTCACTGTTTATCTGAGGGTCAGAAAAACAAAACCAAAATTAAAAAGGAAGAGCAAAATCAATCATCGTTATCTTTTATCTTGCCAAATAGTCAAGTATTTAGCACCATGTAGACTAAACATCTGGGTGATGTTTAAATTTTTCCCCACTTTTTATCCACATTTCTACCCAAAGATTGAACTCTGCATGGAAAGGCGTAACCATTAGCTTACAAAAGCTGAATTAACAGAGTTAATCATCACAGAAAGTATAGTTATTTGTGGAATTAGAGGTGGTCATAGGGGAAGAAAATGAGGAAATCCTAACCAAAGTCAGTGGTTTTGTGGCTGGCTTTTTCTGGATTTATACTAATGAAAAAAGAAATGTGCTTCTGTCCAGAAGATCAATTCCAAAACAAATAAAAACATTGTCACACTAGCCTTAAAGAGATGCCCTCACTTTCAACAAGAGCCTGGGAGGAGGAAGGTCCTTGGAGAATTATCTAGGAGTGGATGACATACAATTTTGTTTGCTAAACATTCTTGACCTTGTGTCCTCTATAAAAAAAATCGTTTCTTTCAGTGCAGCTGAGAAAGCTGTGATTTTGCTGTCTAGTCCATGTAGGCCTGCCTCCTACATCCTGGTGAACACGGGTGTGACTTAATTTCCAAGGATAAAAGCAAAAGGTGGCAGGCTTAGCCATCTCCTATCCCAATGACTCAAATCCATTGCCTCCTGCTTTCTCATGTAGAATCCTCCACCAGGAAAGCCCATCATGTGATTTGTAATTTTTTTTTTTATTTTTTATTTATGATAGGCAGACAGTGAGAGAGAGAGGCAGAGACACAGGCAGAGGGAGAAGCAGGCTCCATGCACCGGGAGCCCGACGTGGGATTCGATCCTGGGTCTCCAGGATCGCGCCCTGGGCCAAAGGCAGGCGCTAAACCACTGCGCCACCCAGGGATCCCCCATCATGTGATTTGAGCTCAAAGTTTTTGAGTGTGTCTAAGGCGCTGCATGTAAAACCTATCTCTGGTCCTGTCTTGTTTTACCCCCTTTGCCTACCCTTTGACTTATTAGGTTCCACACTGCCAGGGCGCCCTATGGTATCAGGAGGCACATTTTGATGTAATCCTACCACTGTTGCCGGAGCTATCTAAGCTAGAGGATTTATTAGTTGTGAACGTTCATTTTTGTTTTTCCTGGTCCACTGCCAGTAAATAAGTCACCCAAACCATGGCTGAGTGTCATTTGATAGGAAAAGGCTGGGATCACAAGGAAGCCTTCTGTCTTTCAACCAAAAAATAAAATAAAATAAAATAAAAAAATAAAAAAAGAAGAAGAAGAAAAAGAAAACGCACCACCACCACTACCACCACCAGCAGCAGCACCACCACCACCACCACCAACTGCTGAGGTAAGCGGTGTCAAACCCAGCTGCATCAACATGACGGTGGTGAGACGAATGAGAGCTTTCCCTGCTGGATGTGGAGCTAGCCAGCCACCGGCCTGCAGACCCACTGTCACCCCCCGGGGAACAGATGTATTAATGCAAGTGGCAAGGGACAGCCCCGTCCATTTCCATCTTTCCAGCTCACGAACGCGGCTCATCTGAAAGGTGCCTAGAGAAGACAATCTACACCCAGGCACAAATGCACACGCGCATATACACACATGCACACACCCGCACACTTGCACACGCACACGCGTGTTGTTGGGACGCCACTGGAAGAACCTGATGGAATTATGCCGCGCGTGGGTCGGCGCCCCGCAGGCTGGCGTACGGGGCCGGGAGGCCTGCGCGGGCTGGGGCCGGGCCGGGCCTCGGGAGGCCCAGGCGAGGAGGAGGCTGTGGGGGTGGGGGGGGCTCCCGCCCGGCCGCCCGCTCCCTGTGGCTGTTGCCCGGGCGATGGCTGGGGATGGTCGGGAATGCCTGGAGCCGGTATCCTTCTTTTGGACTCCGGGATGCAGCAGAAGGGGGTGGATGGCTTTTCTCTTTCTGTGTCTCCCTTTCATATTCAGCAGATTAGAGCGGCGGGTTGCCGTGGCGACCACGCGGAGGAGGCTGCGCACACCTGCACCGCGGCCCCGCAGCCAGCGGGCACCCGGCGGCCGGGCAGCTCCTGGCGCTCCTGGCGGGGGCCGCGCAGCCACAGCCGCAGCAGCAACAAGGGCGACCGGAGTAAAGGGGGAGGGGAGAGGCCGGAGGAGAAGGAACCCCGGAGGCAGGAGAGGAGGAGAATGCGTTCCCAGCTCAGAAGTGGCAGCGTTGCTCTTTGACCCGAGGGGGCGAGGGATGCGGCAGCCCAGAAACCCTGCCCGGGCGGCCGGCGGAGCTGCTGGGGGGCGGGGGGGACGCGGGGGACAGTCACCCGCGCTCTACAGCCCCCGACTGCACACACCACGGAGGAAGCTTCAGCTCTTACTAAGTAACAGGGGAGATGCCTGCGAGGAAAGTTAGCCTGCGATTATGCAGAGCATCTGCGGTGGGAGAAATACCATTACGTCTTTTCCTTGTAGTTTGCAGAGACCCGGGAGAAGGAGAGGAGGAGGGGGCGTGGGGAGGAAGACCCATGAGCTCCTGAAGTTGGGGAATGCTCTGGCAAGGCTCCAGGTTGCGCTAATGAAGAAGTCAGCTCCACGCAGGGTCCGGGCCTCACCTCTCCCTCGCACACCCCGGGCTCTGCCTTCAGCCTGCCCCTTCCTTTCTCCATCTGCCTCCCCCTCTTCCCGTCCTTCTGTGATTGCCTTCTGCATTGTTGTCTCTGTTTCCATTAACAAAACAGCCCGGCGCATTAGCCTGTCCTAAGCACTCCACAATGACAATATTTACAGAAGGTTAAATAAAATATGTATAGAGAGATGGATAGTGAATATGCAATAGACCTTTTGAACTTAGAGCATGCTGGGTTGGTTTGTTTGTTAAACTAGATTCTCCAGGCTGCTTCAGCTATTTTAATGTCTCTCAAACCATCCACTTAAAGGGAAAGATGATTAGAGAGAAATAGTCTTTAAAAAAATGTTCCCCTCTTTTCCAAGCAATGTGATTAGCAGGCAGTGCGCCTTATGTCTTCCACTCTCCAGTATAACTGAAACCAAGAACATTTCCTTGGGGTGACTGTGTCACAACAGGCCGAGATGAGACGACTTCCCATCAGCACGTTTACAAACCACACTGTACTGTTGTTCCTGAAATCTTTACATAGCCTCATACTGACTCTCACTGAAGGAGTTTTGCAAGATGACCTAATCTTGGAGTATAGCATCTTTCCAAACCCATGTTTATGGGTCTCTACCTTTAATAGAAAGTTTATAAAAGCACTATACTAGGTCCGGGATTGGTAAACTTTCTCTGTGAAGGGCTACATATTTTAAGCATTGTGATCCATACAGTCTCTGTAGCAACAACGAAACTCGGCTATTGTAAGATGAGAAAAACCCCAGACGACATGCAAATCAAAGGCACAGCTATGTTTCATTAAAACTTTATTTACAAAAACAGGCAGCAGGCCCATTGGGTCTGTGCGCCAGTTTGCCAACGCCTGCACTAGATCTCTCCCCTTCTAAGTGCAACATATTGAAAAGGTTAGAATGCTCGCTAACTCTTAGAAAATTTCACTGTTCCGATGCCATCCTTTTCTGTCCGTAATCTTACAGTGATATCTAATAACGGAGAACAAACAAGCAACAGGGTAGTTCAACTGAAGAAAGTCTCCAACCTGCTCACGTTACTAGAATTTCTTGATTCCGTTAAAAAAAATTAAATAACCCTGAATGTAAACTAAGAGTATGTATTTGAGCTGTTACAGTATATGTTTGCCTCGTCTTGTAATGCGCGATCTTTTGGCAAATGAATGGCCAAGCACATTACATTTAGAAAGAGGAGAATTTGTGTTTCTTGATGGTCATGGATTTCAAAGGCCTATTTGGTGCCCAATTTCCTATAGAGTCTTGTGCCAAAATGCCTTTTATCACGGGGAGGCAAGCAGTGCATTTAAACATATTTTGTCGACTGGGCACCATATGTAGAAGTGACAGCCAGAATTCCGTGCCAGTTCTCTTTCAGAGGGGAGGATGGGTCTACAGAGGTTCAAGCATCTTACAATGACTTATGCCTGAGAAGTCAGCAGGTAGGGGGTTGACTCCACGATGCTAAGTTTCTTTCTGAGAATGGTTTCTTTCCTAAATGTGGATTTTAGGAAAATTATTACTGTCTCTGAAATTTATTCTTTATTTTTAGGAGTTGTATATGTCATTCTTGCTATGACTCTGTACACAGACAGCAGAAGGAAGTGGGAACATATGCTCACCTCATTCCAGTGTATGAATTCCAACGTGGATTATAATGTTGAGGCCCCATATGTGGTCTTATTCAAGACTGAAGAGCCCATTCTTTGGGAATTACACTGATATCTGATTAGGAGTTCTGAAAGTTTGCCCTGATGCAAATCCTTGTCTGTAAGTGGTGAAGTTTGTCCAGGAAAAATATTTCTGTTGTCTATCACTGGGCGATAAATGAGGATTGGGAAGGCTGAATCCCAAGCTGAGTAATCATATTCCAAGGCTTTCCCACAAGACCTGGGGGCAAGAAGCAACAAGATGGATCAGAAGACTAAATTTTAATTTTTTATTTTTTTTATTTTTTTTATTTTTTAATTTTTATTTATTTATGATAGTCACAGAGAGAGAGAGAGAGAGGCAGAGACACAGGCAGAGGGAGAAGCAGGCTCCATGCACCGGGAGCCTGATGTGGGATTCGATCCCGGGTCTCCAGGATCGTGCCCTGGGCCAAAGGCAGGCGCCAAACCGCTGCGCCACCCAGGGATCCCCTAAATTTTAATTTCTTGAGGAACATCCCAGAAATAGCTATGGTAAGAAACTCGAAGAAAGGCTAAGCTTTGTTTTGGTCTGTCCAGTTTGGGGCTCAGATTATTGTGATTCTTTCCAACCTGATAAAGCCAGAGACACAAAGTTATGTTATTTATTATGATCCAATTTAAATGTATTCCCTTGTTACTGCAGAAAGACCTAGCACTACTTTGTTAGGGACATGAAGGCAGACAAATTAGCCACTCAGTCCATAAGACATGAAAATGAGGATTATCTAGAAGAAAAGGATGTGGTTCCATTTTCTACAAAGAGTAAGTATGCAAAAGGATACAGAATGAATGGGAGATTCAAAAAAAGGGGGAGAGATTCCCCTCCCTCCAGAGGACAGCTTTTGTTGAAATGGAAAGATACAAATGATCAGTCTTGCTCTTCTATTCCATCAGCAGCAAATATAAGGTGAAACTACCAGAATGTCATGCCTGAAAATCCAGTAACAACATTACGCTCTCATTTTGTTTTAATTTGTGTTCAATGCAAAATAAAATAATTCAGGATTAAGATTAAGATTAGACCGGGACAGTGCCCATAATTTCATGTTAAAATGATGAGGAATTTTCACCAGAGTAATAGGATCCATTCCAAGAAGCCATTTCCCGGATGAATTTACATAAACAGAAACTTTTGTTGTTACTGAGAAAGTCAGGTATCAGTAAACTCTCACTCAGGGAAATATCATGGGGCCCTCATGAAACTTAACATTCCCTTTTACTCATTAAGACTGATTGGGGAAGTGACCATCGGGTGCTTTTTTTAGAGCTTTGCTGGGGGGAGAGGTTGTTGCGTGGGAATGTTATAATTTATGGAAATGGATTATAAGAGAAAATACACGGGTTCGAGTTTCTTTCTCTGTGTCCTGCCAGGTTAACTTTGGAGCAGATACCTGGTGAATCTTTGTCTGACAGGAGGGACTGTTTTGGACAAGTGTACTCTGTGATATTCAGATCATCTTCCACCCAGTTCTGCCGCACAGTGAGGCCTTGCCTGCCACGGAGTGTCAGGACGATAACTGCCTCTAATTGCTATTCCCATCTGTTGTAGAGAAGAAATAAATGTTTGTGGGTGGTTTTGTTTTTTTTTTTTTTTTTTTACAAAAGCAGAAAAAAATGATAAATAATATGCCTGGAGAAAAACCACTTCTTTATCAGCCCTAATATCAAATAGTCAAATCAGTGGCAAGGGAATCAATTCAGAGACAAGAAATAGGTTTTTGGTAACTGAGGCTTGACTCTTCAACTTTAGGGCTAACATCAAACTCAGATTAACATCTAATGGAGAACATACTGCTGGGGAGAAGAGAGACAGCAAGTATAGGAAACCACGCTTACTGTTTACCAACAGCGTGCCACGCCAGGCACTCTAACTAATATCTCTAATGCCTATTGGAACCCTGTAAAATAGGTAAAACTACTCCATTTGCAGACGTGGAAACTGAGCCTCAGAGAGCTTACAGAATTTGCCCAAACCTATGGCTGGCAAACAGGAATTCAAGGAAAATCTGTGAATTGGACATCGTTGAGACGGCCTGTCAACAAGAGTAATGATTCCTTAGCTTACGTAAATCTTGTAAGAATGTAACTACCTGCAAAGAAATTTTAAAAACACCATCTCTGACAGCCAATCAGAACTACCATAAAAAACAAAAAAGTTCTAGTTTCATAGATATAGGATTGTAACTGACAATAACAAAAAATATAAATATGTTCCTGGTTCCTTAATTTGCTAATAATCATTACCACATTAATGACCCTACCCCAAGTTGACCATTTTCTGAATTATAGTGACATACATAAATAGACATAAATAGAAAAAAAAAATCATTGTTTTTCAGGGTGAATTCAAGACCAAAAAAACCACACTTTTTTTGGAATTGTATAATTAACGCAAAAGAATATGAAGTCGATATAATGAGTGCCCTGAAAGGGAACGAGAATTCAGTGTGGTTCTATTCAAAATAATGATTGAATTTAAATGATTGTAGTTTATGCTGGAAGGAAGGAAGGACAAACAAATGGACTTAGTGGGTCATACAGAAGACATTGGGAAAAAGTCCACTTTCCTTCATATGGTAAAAATTGTGCATTGAAAGGATATTATCAACAGTCCTTTAAAACTTCAATAAAAGAAGCAATAAACTTTTCCTGAATACTTGATGCCCAGAAATTTGAAATTAAAAGTTCTGGAGCCTTTGTTGATTTTCTTGAGAGGGGACAAAAATGGCCACAGGGAATTCAAACTGCCTTATCCTTGAAATGCTAATCACAGCTCAGCGAAGTTTCCTGGGACCTGGGTAGTATATAAAGCACGGCCTGCAAGGTCATAAAATATTGGGAGCAGCTGTGGTGACCTTGTTCATAAGGGCTCCAGGTTCTAAGTCTGGAGTATAGTTCCTGAATATTCCCCTCTGTGGTGAGAAAGTCAAGTAATTGGGGAGATTGATGAAAAGTCCAACTGCTGAAAATATTTGCCTCTCTGCATTTTCCTTCAATTCAGTTTGAGTAACCAGGTATGTATGAAGCATCTTGTCAGGTATAATAAAAGACACTGGAGAAATAAGGTATAGTCTTGCTCCCAGATATCTCAAATAGCCTGGAAGGAGAAAGCAACAAGCATGCCTCTAGAAATTTGCCACCCAAAGGCAAGACCTCTTACCACATGCTTAAATATTTCAAATATGTAAATTATGCTAATAGTGTTTACATTAAATCTGTTCTATCTTCCAGTCTTGAAAACAAAGAGTCCTTTTATTAATCTGGAAGACCAGATTGACATTACAGGTGTTAGATTCCTCAGAGCTCTGCAAGAAACATGGTGGCTTTCAGAGAATGGGACATGGGTTCCCAGTCCTTTCAGGACTCCATCCTGCCTGGGAGCCTCAGGCACTAGCTGACACCCTTGCCTTTAATCATAGGCTCTGCCTACCTACTGTCCTCCACATACACCCTGCAGCCAGCCTCTCCTTGGGCTTCTTGGGCCAGGTATTGGTAGCACATTCCAACTTCTGGAGAGAAAGACCCAAATAAGAGGCTGGCACAGGTCTAAAAGTGGCCTCGGGGAACTCTAGGAAGAAAGTTCTGGAGTTTCAGGTGCCTGGAGTATGGTCTAGACAGGGAGGCATAAGCTACAGGTGAGAATAACCCTTGGAACCTCAGATACCTGCCTTGGTGGAGGGGCACGGCCTGAGGAAAGCCAGAATTGGGCTTTTCCAACATGGTGCCAGAATGGGGGCTGCTCTTGCCAGGATCTGAGGGCAGTATTCACAAGGAAGATGTTAAAATTGGACGAATATAATATGAATTCCTCATAAGTATTATCAAAAGATTTTATTTCAGGTTAGATTTCATTGGATTAGTATTCTTCAAATACTATGGAGAATAAGAAAAAGCAAATGCTAAGCATTTCCGATTACTTATGTTCTTTGACAAAATAAAAACTATGGAAAGGGCTCATTTTAAGTGTACCAACTTTTATAGCTGAATTTGTAGCCACTTACTGGTCTATTAACTCATTTTTAAAATAAATATAAAAATCACTATCATCATGTTATGTTTTTTTTAACCGGAAACTTTTTAACTGGAAATTCCAAAAATTTCATTTTTGGAATCGTCTTCATGTATGAGCCTTCTACATTTTTTTCCATTGTAACTGGCAAAGAAATTTCTTTCAGGAGTCTCTATTTATTTCATTGTGCATTTCTTTTTCTGTTTACCATGACTGTTAATCATTTATTACTTTAGTCTTTACCTAACCAAGCCTTTGATCATTGTGTTCATATTGACTTTCAGGTACATTAGTCACCAAATGGTACAATCACTCTATTGCCCTTGTTTTGAATGACGTCTTTTTTTTCTCTCCATTTTTCTGAAAACTCAGTCTTAGCTCCCAACATGGACTTTTCTCTCACCAGTTCCTAATTGTATGGTATATCCTTTTCTGCAACAATACATTGTAAATCAATTAAAGATGAGTTCTATTTTATTCCTTTTTTTCCCAGATATAACTTTTTGTATTAATATATTTAAGGTTCTCTACCTGGAAATGTATTAACCTATGATTTGAGATAAGTTATTCAAAACTTTAAGTAGATTCTTTCAAGTCATTTATTATTTTTGAATCCCAACTGTATAGCTATGCTTTACTAAAAATAGATCTGCAAATTTCATTAATTCTTTGGCATATTCAGGCTCCTTACTAAGTGCATTAAAATGGAAATGAGATGATTTCTCATTTTGTCAACAATTTTCAAAGTGACATTGGATAAGACCCTTCTTACTAATTATAATTTAGTCTCATTAAATTTGAGCCTATCCAGTTCCTAAGTCACTCCCATGTGTAGTATATTACGAACCCAAGGAAGGTAGATTATTGTTGTTCACTAGTTAGCATGGAGTTAGTATATGAGATTTGGCTCCTTAATTTGGAAAAGTAAATTAGTGGAAATACCACGCCAAGTCCAGATTGAAGGTTGGCCTTCAGAGAAAGAAGATAGGTAAGGTGGCAACCTACAGACTCTTACCTCGGTGTGGCTGCTGAACACTCTCTTTTGTTCCCTTAGCAGGTGGCAAAGGAAGATTATTCAACTTAGATCCAGGTCCCAAGTTTCACTTCTAACCCTTAGAAACTTCCAGATTTAAACAAATTACCGACCCTCTTTGGGTCTCAGTATTGATAGTTTATAAAAATAGAATAATATAATATCTTTAAGGTCACTTTTAACTTTTATGATCTATTCCACAATGGTTCTAGAAGGTCTGAAACTTCTCCCCATCAGTTAGTTATGAGTCCCTGAAAGGCTAGACCATGAAGATTGGAGCATTATCTCTAAACGCCCACAGTGAAGACGCGCTGGCCACTTTAACAGAAGTATGTACTTTCCGCACAGTGACCAGTGACTAGAAGCAGAGAGTAAGTCTGAGAACATAGGAACTTAATGATGTAGAATCAAGGAGAGTGGGCATGGGTAGTGAAGAGGAGAGTGTCAGAGGAAAATACGAAGCCGCTGAAGGCATGTTGGCTAGGGACCTTCCTGTGAACATGGCCTGCCAATCATTGCAGAGCTCTGAGGTCACTAAGTTAATGTGGACTGAGATGTCAGTAGTGCGTGTAACAACGTTATACAGGTCTCTTATCTTTCAATGTGGAAGAGAATTGAATCAAGTACTAGATGGATAATGTCCCCTTGAGACTGCTTGATCCCACACTATCCATCTATAAAGAATCACATCCATCATTAACACTCAAGTCCAAGGCTAACTCCTTCAAGTGTCTTCTCTGATGTCACTGGGCAGAGCTAATGTCCTCTTCCGCCACATGCTGAGGGCATGTTACCACCACTTCTCTGTGTTCTGTCTCATTTGGCATCATGTTAACAGGAGGTGTTCCAGTTTGTGTGTCTCTCTTTCACGTTCCCCACCCCTCACCTGCAACCTTGTGAACACGCCAAGGACAGTAATCCTTCTCTTCTATTTCTAATCCTTTCCAATGTTCTGCTCCCCTCCAGACCTTGCCTGAGGATTCTCTAGAGTCTCGCCGGGAAACCAGAAATTGAATGCCAAGGTGTCTTTTCCTCTACGTTCCTGGTGTTATAATCCAAGTTTGCCTTCGGGCAACGTAAATAGTCCTAATTTGAGGAAGGTTGTCAAGTGAGGGGAAGCAAGAAAAATAGAACGACTAAGAGTTCTCTGTCTTATCTTGCTATACTTGAGTGACAAACTTGGCTCCTAGTTGATAATAATAATTATCATTCTCATGTGTAGTTTTTGTAGGCAGCACCTTAAATGGAGATTTCCATCAAAATCACCAGATAGGTCTTTCGCATCTATGTACCTGCGCCCAATGCTGGTGTTCCTGATTCAGTAGGTTCAGGCATCTGAACACAGAAAGGCTCTCCAGGGATCTGGTGCACAGAACAACTTTAGGTGGGAAGCTCTTATCACTTACAACTCAAGGCTCTGAAACCACAGACTTGAGTGTGACCTCGGGCAAGTCATTTAACTTCTCTGAAGATTACATATATACACATTCACAGCATTTTATGCTTTAATAAATTGTGGCAGAATTTTCATCTGGGTTAGAATGAATGAAAATGCCACTGTATTTCAGAGAGCATACTCTGTGTTTAAAGCCAATATCTGGACAGCCCGGGTGGCTCAGCGGTTTAGCGCTGCCTTCAGCCCAGGGCATGATCCTGGGGACCCAGGATCGAGTCCCGCATCGGGCTCCCTGCATGGAGCTTGCTTCTCCCTCTGCCTGTGTCTCTGCCTCTCTCTCTCTGTCTCTCATGAATAAATAAATAAAATCTTAAAAAAAGAAAAAAAAACAGTATCTGGGAACAGGTGCTAGCTTTTTGTGGTTGTTGGTTTTTGTTTTGGTTTGGTTTTGGTTTGGTTTGGTTTTGGTTTTACTGAGATATAACCAACATACAACTAGATTTTATTTATAGCCAAAATTTTGATTTGATCTGTTATCTAGCACTACTAATCAGTTTTGGAGTTAAGAAAATAATATGGTTTGTTCAGGTTCAGCTCCCTGACAATCACTGTTTCACACTGTTGTCTCTACCTAGAATTAATCCACCAGCTTTCACATTTTGGGAAATGTTATTTTCTTCCCTCTACCACCCCTCAAGATTGTAAGAGTTATTCTGTAATATTTGTGACTTTGAAGGATGATGTTACTTTATAAGGAGGAATATTTTTCTTTCTGAATCCATTTTAATTTACTTTCTCAAATGTTTCACACTTCCCAAGAACATTCTTTCCAGTGAGTGTGTGGATGTGTATCAAGAGATGTCTTCTGGCAATTGTGTTAATAGTTAATTTTCTGGTTCCCTGATTTGAAAACATGTTACTTTTTAAAATCGTTTTTCCACACCTTTGTAAGCTTTTCTCTTCTAACCTAGAATGTTCCTGCCTGATCTATCTCAATTCTCCCCATTCTTCAGGTCCCAATTTATATTAAGATCTTCTCTGATCTCTCCTGCTCTTTTCATAGCTACCTTTCATTTTGTCTATGAGTTATTGTCTATGCTGTGTATTTAACACTTACCATATGCTCTGGTGTTTTTTAATATGTTGTTTTAAGAATATATCTTGTCTCCCTAATTCTTTAACCATCACATTAATGGAATCTCTGTGGAATATTCTTGTGCTTCCTCCTTAGTGCCAAGGAGTCTTGCAAATAGCACATGCTATTACCCTCTAAGGAATAATGATTGAAGAGTATTGCTCTTATATATAGTAAATAATTATGCATGGTGTTATTAAAGAAGATATATCAGAGCATTATTTATTTGGGCAGAAACAAAAGATTCCTTCCTACTAATGTTGACCAATGTTTTGGCCTGACATTCTGCTACCAGGGAGAATTACTTCAAGAACTTGATGACTGGAAATACCAGGGTATCTTCCGTTGACATTAGGATTAACATGGTTTATCTCAGTTATTCAGAAATAAGAGAACCAGGTTGCATATTCTTTCCTTTCCTGTAAAAAAAAAAAAAAAAAAAAAAAAGACTTTCAAGTCTAGTTCCCAGCATATTATTTCAGTTAGAGTCCAGTAAGATTTACTGGTCTTCCTAGATGTCAAACACCTAGGTCCTGGTTTTGTCCTAATTGGATTTCAACTCTGTCTGTCCAGAGTTGAAGCTTCCCAAGGATTCCTAGAAGCCTATTTCTTATCTACTTCCTCTCCCAAGGTTTCTGGCAGCTTCACACAGTGGCTAGAGCTTCTCATGAAGTTCCTGATATTGTTTCATGCTCCTTTTCAGAAGGCAGGAGAAAGCAAGGGGTCTGAGTGTTATTCAAGGTTCACCATTGCTGAGGTGGGGGTGGGGCTTTGGGCAATGGCTCACTAGGAAGTGAGAGTCTTTCTCACTGAAATGCTATTCAAAGCTTTATCTACTTATAAAGACAAAGACATTGTTCTCCTCAGCCTTGTAATCCTAGCTCCTGTCACTTTGCATACCACATAGTTGGCAACTGATAAGTACTTGTTGAATAAATACAGGAGATGAGATGCTATCTCTTCCAAGAAGCCTTTCCTAGTCCACTGAGTAGAACCGATTACTTCCCTCATTGTGTTCCAATGCACCATGCATCCTCCTTCTCTTATTAAATTTATCTTAGTGAACAGCACTGATTTGTATACAGTAGATTTACCTTTCTCAGTGATTCTTTGATAACAAGGCCTGTTTTACATATTTTAGTATTTCCAACACCAAATAAGCATAGTGCTTAAAGAAAAAGCTCTGTGAAATTACTACCTATCTTCTGTAAGGGTATCATCCGTAGCATTATTTACTACATTTCATAGTATCCTTTTAAGAAGATTTTTTCCAGAAATTTCTCTCCATAATTATACCCGGAATATATGTGATTCCCTTAGACAATAGTTTTGCCTTCCATGAACACTATATTTTGTGTCTTTCCAGTAATATTTGGACCTATCCATAGTAAGGATTCAGTGGCAAATGCTTTTGCATTAGTCTTACTCTTGGCTCCTGTAAGTATCAGCATTTTTCGCCTTTGCATTTCCTGCCTATTTCTGACAGATGCTATTTGTTGTATTTATGTGTCATATAACCTCCCTTGGATCCCTCTTTCAAAGTAAGATGGAATAAAAGTATACACATATAAAATAGTATGTGTACATTAAAGTTACTCATGCAGTCAACAAAATGAAGCCAGAAACCATTGAAAAATCAGAATTAAATACAATACACTGTTCTAAATTTCTTTGACCTGAAGAAGTTATAGTCATTTGAATTTGGGATAGACTGAACATGAGTAATGGATTGGGAGGTGTCAAACTCATGCAACTCTTTGGATGGTGCCATTCTCTGAATTAAGGAAGAGAGGGGGAAGTCCTGATTTGGGGAGGCACTGACAAAACTTAACAGTAATGCAAATAATAATTATCATAACTCACAGCCCTGGATAGCTTCATGTGGTTCAAGAAGCAGTCTGACACAAATGACAGTTATAATAATGAACGTTTGTATAGGGATCTGAAGTTTATAAAGGCTATTTCCATTTGTTTCTTACAACAAAACAAGCCTGTGAGTTGGCAAGGGCCAATATAATGTTGTTCCTATTCTGCAGATGAGGAAGTTGAGTTTCTGAGAGGCTCAAGGACTTAAAGGGTGTTGTTGAAAGGTGTGGGGTTCTGATTTGCTGTCCTGTGGCCAACCCATTTTATTGCCACTTCTAGGTTGGAAGCACATCATAGCCAGAGTGAGGGGTTGAGGGGTAATGTAGCTTTTTGGTTGTGTGGTAGAGGAAAACAACCACTAAAATAAGCATTATTATTATTTAAAATCTCCCCCATTCTTCAGGCTTTATGACCCCATGATTATTTCCTGTGAGCTGCTGGCAGCGGTGACCTGAAGCTCCAGCTGCCTGATTTATTCAGTGTAACTGTTCCTTAGTCTTCCAGGTGAGAGCTCCATTGAGAAGAAGTTTGATATACCTGAACATTTAACTGGATTCTTTTTTTTTTTTAAGATTGATTGATTGGTTGATTGATTGATTTATGATAGACATAGAGAGAGAGAGAGAGAGAGAGAGAGAGAGGCAGAGACACAGGAGGGAGAAGCAGGCTCCATGCCAGGAGCCCAACATGGGACTCAATCCTGGGACTCCAGGATCGCGCCCTGGGCCAAAGGCAGGCACTAAACCGCTGAGCCACCCAGGGATCCCCCATTTAACTGGATTCTTAATTCTAAAATAATCTTAAACAGAAGTAGTAAAAGACATTTCTGACACAATCTGCCTGTTTCTAAGTAAAGTATGAGCAATCAGCATGTGATAGGCATTAAATATTGATTGACTGATTGATTAACATGTAGGTTTCATAGAGAATAGTAATTGATAACCAAGGCTTGGAAATATTGTCAGACTTCTGGGTAGAGCTATTTGTACACACCATGAGCAAATTATAGCTCACAGCACGCATGTATTTGAATACAAAGAGATAACTTTCCAGTTTGATCTCGTGTGTCTCGTGGAGGATAACCAGAAAACCAGAGGCTGGACTCAGGCAGGAGAGGGTTAAGTCCAAGACCACAACATGATTGTACCTTAAGTGTGTGGCCTCTTCCTGAGACTGACATTTCCTGATTTCTCTATCTTAACCACTTTGCTGGATTAAATGCTGAGTAGTAAGCCTTGACACACCTAACTGGTTATTTGTCACAAACCCCAAGTACACGCACCTTCTGATAAAAGATCACAATTATCACAAGATGACCACCACTGTCAAATTGCCCGTGGAGTTCCTTCTCGGTGCTCTGTCTAGTAAGAAAGGTTTTAGATGGGCTCCAGGTCTGAAAAATAGGTAACTAAGACATACTTGCAAGTGCTAGTTCTTGTCCCTAAATCAAAAAAGACCAAGGAGGCATTAGAGAAAACATGACGCTGACTCGGTTTTCAGACAGATTTTCTGGAAATCTGTGACCTCCACCAATCTTCAGGGGAGATAAAAAAAAAAAAGTACCATACATTTCTGACTGTTTGGGCCAGGCTCCCTTAGTCAGTTCTCTATTTTTCTTACCACCCAGAGACTGAAGCATTTGGCATACGTGGGATCCTAGTATTTTGGAGCTGGAAGGGAAGCTCTCCCACCCTGGTTTTATCTGTAGGCTGGATAAAGGTTTGGGATTTAGCAATAGGCTTTGCTAGCTCAGCTTGTGAAAATCACATTCTTTATCAACTCCCCAGATGGTTTAGATCATTAAAAACACAACAAAACAAAACAAAAGCCCTTCGGAGTGTACACTGTGAAGATATTCTCTAATTTCCAAGAAAAATAAATATATGTCGAATTTCTCACAGATTTCTCACACTTTCTCAGTATACAGCCTGAATTGCTGTGCTGAATGGGGAACTTAAAGCCATCGTTTTTGAAACTGCAAAGCCTTGTGCTGAATACTTAACTTCCAGCAGCCCCTTTGCCTTTCTAGCTTGTCCATCAGCCCAACCCTAAGTCAGTATTTATCTATTGGGGCTTAGCTTAAACTGAAAAGTGGATGTCTTTATTCAATGAATTTGGGGCAACTGGCTCTCAATAAGCAACAAAAACAAAAAGGCTGTTTCAAGTCAAAGAGACCTCAAGAAACTATCCCACCATCTGCTGAGGAGAAAGAAATGAGCCTGTGGGCCAATAGCTCTTTATTGAATAGAAGAAATAGTATTGTCGTCTAAATTTTCTGCAACACCCTTTGGATCAAAATATTATAATCGCCGCAAATAGATGCAGCATAAAGATGCGGCCACACTTAATGGATCCTCAAAGGGCCAGACCACTGCTCGCTTGGAACGTGTACTGTCATTTGGAAGTAAAACTGGGGGGCTAAGGGGATTGGGGTTGGAGGGAGAAAGGGAGACCTTACGTTAAGCTGGCATGCACCAGTGGATAAATGGCTGGCATTTGCAGAGCTGCGTTGCAGGGGAGCTTTTAGCAGTTTGCCACTGCCAGCTGATGTCTCTGTGAACATCAGTGCCAAGAAGCCAAAAATGAAAGCAGGTGCAGGGACAGAGGAACTGAGTGTTAGGGAGGGGGGCAGGGAGGGGGTTTTTCAGCAACAGAACTTCTGTTGTTAAAAATTGGTTGCCTTCATTAAAACCTAAACAATGCCTCACTTTAACTCTGCATAACATTTTTAGCCCACTAGAATCCTGCACACACACTTAAGACAAGCCTCTTACATTTATGCACTGGACTAAGAGACTGTTTTTTTGTTTGTCTCTCTCCAAAGCTGTGGATTGTCTGCGAGACTGCTGAACTCTGATTAGAGCAGCTTTCCTTCCGAAGCCAGGAGCATCTGCTTCTGCAAGGGCCCCCTCCCCTCCCCACCCTCTCCAAGTGCCCCTCTTCAGAAAGTCCCACTTCTACAGAACCAGGGCCTGGGAACCGGGGATATTCCTGAACTCGGCCTGTCTCTGCGGAGCCCCTGGTGCCAGCTCAACTCTCCGAAATTCTGCTTTCCGATGAGAAAGCAGACGGGACACAGTGCTGCCTGCAATTTGCATTCCCTCAAAAGCTCTAGGAGCCCACGACGTTGTTCCTGGAGCCCACCCCAAGTGACAGCAGGGAAAAACAATAGGGGTAGCCCAAAGGAAAAAAAAAAGAAATAAAGGTAAGGGTGCAGGACCAACAGAGGCAAAGGACTAAGGCTTGCCACAGGGCACAGTAAAAATTGAGAATAAAACAGAGACATCTGCCCCCCACCCCCACCCCCTGCCCTGCGCGGCTGAGCCTTCTCTGCATGGACTTCGTCAGCCACTGTCCTCCCACACTGCAGAATGTGAAAGTCATCTTACAGGGAGATAGGACAAAAATACAGATCACACGCAGCCCTCTCACAACTGTGATAGAGGGAGAGGAAACCCTGACAAGAGGAAACAGCAGGCAATCTGTGCTTGGTTGAAAAGACTCTGTGGGTTTTCTTTTCCCCCCTAATGGACATTACTGCAAAGGGAGAAATATAAAGTATGTCGGTTTGTTTTTACAGGCTTTTAGAAAAAAAGAAAGAAAGAAAGAAAGAAAAACCAGAAGTAGCAAGTCCATCTACAAGCCAGATGCTCCACACGAACTAGAAAGAGCTCGATCTCTTAAAATGATGATGCTACAACGTTGGTGTCAACAATTTTAATTATAATTTGAGATGGATGAGTATAGTGCTTCTTGGGGAATGGTAGTGAGAATTAGGTTTGTTCCTGGACCTTACGCTCGGGGAGTTTATAGTCAATCTCCGTTGCTTCTACCACCAAGTGCTACCGTCTTGTCCACCGTGGGTTTGGTTATTATCAGCTTTTAAAACCCAGAAGGAAGTTTATCAGCTTAAATCAGAAACATAGTTGGGGTCACATGCCAAAGAGTCAGTGGATGAAAAGGAACTTAGTTCATAAAGCAAGCAGAGTCGGGCTTTAATCTGAATGCAATATTAGGTTGGGACAATAAGAGACTGCAAAGCTTCGAGAAGTCTGAGGGAAGTGAAATTCTCTAATAGGAAGAAAAAACAAAAAACAAAAAATTGGCCAAGAGTAGGGAGACACATTCCAGGAAAAGAAGAAGAGATAGCTAATAACATAAAACAGCTTTTAAGCTCAGGACTGAAAAAAAAAAAAAAAAAAAAAAGCAGCATTAAAAAAAAAAAAAAGCATGTTCAACTACAAAATGTGCAGATTAAAAGATATATGTTCTCAGTATTATTGGGGATTTCAGTGAAATGAGCTCAAATCTTGAAGGGAAATTGAAAAATGTGTACCAAAAACTTTTTAAGTTACAGGAATTTATCTTGCTCAAATGTTGAGAGATGTAATATATTTATGTGTAAAAGAGTCGATTGTGGCAATATTTAAATGTTTAAAAATGGAAATATGCTAATTATCAAAATATAAGAGATTTACTAAGAAAATCATGGAATATACATATACTACATTTTAAAAAAGTATTCTCCCACAAGGGAAACTCTTTGCATATATTTGCTTAGTGAAGAAAAAAAAGAGCTTGTAAAACACCATATATAGGATGATCATAATTACATGTGAAGCATCTATTCCAAAATGTTAACAGTAATTATTCAGAATTTCAGGATCATGTGTGATTTTTTTTCCTTAATTTTTCCCCATATTCCTTATGTTTTTCAAAAATTGTAAAATGAAAGTTTACATATTTTGAACTTTGTGTTGAAGAGTATTCCATATATAGAAAAGTGCACACATAAGAATACAGTTTAATGAGTTTTAATAAATGGATGATATCCATGTAACCAGCACTCTCATCAAGAAACAGAACATCACTAGCCCCAGGACAACATCCCTGCCCCTTCTGGTTTTCTCCCACAGGGATAAAACTCTACCCAACCTCTAACACCTGTAGATGAGTTTTGCCTTTTGTGTATTTTAAACAAAGGAAGCATGCAATATTTGATCATTTCTGTCCAGATTTTTTCATTCAACATTGAAAATATACTGTTTTAGCCAGGAGGTGCTAATAGGAAGTTAAGACCATTCATGCAGGACAGTTTGCTGGATCAGAGCTCTTGTGGTAGTTCCAGGCTCCATACCTATCCACCTCCCCAGTGTGTGCCTTGAATTTGGTATTGGACTTAAACCTGTCAAGATCTTTCAATTGCAAATGTTCTTTCCCTTCTGGAACTCTTCTACTATGTATATCTTCTATTAGGAAATTCATCAGTGCCATATTATTTATTGTTGTACCAACTTTTAATTATCTCCTTCGAGTTTACTTTCTCATGACTAATTCATATTTAACTACCAGTTATTGGATGCCTACTATGCACCAGATACACTATACCTGTAAGATAATATCCTCATTTTATAGAGAAGCTAAGGGATTTCTCCTAGGTCATAAAGCTGAAAGGTGGCAAAACCTGTCCCTACCTTGGTCCTTGGTTGCTATGCCAAATGGACTCTTCACTGCATGCTATTCTCTCATTTGCTCATATTTTATCCCTTTACTGGACTAGAAGGCCCTGGAGAATAATAATAATAATAAACATGTATTTACCTTTCTTTGGATTTTCCCTCCTAGGATAGTGCTTGGCATATAATAAGTATAGTGTGTGGTTACTGAGCATAATAAGTGTGATGACTTTTTATTTGATTTTCTAGCACCACAGGACTCTTTATAAAATATTTTCATTTGGTGATCTGTCATAATGGTTTATAGTGTTAGCCACCAATATGACCTGAAATTCAGATTCTAATCATTTTGTGAAGAAAATGGGCTTGATAACTGGCGTGGCCAACAAATATAAGTAGAAAAGTGGACAAGGTGGGGCACCCGGGTGGCTCAGTTGGTTAAGCGTCTGCCTCTTGATTTCAACTCAGGTCATGATCTCAGGGTTGTGAGATCGAGCCCTGTGTGGGACTCTGTGCTAGGTGTGGAACCTGCTTGGGATTCTCTCTCTCCTTCTCCCTGTGCGCCCGCCCCCCACCCCCCACCTAAAAAAAAAAAGTACCATAAAAGAAGAAAAGTGGAAGGGTAAGCCAGACACAGTATTATAACTAGTGTATCTGATATGAAGAATGAATCATCTTTTAAATATTATCCTCCTACATATGACAAAGTTACCTTATGCAATAACTATGAGATGAATTAAAATAATGATCAGAACATACCTGTAGGGGATCCCTGGGTGGCGCAGCGGTTTAGCGCCTGCCTTTGGCCCAGGGCGCGATCCTGGAGACCTGGGATCGAATCCCACGTCGGGCTCCCGGTGCATGGAGCCTGCTTCTCCCTCTGCCTGTGTCTCTGCCTGTATCTATCTCTCTCTCTCTCACTGTGACTATCATAAATAAAATAAAAAAAAAAAAAAAAAAAAAAAAGAACATACCTGTAGGAAGAAAAAGAAAATAAATATTTTAATACAAAATTAAAAGTAATAATTTGTATCTTTTTCATTACATTAACAAATATTTTAGAAAAAACTTCTAAACATTTCTATATGGGTCTATTGACCCCTGACCAGGAAAGAACGAGAATATTACAGCCTTTTCCTCTAACTTTAAATAGTGCTAATTCATCAATGACTTTGTCAAAATTCATCTTCACATCTTCATGTTTAATATATAGAATAGGCAAACTTGTCCATCTATTTATATGCATATTTAATCCAATAACACATTTTATTAAATTTTAAATTCAATAAGTTTCTTTCACATAAAGTAATATGAAGTAACACATCAAATACCCGATATTACAATACTGTTCATGTCTTTGGTTTCAAATTTCAATTTTCAAATATCTTAAGTCAAATAATTTTAAAGACATGTTCCTATCCTTTGGTCTAAGAATTTTTCTGAACACTAGTTATTGAAGTAACTTAAGATTTATAACTTCATGTTTACAGTCACTGGACTTTCATTCTTTATTTTGTATCTGCTCTGTAAATTCAGGGAAATACAGTACCACAGGGGCTGAAGAGATGAACTTTGCAAAAGCAAGCTCTAAGAATTCCAAACTACTACAAACTTGAGTCAGCCCGTACTATGGCTCACTGTATAACTGAGACTCTTGAATAATTTCCATGGAGAATACAACATTTATAAAGGAATAATTAAAGGATAAGTGCTAATTTAAAGTTTATATACAGGGGCACCTGGGTGGCTCAGTCGGTTATGTATCCAACTCTTGGTTTCGGCTCAGGTCATGATCTCTCAGGGTCCTGAGCTCAAGCCCTGAGGTGGGCTCTGTGCTGGACAGGGAGTCAGCTCAAGGTTCTCTCTCTTCCTCTGCCTCTGCCCCTCCCTCGATCACATTCTCTTTTTCTCTCTAAAATAAATAAGTAAATAAATGAATAAATAAATAAATCTTATTTTTTTAAAGCTTGTATACAGTATTAAAACTCAACAATTGCCTCTAAAACTCATATGTTGAAGTCTTAACCTTCATTACCTCAGAATGTGAGTTGGGTCTTTAGAGAGAGAATTAAATTATGCTAAAGTGAGGTTAGCAGGGTGAACCCTCATCCAATATTACTGAGGTCCTTATAAGAGGAGACAGACATAGATGAGAGATCATGAGAGCACATGTATGTTTGGATGTATGGGTGCAGGCCTAGGGAAGACTGGAAACATGCTCACCACCCTCTAATGGGCAGTAATCCTTCACAAGAGGAGAATAGTGATTTCCATTTTTTACATTCACGCCCTTTCGTGTTGTTGGGATGATCTTTGTGACATGCATGCATTACTTATATAATTTCAAAAGGTAGTAAATAAAAGTGGGATCAATAAATGAGAGTTCTATATAATATAATATGAGTTCTTATTTATTTATTTATTTATTTATTTATTTATTTATTTATTTATTTATTTAAGATTGTATTCATTTATTCATGAGAGACACACATACACAGAGAGAGAGGCAGAGACACAGGCAGAGGGAGAAGCAGGCTCCATGCAGGGAACCCAACATGGGACTCCATCCCAGGTCTCCAGGATCACGCCCCCAGCCAAAGGCGGTGCCAAACCGCTAAGCCACTGGGGCTGCCCTATGACCTCATTTTTAAATTGAAGTTGGAAGACCTGACTATACAAGATACATGACAATCCTGTATGAATTTACAAGGGAGAGAGAGAAACAATGTGCAGACACTGTATGGAGGCAAATGTTTTAAAAATATAAGACTTGGGACGCCAGGGTGGTTCAGTGGTTAAGCATCTGCCTTTGACCCGGAGTGTGGTCCTGTAGTCCCAGGATCGAGTCCCATATTGGGCTCCCTGCATGGAGCCTGCTTCTCCCTTTGCCTGTGTCTCTGCCTCCCTCTCTCTGCGTCTCTCATGAATAAATAAATAAAATCTTAAAAAATAAAAGACTTAAGTACTTTGCTATCCAATGATTGAATAGTCTAGCGCGTTGTTGATATAGGGTGGGAAAAAAAGAAAGTTGAAATCAGCTTAAGTGCCTTACAACAGAGAATTGAATAAGTGAGGAATGATATATCTATACAATTAAATAATATACGACTGTGATAATGAGTGATCCTGAGCTAGCTTTACCCACAGCGCTAAATCTCACAAATATATTGCTGAGAAGTAAGAGCAAGTTGCAAAAGAATATGCACCATATGATACCATTTATGTGAAGTTAAGAAACATGTAACCCAATACTCTGCACTGTTTATGGATATGTATTTATATAACACAATTACTAAGCAATGCATAGGAATGGTGAATACCAAATTTGGGGTAGAGATCAGCCTTCAGAAGAAAGGAGAAGGATTAAAGAAAGATACCTAGAGACTTGAACTATATTAGTTATGCTTTATTTCTTATGGTAGATGGTGGGTACATGAATCACATGATTCCTTATGACTTTATGAGTGAAATATTTCCTAGTAATAATCATAATAATATCAATATTAATAGTTACTTAGTACTTACAACAGGCCAGCCAATATGCTAAAGAATTAATGTGTATTAACTGATTTCTTCCTTGCAAAAGCCCTATCAGATGGACACCTATCAAATAGTCAGATGGACTATTTTTACAAAGAAGCCAACCCATCAAAGTCCAAGAAAGTTCGGTGACAAGTCTGAGATCACATCTAGTAAGGAAGGAACAGGGCTGAGAGTTGAGGCCAAGCACCAGTCAATATAGTTGTCTCTTAACTACTTGTAGACATACATGTGAAAACGGTTTTCAAGTGAGGTAATGTCTTGTCTTTTTTTTTTTTTTTAATGTAATGGGTTACCTGGTGAAGTAATGAGCTCCTCAGCTTTGAAAATGTAAACAGAGGCCCAAGTGTAAGATGGCTTGGGCAGCATTACACTGTGGTTTGTGGGAGGTTGGGCTTTGTAAACTGAACTTCCCTTCCAGTGCCAAGTCTCTGACTTTTTAATGTCAGGAAGAGTTTCTGTGGAGGAAAACACAAGGAGCTCTACTTTAGGCATGTGAAGTTGGAGGTAAAAATGTGGCTAGCAAATAGAGATGATGGAATTCAGTTTGTGTTACAGCTAGGAATTTGTTAGCATAATAGTCCAAATATAGACGTGGATGTGATTATCCAAGGAATATGGAGAAAGGAAAAACTGAAAGGCCCACACCTGGAACAGAAGACTCTATTTCTGTTTGTCTGTCGATTTCTCTCTCTCTCTCTCCTCTCTCTCCACATGAGCACACACCTCACATACCACACGAATGCACACTCACACACATGCATTTTGTTTTTAAAGTTAATATAAACGATTCTATTTCTCCTTTTCATGTGTGGATGTAATTCTCAAATATGTGCCAAGAAATGAAGAAATTACCCCTTTGAGATAGGTGCTAAACACATTCGGTTTCCAATCCAGCATACCTATCTACCCTCTCCATTGAATCTGAATTAAAATCTGAAGAATTTTCTTAAAAAGACACACACACACACACACATGCATGCACACACATCTTGACTACTTTTCCTCATAATACATTGGTACTTTGAAAGAAGTAACTAGGTCCCAAGAGCAAATACTCCCCATTTCAGCCTCTTTATACACATCAATTAAGAAAAAGCATCCTCAACACCATAGCACTTTTTAGAACTAAAAGTCCCTTGAACAATTTATAAAAGTATGCTATTTTTATTAGACGTTAAGACAAAATTTAATTTTACATAGTAAAGCTACTTCTAAGGAAATAGAGACATGTGTCTTTAGAATGCTCACCTTTGTATATTCACAGATTAACCCGCTAGACACAAAGAGGAATTTCTTTTTTTTTTCTCTGAGCTCAAGCAGGTCAGATCAGCTCACAGGCAAATGTATATTTCTCAACAAATGGATTATAACAATTGTCCTAACGTATGCATGTTACTGTATGTGAGAGGAAGTGTTATTTTGATCCAATCCTAGTGGGATTTTGTTTTAGTTCCTCTTTAGTAGGGACGCAGCTGTTCCATCTTCTCTGGGGTTTTGCAGAAGTGGAGTGATTGAAAAGGAGAGCAGATAGAGAAATAAAGTGAGAGGGAGAAGGGAAGCTAATATTTATTAACTCTACCAGGTACTTTGCACTGTACTAGGCTATATGTATGAAATGCTCATGATAGGGGTGGCTTAGGGGCTAACTGTCTGCCTTTGGCTCAAGTCATGATCTTGGGGCCCTGGGATCGAGCCTCACATGGGGCTCCCTGCTCATCACTCTGCTCTCACTCTGCTTCTCCCCTCCCCTCCACTCATGCTCCCTCTGTCTCTCTGAACTAAATAAGTAAAGTCTTTTAAAAAAATACTCATGATAATTTTCCTATTGTTATTATCCCAATTTCCAGATTATACAACTGAGTTTCAGAGGCATTAAGTAAATTTCCTCAAAGTCAAACAGGACACAGACTCAGGTACATCTTGGCTTCAAAGTCCATGGTCTCATTTTTATCACCATGGACAAATAGAGTACTAGAGTGTTTATCCAGCAGAAGTGTCTTCTGTTCTTCTACCTCTTACTTAGTATCTGCAATCAAATCGAAACTGTTCTAAACTGTTGTCTAGTTATCAGTAGATTTTTTAATACCCATTTCACACCTGATCAGAAAAGAGAAATGTTTGGCCACAATTTTCTACCAGCATTTTTTGCATACGTTTCTTTTTGTAATGCTGAACATAATACTTGGAGTCACTGTACTTTACATTTCCAAAATGTAAATTTATTTTATTACTCAGTAAATATGAATCTAATTTGGTTTTACGTAAGTCATTCTCTATTTGTGCCAAATATATTCCATTCTATTATACTTTCACCAATTATTGGTTTGTAAGAATCCTATGAAAAGTTATATTTTTAGTGGTAAACTTCTTTAAATGAGAACTCAAAGGCAGTTGGAGAGTATGTCTTGTTTCCTGCTGTACCTCTGCACCTACAGCGGTGCCTAGCACAAAGGAGATAATCAATAAATTATCACTCCAGTCTGCTACCCCTCAGCACACTCTCATTCTTGTTTTTTCCACTAGCAATCAGTAATGAGAAAAGACATACATGAAATAACACAAGTCTGAGAACACACAAAAGATATAATCAAATTTGTTAGCATCTGCTGTGTTGGGCCTCCTATGTATGTTATACATATAATTTCTGCAACATTTCTGTGATGTTGGTACTGTTACTATCATTATTTATAATTGTCACTTAACAACTAAAAAAAAAAAAACAAGGCTTGAGAGAGTCAGCAAGAATTTTTTTTTTTTAAGGAGGCTCCACACCCAGTGTGGAACCCAGTGGGGTCTTGAACTCAAGACCTTGAGATCAAGATCTGAGCTGAGATCAAGAATCAGACGCTTACCTGACTAAACCACCCAGGTGCCCTAGCAAAGAATTTTTAATTTGAACTCAGAACTCTGGGACTCAAGAGCCCTTGTGTATAACCACAAAATAAAGTACTTCCCTTTAAGGAAATTAGGTAACTGATATATTACTGAAGTCATAGGTGCAGAGCAGGACAATTGACTAAGTGTGAGTCGGTTAACAATGTTAAGGCAAACGACGAATTGCCTTGCAGATGCGTCGGTTTGGACTGAGGAGGATTCACCATTTCTCCTGTTTTCCAGGAGCAGGGAAGGTCTGTTTCCCTAGGGTGCAGGAGCTATGTCTTCTCCCCACATGTCATGGCTCAGGGCCACTTCCCTTTTAGTGCTATTTGTCCCCCCAAAAATCCGTTCAGTCAGGAGACTTATAGTCCATGAGAACCCCTGGCTTGCCCTGCTCACTGGGAATACTAAAGTTGAGTCATGTAGAGTGGTAAGTAGAGAAAGAAGAGATTCTTGTCTTCCTCCTCCTCCTTTTCCTTGCTCTCTGGCCAGCCCACCTCTGCAGAACTAGCTCTGGGCCAGAGAACCACCTGGCACCTGAGGAAAGGGCAGTAAGTAGGAATGGCCGGAGGCGGCCACAGGGTCTGCAGAAGTGAGTGCAAAAGAATCAGCAAACAATCACAAAAGGACATCAAACAAAGAAAGGAAGGACCTGCCACTTGTGGTTTGACATTTTCCCTATGCACATAGTGTTTACATTCAGAATCAGAGTCAAATCATAAATTCCCACCAAGACTTTTATTTGGAACTCTTCCATGGTTCTTCCCACTTCATGGTGCCTTGGATAGAACATCAGCCACCCAAAATACTCAATAGCCCAATGACTAGTTTCCAGCAAAGCCAGTGTCCTTAAAAGGCAAATCACATGTCAAGGGTCTTGAAGAATTTAAAGTGAAGGAGATTGGCCTTATCCATCTGGGGGTATACATACCACATATAAAAATTATTGTTGAATTACCAACTTGCTTAATATTGCTTAAGAAAAATATAATTTAGAGCAAGATTGGAAGAAATTCAAATACCTAGCCACATACTACATGCACTCGAGATAAGTGAAGCACTGCTATTTATTCTTGCCTAATCTAATAAGCAAGGTAGTTTCACTTCTCAGACCTAAATAGAAACCAACATGACCACCTTCCTAGCATCAAAGATTGTCTGGACTGTTCACATTGGCAGTGCTTCAAGCTTGAGGACAGCAGAGCCATTTCAGCCTGTTCTCTGTACTTAGGTGCCAAGAATCCTTTAATTAGCTACTTATTTTAATTACTCTAAATAGAAACTTATCTGTTCTTGTGTCCTCCTAGACCGAAGGACTCAAAGTCCTCATATCACACCCTTAGAGAGAGCCTTCTCTTTAAGACTGCGTTACTTCTGTGGCTGGAACAGAAAAATAAGGAAAATATAAAAAGCCACAAGTCTGGCTCATGCATAACCCCATCATCAGTGCTCCATTTATACTGAAATAATTTGTTCAACAATCAAAACCAGACTCTGCTCTTTACAGTTTGAATTAGGTCAACTTTCTCTCTCTCTCTCTCCCTCTCCTCTCTCTCTAAGGGTCAAAAAACCCTTTTAAAAGCCTATTTGAATAGGGAGGGTAGTTTTTTAAAACAATTGCCCAGTGACTTCCTCAGACTGGTGTATGCTGCATAACACACATCAGTAAGAGAATGAGAAAAAGTTCTAAGGAAGCTTGAAGGAAGCCGGGAGGAGTATGGTGAAAAATAAACCAATAAACAAAAGAACACAACTGTCAGCTGCCTAGGGCAGATCTGTGTCCTCTTCCTCCTGGTTGTTGATTTGCATGCCAAGTACAGCAGAGCAAGGCCACGCCTTTGGAGACAAGCTGGTAGTAAATAATACGCCCTTTTATTCAGAACATGAAAAATCTAAAATTAGGTACATTTCATGAGATTTGGAGTACGATGTAAAACTCTTAAGCATCAAGAAGTCTAAAGCATAAATAAGATTACCCCCTGAAAGACATGTAAAATGTACTATTAATAGTAGTAAGGGATTCATGCATTTGCTGTAAACTGAACTGATGAGAAAAAACAGTGATAGGTCAGCAAAAGTACGTTTTCAAAATCATCGATTCAGGCAAGGCTTATGAAATGAAATTGTAGAGGATGGGACTTAGATCATCAGTCCTTTAATTTTGTACATTTTGAACATCATCCAAAAATATTAATCTGTTGTTGAAATTCTATGAAAGGGAGAGAGAAGAGAAATACTCTTCCTCTTGCCATCTCCTGCCCCAAAGCACTCACAACCTGCCCAAAATGTATCGGGACTACAGTCACAACCCTGTCGAGTACGCCCCCTCTTTTATTTGGGTTTTGTTTTTAAATCCCTTTACAGAAGATGAATATTTAGCAAGAGCATCACTTTTTTTTTTTTTTTTTACAGTTCTTTTCCTACCTCAATCTCTGGCTTTACAGAAGTGATACCAAAATCAAGATGAAAATCGAAAAATTCAAGCATGTATTCAATTTAGAGCAACAAGATTTGGCTTTGAAGAAAAGGCTCTTAGATTCAGGGTGAGGTTGGTAAGTTACAGGAAGAATTTTGCCTGTTGAAGAGAAACAAGGAAAATAGATTAAAATTAATTATTCATGCAGTCGTATTTATCATCTACCCTGTGCAGACTTTTAGAAAAATGCGAGTAATGGAACCACAGTCTTTTGTATATGAAAGTGTGCCTACGTTTTCTAGTTCTTGGATTTTTAATTTCATGTCACCCTCAGCTAATTATTATAATTTGTACGGCAGATAGGCTCATTAAATCATCTTTTTCGAGTAATGCAGATTCCTTCTTAAAAGCTAAACAAGTCTCCAAACTTCCACGTTCCTCTGCAAAGCAAAGAAGCAGAAGCATAGGTCTTCCCCCAGGACAAAATGCCTGAGCACTTCTCCAGTGATGATCTGCCTGTGGCCTCACTGAAGTGGAAAGCATTCCGGTCTCCTGTTTGTTGAGAAAGATGATCAGTTTCTTTCATAGCATTGCATTTTCTGCAAATCACAGCTACTATTCACATCAACACACTATTAGTCCACACTGATCTTGATCATATATGATAATATTCAGTACTGCATTTTTACTCCATAAGTGCCTTTGACGACACACTTTAAGGATCTATACCTTAATTTCTAATAGCAAAGCCTTTTAATTTCAATGAGGCTGTTTGTCAAAAGTTTTAAGCTTTCTTTTGTCACTGAAGTTGATTTCTCAAATGTAGAGACCCTAAGCCTGTCTTATGCCTGTAGTGCTTCCATTTAAAAATAAGTCTGGGGGCAACTGGGTGGCTCAGTTAAGTGCCCAATCTTGATTTCAGCTCAGGTCACAGTCACCGTCTTAGGGTTGTGAGATCAAGCCCCCAACCGGACTCCGCACTGGGCCTGGAACCTGGTTAAGATTCTTATTCTCCTTCTGCCCCTCCTCTCTCTCTCTCTTCCTCTCTAAATAAATAAATAAATAAATAAATAAATCTTCTGAAAAAAAAATTGAAATAACAATTACTTTCTCTGTTCAAATTAATAGTTGATTATGTTACCTTTAAAAAGGCTTCCTCCAAAGAATAGCAGTTAAAAATATATATATATATAGGCTATGACATTGATTGAATATTTATTTATTTATTACTTATTTATTTATTTAAGATTTTATTTATTTATTCATGAGAGAATGATGAGAAAGAGAGGCAGAGACACAGGCAGAGGGAGAAGCAGGCTGCATGCAGGGAGTCTGATTTGGGACTCGATCCTGGGACTCCAGGATCACACCCTGGGTTGAAGTCAGGCGCTAGACCACTGTGCCACCCAGGGATTCCCTGATTGAATTTTTAAATAGGTAAGCTGTGGTTACATAAGAAAGCAAGGAGGGGTGTAGTGTGGAAGGGGATATTGTATAAGTAAATAGGAGACAGGCTCCCAATGTGGCAAAATACAAACAGGATGTAGAAGTTGCAAAAACCAACACCCAAGTTTTCTGCTGGCCAGGGGACACAGAATTCAAATTATCTTTTCATCTGGTAAAACACCAAAAGAAAATAAATAATGGTATTTAGAATTATTTTTTAATGCAAGAAGTAGCCAAAATCAAAGTCAGAAGGTTAGATAACTCTTTGTTAACTGTACACAAGTGTTTTAGGTTAGCATGCACACAAATACCAAATATAGAATATTTTTAAGTTTCACAATTATAAAATGAAATTCTCTTGAACAGTCTTCTAAGAAGCTTCCTCCAATTCCCAATAACTTTTAATGGGATAAATATATGTTGTAAAATAGGAGAGTGGATAAAAAGAACATGCCATAAATGTTTAAAAATCACAGACTGTACTCAAGTATCCCTTCAGCTTCTATCTACTATTCTGTATTACTAATTTCCTCTTTTGCTGTCAGAATCACAAATCATCCTTCAAGATTTCAATTCCTTTAATTTTAGGCATGTCAGAAAGTACAAATATTGTGCAATAGATAAAATATAACTGGAAGCCTTTTTAAATGGAATATCACTCTGAGCATGCTGGGTACCTGTCTTCTCACCTATAAAAGGAGTAGGGAAAGAATACAAGCTAAGGTCCTTTTCAGGTGAGAAATTCTATAGTGCACGCTTTCACATGACTATACTCAATATTAGAGGAAAACATGAGGGTAGTAACACCTGGCTACTTTCAGAAATGACTTTAAAATAGAGACCCCGGTAGGTGAGTATGGATAATAACCAACCCTTCAAGTCTTCTGCCAAAGCTCATGGACTAGGTGAGAATTTAATGGGAAGAGTAACCTCACCTTACTATGGAATTAAAATGGCGATGCAAGACCACGAGTGGCTGACATTTATTAACTGCTTCCTATGAACCAGGCACCATGCGGCACTCAGGTTGTACAAACACAAACTACGCAGTTAGCTCATAGGCCGGTGGAGGAGATAAAGGAGTGAACACAAATCTCAGTGCGGTTCTGATAAACACTGTGACAAATACCACAATAGAGATAAGTGCAGAATGCAATGGAATCACATGGAAGGAAACTGTTGTAGGCTGAGAAGGATCCACGGAGTAGAATATATATGCATAGAATCTTAATGTGGGTGACACTAGGTGAAGAGCAATTTATACTCTAAATGTAAATCTCTAAATTTATCGGAGAAAATTTCCCCTTCTCAATCTTCAAAGTTGTCTTGGATTCTTCTGGTCCTTTAGTTTGCCATATGCATTTTAACATTAACATCACTGTCCTGTGAAAATGCTGTCAGAATAAGGAAATTGAATTTATCTTTAACATGATGTCATTCTAGTCATAAAAACAATGTATCTATTATTTTAGTTTTGTTTCAGATCTTACCACAAAATTTAAAATTTTCTATACAGAACGACTTGTACATGTTTTGCTCATTACTCTTTTAAGTAGAATATTCAACTACATTAGAAATGATTTATTTTAATTTATTAATGATCTATCAAATGTTATTTATTTTTTATATTAATCCTATATCCAGGAACTATGGTGAATTTTTTATTGGGTCTAATAGTTTGTCAGTAGACTTGGATTTTTTTAAAAATATTTTATTTATTTATTCATGAGAAACACAAAGAGGAGAGAGAGAGAGGCAGAGACACAGGCAGAGGAAGAAGCAGGCTCCATGCAGGGAGCCTGACATAGGACTTGATCCCAGGTCTCCAGGATCATGCCCTGGGCTGAAGGTGGCACTAAACCACTGAGCTACCAGGGCTGCCCAGACTTGGATTCTCTATGAAACTATCAGACCTTTAGATAAGATACTCTGGTTTATTGTCCTTTTTAATCATGTGAATATTTAGTTGTTTTGATTTTTCTTTCATGATGTGTCCAGGACTTTTGAAACAATGCTGAATACAAATAGTTATTTTGAGCATAATTGTCTAACTTACATAAAAGAGAATGCCACAATTTTTTTTAAAGGTTTATTTATTTATTTGAAAGACACAAGGGAGAGAGAGAGAAAAAAAAAACATGAGTAGGGGGAGGGGCAGAGAGATAGGCAGTCTCCCTGTCAGTCAGGGAGCCCAATGCCAGGGCTCAATCTCAGGACCCTAGGATCATGACCTGAGCCGAAGGCAGACACTTAACCTACTGAGCCACCCAGGTGCCCCCACAAATTTTTTTTCATCAAGTATGATATCTGCTGTACTTTTATTTTTGCTACATCATGAATGGATGTCAAATTTTGGCCATACTCTTTCCTTCCTAATTTTTTGTTATAAAGGAAGCAAATGTATACAAATATGTAGTTCTTAAAAGAATAGTTAAACACCCCTTAAATACTCCCCCGGTTAAAGAATAGAACAGTGACAATATTTTTAAAGCCCTGTATCCTCCTCTCCAATTATATTGTCTTTATACCCCCAAAACTAAGGACTAGCATAACATTGGTGATAATTATTGACTTGATTTTCTTATGTATGTATCATATGTATGTCCCCTAAACAATATAGTGTTTAGTGCTGCATGTTGCAAAGCTTTATACAAATGGAATCACACTAGCAGTATTCTTGGTGATTTTTTTCCCTCAGTATTACAATTTTGAGATTCAGGTATGTTGCTATACAGGGCTATTCTTATTTACTTTCACTTTTGTATGATCTTCTATTGTGTGTACGTCTTATAATTTATTTATACAATCTACTATTAGTGGACATTCAAGTTTTTTCTAGTTTTCTGCTGTTACAAACAATACTTTTATGAATTATGTATTCTTATTTGTGAGAATTCTGTAAAGTATATGAGTAGTACTAGATTGTTCACTCTCAACATTACCAGAAAATGCCACACTATTTTCCAAAGCGACTGTGCCAATGCTCAGGCAATAAAGCATGAGAACTCACATTGAGCCACATCTTCACCAATGATTAGCCATTCCAGTGGTTTCAAGTGTTGCCCTACTAGTGGATATGGAAAGATGACACATTGTGGTTTTAATTTACTCTTCCCTGAGGTTGAACAACTTTTCCTATGCTTATTGGATATTCATATTTTCTGTGAAATGCATGTATAAGTGGTTTGCCCATTATTCTCCTGAGAGTTGGCATTTATTTAAGTGTTCAGGACACGAGTATTTTGTTAGTTACACGTGCTGTAACATCTTTCCAAGTTTGTGCTTTGCATTTTTAAATCTCTCTATATTTTCATTTAGGAAATGAAATGACACCAAGTTCCTAATTTTGGTGTCATCAAAGTTATCTATCCTTTTATCTGGCTGATGCGTTTTTCACCCTTGTGTAAGAAAAATTTCCCAGGCTCAAATTTGTAAAGATCTTCTGCATAATAGTAGATTTAATATTTTGCATTTGCTTAAAGTCTGTAATCAACCCACAGTGAATTTTATATCTCATGTGAAGAGGGCTCTGAATTCATTTTTATATATAATAACCAATAGCCCTAACTTTTTTTATGAAAAGTCCATCTTTTCCCCAATAATCTCTAATACCATCTGTCATAGTAACTGTCTGTTTATGTTTGAGTCTATTTCTGGGAATTTCTATCTACTCTATTTTATTCATCTATTTGTCTCTCCCTGTGTTAGTGATATAGTTTACTAACTACTGTACCCTTGAAATAATGTTAATAAATGGGAGGGCTAGTCCCTAACATTTTCTTCTTCTTCAATTGTCTAGATGATTTTTGGCCATTTAATTTCATATAAGAATTTTAGAAGCAATTTATCATGCTTCAAAAAATGAAAGATCAGTAAAAGGAAAATATTATTGGTATTTTACTAGCCATAAAACTAATGTGTAAAAAGGTGACAATTTTTGCAGTATGAATTTTTTCAATTCATGAATCAGTTTTAGGTCTGTATTTTACATCATATTTAATGTCACTCTACTTGATTTTGAGACTTCTATAAAATTACAGAAATAAAAGCAGTGCTGTATCAGGGTGCCTGGGTGGCTCACTAGGTTAAACATCTGCCTTTGGCCCAGGTTATGATCCTGGAATCATGAGATCAAGCCTCAAGTTGGGCTCCCTACTCATCAGGGAGTCTGCTTCTCCCTCTGCCTCTCACTCTCATGCTCTTTTTCTCTCTTTCTCAAATAAATAAATAAATAAATAAATAAATAAATAAATAAATAAATAAATAAAATCTTTTTAAAAGACACACACAAAAAACCCAAAACCAGTGTTGTATTAAAAAAAGATAGATAAAAAGATCAATAGAATCCCAAAATACCTATGGATAACTGATTTTGTCCAAATGGGCAAACATAATTCAATAGAGAAAGTAAAGTCTTTAAAAAAAAACTAAAAGTGCTAAAACCATTATAGAATAATCTATATATAGAGTGTATATATATATGTATACATATATACATATATATATACACATACACATATGTGTATATATATATGTATGTGTATATATATATATATATATATCAGTCCATACCTCATATCTATGCAAAAAATTAACTAAAAATAAATGATAGATCTTTGTCTAATATCTAAAGCTGTAAAATATCTAGAAAAAACAAGGAAATAATTCTTGCTATTTGGGGCTGACAACAATTTCTTAAACACACCAACAAAAGTATGGTCTATAAAAAATGAATACATTTGATTGGTATATTAAAAGATGGAAAAACTAAGCCTCAGACTAGGAAGAAATACTTATAAATCGCCTATCTGATAAATAACTTATATCTAGAATATATAAAGAACTCTCCACACTCAATAACAAGGGGGAAAAAAAACACTTTAAGCAACAGGCATAACAATTTGAACAGACATTTGACCAAACTGGAAAATAAGCACATGAAAAGATTAGGGAAGTTAGTCCTTAGGAAATTGAAAATTAGAGCCACGATGAGATATCACTACACACCTATTTGAATGGATAAAATGTTTTAAAATACTTACCCTAACAATTGCTGACATGGATGCAGAGCAATTGGAACTTTCACACATTGCTGGTGGGAATGCAACATGGCCCAGACACTTTAGAAAACAGTTTGGCAGTTTCTTATAAAGTTAAAAATACATTTATCATACAACCCTGCAATCCTACTCCTAGCTATTTACTCAAGTGAACTGAAACCTTATGTTCACACAAAAACTTATATGTGAATGTTTATAGTGACTTTATTTGTAATTGCACAAAACTGGAAACAATCCAAATGTTTGAACTAGGGACTGGTTAAACAAATTCTGGTACATCTATATAACAGAATACTACCAGAATAAAAAGAAATGAATGAGTAATACACACCATAGTGTGGATAGATCTTAAACGCTTTATGTTAAGTGAAGGAAATCAGTCTCAGAGTCTACATCCTGTGCTGTTCCATTTATAATACATTGTGGAAAAGGCAAAATTATGTGGACATAGAACAGATCACTGATTTCCACGAGCTACTGGAAAAAGGCTGATTATAAAGGGGTGGCATATTTAGGAAGGGATGTGGGTGATGGAACTGTTTGCTATCTTGATCGTGGTTGTAATTAGAAACTGTATGTATTCGTCAAAATTCACAGGCTAGCACAGTAAAAAAAAAGTGAATTTTAATGTGTGTGTTTTATAGCTTAATAACAAAAATGTATCTGATTTTATTTCACCTGACTTTAATATAATCACACCAACTTAATTTGGTTAGTGCTGGTATGTCTTTTCCTATCCATCTTTCTGTGACCTTACATTTAAAAGAGAATTTATTTTAAATAGGACATATATTTTTTTCTACTTAAAACAGTCTAACAATCTTTATCTTTTAACTTGGCTCCTTTATACTTAATGTCATTACTAATCTAGTTTGGTTTGAATTTACCTTTTTGTTCATCGTTTTGCATTTGGTCTGTGCATTTATTTTTTATTTCTTCTTTTTTATATTCCTTTGGATTAATTATCTTTTCCTTAAATTTTCTCCATTTTCCATTTTTACTCCAGTGCTCTTCATTTTTCAAGGCTATATCTCCTGCTTCTTTGTGGATAATTAGCCTTTGTTATGTGACTATTAGGCCTATATCCATATCCCCTATTCCAGTCTTCAGGAAGTTAATAACTTTGACTTCAAATTTTTCCCAGGTTCTAGGACCTGGAAATTTTCGCTTTTTTTTTTTTTTAAAGCCCAGCATTTATTAAACATGCTTTTAGTTATATTTTATCCAGCACTTGTATGTGTTTGTAGTAAGAGGGGCTCTTATGAGCTCAGTTTTCCATTATGCAGAATCTAGAAGTGGAAAGGGCCTTAAAGCTAAGATTCGGAGGAGCTCCTGGGTGGCTCAGTAGGTTAAACATCTGCCTTTGGCTCAGGTCTTGATCCCAGGGTCCTGAGATTAAGCCCCACATCATTGGCTTCCCTGCTTGGTGGGCTCCTTCTCTCTTTCCCTCTGCTACTCCCCTTGCTTGTGCTTGCTCTTACTCTCTGTCAAATAAATAAATAATACTTTAAAAAAAAAACAAACAAACTAAGATTTGGAGAATATGAAGTACTTCTCTGTGGCCAGAACACAGAGTTCTTAGTGGAAGAGGATGGGGAGAAATAACAGTTGAGCAAGAGTCAGATCATGAAAAGCCTCATATATTGTGCTCTATTGTGCTCATGATTACAGATATTCTGGCAAAAGCAATGGAACACAAAAGAGAGAGTTTAAACAGGAAAATGTCATGACCCGACATGTATTTTAGGTAGATTATGTTGGCTGCTTTGGGGGATCTAAGTTAATAATCATTGATTTTTGCATGAAGCCTCATCCTCTGTTACTTCCTTTTAGGAAATTCTGATTTGGGGGCACCTGGATAGCTCAGTTGATTAAGAATCCACTCTCGATTTCAGCTCAGGTCATGATCTCTGGGTTTTGAGATCAAGCCCTACAATCGGGCTCTGAGCTGGGTGTTGAGCTTGCTTGAAATTCTTGCTCTCCTTCTTCTTCTGCTCACCTCTCCTCCTCCCTCTAAAAAAAAAAAAGAGAAAGAAATAGAAAGAAATACTGATTCATGGCAGAAATTTCCAAAGATCTTTACAAGTTCCTCAAATGTTCTCTATTGACTGATTTAATTATCATGAGCATGTGCCACTTACATCATCAGGAAAAAAAAAATCCAAGATCTCTGGCTCCTAATTGAAGATATATTTATATATTCAGTTGGGAAAACAAACAACAAAAACAAAACCAAGGAACCAAGTGTGAACTACATAACTGAAGCTGAGGAATACTGAAGGAATGAATGAATGCCTTTGCGGAGGTAAAGTTCACAAAAGCCATCGTTCTTGCTTTGTTGCCCTTTGCCAAGGGAACCCAAAGGCCACCAGTTGGGTTCACATGGCCCTGTATGTGTGCACCCCCTTCTCGATTTTTCAGCGAACTGATTCCTAGCACCTTCTATTTCAGTGGGCACAGGGCAGCTGGTCACAATAGGCTATGAGAGTAGATGGAGAGCTGAGTTCCATCAGGCACTCTCAGAGTTATATGACAATAATTCAGAGTTGCACCTTCTAGGTGAAGCCTTCCCTTTTGACTCCCACCCACACTGGTCTGCCCTTTTTCTGAACTCATATTACACCATGTACCTTGGCATTTGTTTTCTCATTATTAAAACATAATATTTCTAATGAATATAATTTATTAGGTTTTTACTGTATTCTGGGGATACCTTATGCTCTGTGTACATAAGCACACAATTTTTTCGTTGTTAATTTTTAACTTTATGATGTTAAGCACTACTTTTTCCATTTTACAGATAAAGCAACAAAAGTTTATAAATAAATTGCTCCAGATAACCCAGCTCATTCATTTACCACCAAATATTTGTCTGGTATCTGTATCTATATTCCAACTGTAGATGTAGGTATATTTCATATGTATTTTATTTAACCATCATAACACCTCTGGAAATAAGTATTATGATCAGTATCTTACAGATAAGGAATCTGAGTAGCAAAGATAGTAAGTAACTTGTGTATAGTCACCAGGCTGGTAAGTATGAGTTTGTAATCCAGATCTGGCGATCTCTGAAACTCATGCTCTAAATTGTTTCTTATTAATCTGACTTATCCAGCTATTCCTAAATTACTCAATATCTGGACCTATGCTTTTACACTGCCAGTCTCCACACTGCCCAACATACACTACACATAAAGAGAAAACGTGTTGGTATAATAGGAGTGCCAACAAATATCTTTATTAATAATTACCAGAGAAATTTAAAGGGATATAATACAATGTATTTCATTATCTAACATCACTTGGGAATAAAGGTTGATATGAGTAGATCTTTTCAGATACCTCAAACAAAAGTGTTTACATATAAACTATTGTTAATGGAAACCCTTCTGGCAGAACTATGCCTTGCCTTCTTACACAAGGTGATCAATATAATTTAATCTACTCTTGAGAAGTCAAGATCATTGTTAGAAAATCATTTTAAAATTTACTGTAATCTAATGGTGCTAATGTAATGAGTTTACACTGGCTCATCTCTGAATGAAAGAATGTCCTTAATTCTTATCAGCTTTAAGTTATTTATCCCAGTGGTAATATTTTAAAATTTGCTGCTTCTAATTTCTTTGGGCTGAGGGGGAAAAAGAATTCAAGCTCCAAAGAATTATGTGTGCAGTCAGTAGATTCTGAATGAGAATCTGAAGTTACCAAATAGCCTTACAGGATAAATGCCATGCCATTATTTTTGCTACTCATAGGCCTTTTAAACTGACTTTCAAGTTTTTTGTTTTTCTGATTTTCTGCCCAGGGAAAGTAGAATCAGGTTAGGACTATCAGAAGTCCAATTTTTTACTTGACTTTATTTTTATGCTCTTGGTCATTATGATAATAACAGTTAAGTGTTTCCCATCAGGCATTATCTTCCTCCTTTGTTCATCTCCATGTCTTTTCCAACTCCTTAAACTTGAACTATTAATAGAATGGCGGGTACTAGGATGAAGTGGACAAAATGGAGTTAGTGTCAAAAAGAGCTGGATATCAAAGTTAAATATCATTGGTTATCCTTTAGAAATAATTTCATATTTCAATAGAAGACATTGGAACTCTGAGGTCAAGAGATGCTATCAGTTTACATGGCTAACTGGAGGCAGGACAAAGAACTAGATCTCTAAAAATCCATTCCCATGTTCCTTCACTGTTACTCTTATCTGTGTAATGAAGTCATTCCAGATTTCACTTCCTCATGGAAATGGCAGTGCAATAATGATCTATAATTTATTCTCACTACTTTGTGTCTTCATTTCAGCCTAATTTTTAGACATCAAAAGGAATAAAAGGCAAAATCCTGAGTATTATAGAACAGAGATACAAATACAGTTTGTACAAACTAGTCAGTTGTAAAATATTTTCTGCTTGCCTCTTTTGTGTGTTAGGAACACACAATGGTCTATAAGCTGTGGAATGCAGGCTCAAACTTGGTATTGGTCTCTTTAATGAATCATTTCCTCACTCAAAAGATAGCTCTTGAACACTACTGTGCTTCCAAGCATTCTTCTACAGACAGGAGATCCACCAAGAAATGACAGACAAGGGGGTTCCTTGGGTGGCTCAGTGGTTTGGTGCCCAACTTCGGCCCAGGGCATAATTCTGGAGACCCGGGATTGAGTCCCACATCGGGCTCCCTGCATGGAGCCTGCTTCTTCCTCTGCCTGTGCCTCTGCCTCTCTCTCTCTCTCTGTGTGTCTCTTATGAGTAAATAAATAATTAATATATATTAAAAAAAAAAAAAAAAGAAAGAAAGAAATGACAGACAAAAGCCCCATCCTTGCAGAGTTTACATTCTTGTAGGGGAAAACAATGTAGACAATGAATCTAATATGTAAGCACTCTTTTATCTAATATGTAAGTACATTAGAAGTGTTATTGGTTGGAGGGGTTAGAAAAAGCTGAGTAGAAAGGTGAGTGGGAGTTCTGACAAGGAGGGACAGACAGGTAGAGGTGATTGCCATACAGGTTGTGGCACCCAGAGCTAGTTCTGCTCATCTCAATATTAAATTGACTCCAGTTTATCCATGTATGTAATCCTCTTAGCTATATGTTAAGCTCCAATGTCCTACACTTGTCATAGTCTCCATATTACCACAGTGCTGACCGTATGGTAGGAATTTAATAAAATACTTGATGATTTACCATATGCTTATTCTTTTTGATGGCTATCATTCATGTAAAACTATTTTTTAGATTAAAATTGCACTTTGTTTTTTTTTGTTGTTTTTTTTAAAGATTTGTTTATTTATTCATTCAGAGAGAGCGAGAGAGAGGCAGAGACACAGGCAGAGGGAGAAGCAGGCTCCATGCAGGAAGCCCGATGTGGGACTCAATCCTGGGTCTCCAGGATCACACCCCGGGCTGCAGGTGGCGCTAAACCGCTGCGCCACCGGGGCTGCCCTAAAATTGCACTTTGGAAGTGACACAATAAGTGAGCCATAAATGTTTATTCAAAAATTGAGATTTTTTTCTTAATTAGCTAAGGCATTTGGGGAGTAAGGTGTACCAAAAATAAAACAAGTCATAGTATTTCCATTAAGCCACAGTTACCCCTTAGATAGGGTTCCTAGCCCTTTACTTTGATATTAGCTTGATTGCCAAGCATTCTTCATAACTAGAAGCAGGGCATTTAGCCAGAAGTCAGAGGAAATGGACAGTATAGTGGATAACTTAAAAGTCTAGAAGAGCATGTGGGGCCCAAAGAATGATGGCAATCTCTATTTCTTAGAAGTCTATGGCTAAGTCACCAATCCATGAAAGATGTCCTGGGGGTTTGAGTCAGCAGTAAAAAGGAGCACATGTTCTCCTGCATTGTGGGATTGTCAGGTTTGGGAGCATGCTATTAGTTTGCATGGCTAATTAGAGGCAGGACTGAAAACTAGGTCTCTAGAAATCCATTCCCCTGTTCCTTCAACATTACTATTATTTGCATAATAGAGTCAATTGCAGATTTTATTTCCTTCGGAATTTAGCAAAACCTAAAAATGACTTTAGGCCACACTGGAGTTCTTCTATCTGGCAGTGAGCAGGAGAAACTCTAAGGCATCATTGCTCAGTTTTAGACAATAAACACAATCTGATTACATCAGCGAAGATGGAAATCAGAAAAAGCCAAACACTCTGTATTTCATAACTTTTTAGTTTTATAAAAATGACAGCAATAATCAAAGCTGACATTTATTGAACATTTATTAAGTGTCAGGCTCTCTCCTGAGTGTTCTATGTCCATTAATTCACTGAATCCTCTAAACATTCCTACAAGGCAAAACTGATTATTTCCAATTGACAAATGAGAAAATCTGGGACAAAAAAAAAAAAAAAGACAAGAAACTAGTTCCATGATCACACAGAAAATGACAGAACCACAAGATAAATACATTCTGGATCCTTAGATTTGGAAAATACCTTAGAATCTTGCTACTCAAAGCATTCTAATAGGCCAGCAAATGGCATTGGCTTCACTGGAGAGCTTTGCTAGACATAGTAGAAACTCAAGTCTTGCGCCACATAGCTGGAACCCGAGTCTGCATTTTGACATGATCATCGCATGGTTCGTATGCCCATTAAAGTTTGAGAGGCACTGGCCTACAGTGAATGTTCTATAACATTATTCAAATAGCCTCTTGCTTCCAAGATGACAGCTCATCAAACCATGGTCATTCCTATTCTTTCCTATTCTTTGTAGAATGGCTTTCATTGAATTTTTTTTAATAGGAAAATTCTCCATATTTTAGTTTTCCTATTTTACCTTTTTGGTCTACAGATTGTATTTTCAAACTCCATGTAAGGTTAATCCCTCTTCTTATGCTATCTCTTTAAGCATTTGAGCATAGTTATCAGTTTAGGTCTGACTAGCATTCTCATCCCCCTGACTGTATCCTCAACCCTCATCTACACTGGGACCAAAGCTCATCATTAGCAGGCAAAGCATCCATATTTTAAAATTGTTGGGACACCTGGTTGGCTCAGTGGTCGAGCGTTTGTCTTTGGCTCAGGGCGTGATCCCAGGGTCCCAGGGTCCCAGGATCCAGTCCCGCATCAGGCTCCCCACGGGGAGCCTGCTTCTCCCTCTGCCTCTGCCTCTCTCTTTGTGTGTCTCATGAATAAATAAATAAAATCCCTAAAAAAATAAAATTGTTCACATAAGCCCTGCTTTCTCTCCTGGAGGCATTAATATATCCATTCCTTCTCAGTGTGAATTGAATTCTAGGTGTGGCCACCATCTCCCTCATGCTGGGAACATTTCTTCCATCCCAGGCCTTCTTATTGGGGCCTTGCTTTTGCTTTTTATATTTGAGAGGTCATGATATGACATTTTATGTTACACTTAATTCTAAAATGTTTGCAGCTACACCTTGCACACATTCTCCTGCTGCTCGTGGTAAAGATGTAAAAAGTTGGACTCTATATACTGTTGTCTTTTCTTCCTGACCTCTCTAGTAGTGAATGGACTCAACAACTTTCCTTTGTTGACTTACTATGAAACTTACAGATTAAAAAAAATGACTAGTAAAAAAGTCCCAGATTTTCCTCAAAAGCCAGATATTTGCCTTTGGGAATATTTAAATTTTCTGCTGAGTTTTTAAGAATTTTACAGGCATAGCTTAAGACTTTATGTAATTGATTAGTATTATTTTGTCCACTTAAATAAAAATTCAGAATCTAATATTAAAAGTCATCTTCTCTGTAGACTTCCTTTCTAGTGGTCTAGATGAAAATGTACATGCACATATTAGAAATATTCTTTTAAGAATACAAGATGTAATGGTTAAAGGTTGTCAAATTTCATAATATAGGAGTATCACCAGAAAAACTGTTGAAAATGAAAATTCCTACACTTATAGGTTCTTTTTTTTTTTAAAGATTTTATTTATTTATTCATGAGAGAGAGAGAGAGAGAGAGAGAGACAGAGACACAGGCAGACAGAGAAGCAGGCTGCATGCAAGGAGCCTGGTTGGGACTCGAACCTGGGAATCCAAGATCACACCTTGAGCCAAAGGCAGGCACTCAAACACTGAGCCACCCAGGCATCCTTACACTCATAGGTTCTAAATCACAGAGTTTTAGGCATGAGCTGGGAATTTTCATTTTTAACAAGAATGCTATACAAGTGGTTCACAGACTGCAGTTGAAAGATCTAGATCTTCTGCAGAATTACACAGTCTCTTTATCAATTTATCAACATCTACATCATGTATAATGTTTAATTTTATTTTGCAGGGTGTGATCATCATTAATCAATATTCACACAATGCTTTCTGTGCACAGGTCCCTACACTAGAAACCTAATCAAGTGTTAAAGCTTTCAGAAATAAGGAATGTCATATTTATTGTCATTGCCACTCAGCTTAACCAAGAAAAAGCTACAAGAAAAATGACATCAACAGTAGAGAAAGGCCACAGAGTTCTTATGTTCCAGGAACTGCTGAGGATATATGTCTCCTTGACACTTTACACACATGTACAGTGTCATTGTCAGTAGCTGTGTTTTTTAATACAAATAAGGAGATATAATGGTAAAATGGGAGGCTGAAAATCTTATGTACTATCTCCCTGCCCATAATTTTCCATTTCCTTTCTAAGACATTTCCCCTGATAAGAAGCTTTATGAAAGAGCTTTACTGTATATATGAATGGTCCAAGTATATAAACTGGACTCAAATTTATTGCATATCTTTCCAGATTTAAATGGGTTGAGAAATGGGTCAAGCAGTCATAAATACTATTATATATTTTACTATTACCTGTTTTTAGAGATTGTACTTAAGTAACTACTGCTTTACTTCAATTCAGTAACATTCTTGATTAAAGTAAAATGAAAAACCTCTCACTGGTAAATTAGTTCCAAGAATTGGTGTACTCCAGGACTCTGAATTTATTCAGGTGTTATCCATTTATTTAATGTTGAGTGAGCACAACAAAATGCACATGTGAAAGTTATGGTTTAATTGAAAAGCATATAGCATAACTTAACTAGGTCCTGCCGCATCAGGCTAAAAGTAGCAGCATGTGGGGCTAAGTTTTAAAAAAATCTAATTATAAAAAGAAAAATGGTAAAGTTCAGCCAATGCCTCCAAGCCAATATTTAGTCTTTTCAATAGGTTATGACTATATATTTGGTAATTTACAAAACCTGGCACTGTGTGGCATTGATACACACAAGTGAAACACAACACACACACACACACACACACACACACACAAACATCAAGAGAACCTCCTTACAAATCAGTCATTTGATTTACAAATTCTTCTGAGTACATATAATCTAGTTCATGTGTCTTTTGGCTCTCGCACAGGATTTTTTACCCTCAGCATAGGATAGATAAATAAGATTTTCACCTGGTAGAAATCACCCACTATTCATCATTAGAAGTCTAGGTCGAAATGTAAACTCTCTGGTATTGAGAGATGGCCTCAGTGTTACCAAGTTGGTAGACATAGTGAGTAAGAAACACTTATCCTAGTAAGTTCTAGTGACATATGCTGGTGGATTTCCATGATTGAATGGATGCTCTGTCCTGCCTTTTTCCTGTAGATCTGTAAATTAGTGTTAGTTTAGCTAAATGTGGCAATTAGAATAAGGAGTCAACTTTCATCAGCCTTCCCAAATGGCCACTTCTCTTTGCTCAAGCTACACTACACAGGGGATTGGACTAGTGTGTTAGAACACACAATTGGGAAGTCTTATCTTGAGTTTGCTTTCTTGTTTTCTGGCAGGTTTACCGATCTTTATTTTGTTCAGGAAGGAGCTCCAAAAGATTAAAAGCAGATTAACTCCTTTGGAAACTAAGGGCTCTTCAAACCAGAGCTTGGGCCTTTGTGGCTCCTGGAAGCTGAGGGGACACTTGATTTGTAAATCAAATGACTGCTGATTTGTAAAGAGGTTCTCTTGAGGTGTGTGTGTGTGTTTGGGGGTGTGCGTGTGTGTTGAATTTGTCTGTATCAATGCTATGGAGTATCCTGTTTAATTTTGGTTGTCTATGGTCATTCCGTTTACTATTCACGATGTTCCTTTCCTTTCATAATGACCCCCCTCATCTAGCAAATATGCTAGAGGTTTGTGTCAGCAAGAAAACTTGTAAATTTTGATTGTGGAAATCCAGTCTTGTGACTGGCATTTCCAGCCTTGGATTTTCAAACATGTTTACTAACACTTCACTTCTTGAATGAAAAATATCTAAATTTAGAAAATTTTAGTTTGGTTGATATTCTTTCCATTTAGTTGTCCAATATATTTTGCTTCGTATTGGGACAAAATTCAGCCCTGAATTGGCTGCTGGAGTCTTAGATTTAAATATAAAATTTACATATCATCATGTCACACACCAGGCAATCAATCCTGCTACCCTAGATGAGGAAGGTCATTCTTAAACTCAGCATGACTATGTTCAAATATGAAAGTTGAATCCAAACATACAGGGGTTGAGGAATAAGATGTAAACCACACATTTTGCTTCAATCATTTCTAATATACCTGACTTGGGGTTGGGGGAGAGAGATTAACCAGTCAATTGCTAAAATCTCTCTTTTGTCTATGTATATTTCCTCACAATATGTCTGATGAGTCATGATTATTTGTAAACTAGCCCTTAGGGAAAGCTCCATTTTAATATACTGAAGATGGTTTTAATAACAAGTGAAGTCATTTCTCATTTCTTAGAAATAAGGCATCAGGAAAATTTCTAACAGGTCATGTTGCTATAGCCAAAACAGTTATTCAAAACAATGTCTTGTATAAATGGCTTAAGAATTTCACCCAAATTCTGTTACTATAACTGTTCCTTCGGTGAGTCTTTGCAGAGTTTTTAAGAGCATATTTAACTAATCATTGTAATTAGATGAGAAAAAGAAATTAGAGACAAGAGAAATGGAAAAAGAAGGTAGAATTATCACTATTTGCAAGTAATATGATTATACACTTGAAAAGTCCAAAAGAACAAACTGGAAAACTATCCAACATCAGAAGGTTATCAATTCTCCTTAAGCTAATGGATAGATACATTTAGCACAATGCCAATATTTAGCCAACATTTTTCAATTAAGCATTCTGATTTTAGAAAAGATTTACCTTAAAAATGTTTAAAATAGCCAGAAAAACCTCTGACACAGAACAATGAAGGAAAACCAGACCTATCAATTTTAAAGCAGATAGTCAAAGTAACTAAATCATGGGGGCGTATACACAGACAAACCGTTCACAGATACTTGAGGGAATTTAATGTGTGAACAAGGTAACATCTCCAGTCAATAAGAAAATGATAGCCTATTCGTAAATAATGTTGAGACAACTGGATAACCATTGTTTCCCATAATATGCATCACAGTAAATTATAAAAATATCAACTATTTAATTGCAATAAGTTATAGAAGTGATAAAATGACAACAGGTAAGGGCTTTCATATGTATGACTAAAAATCCATAAGAAATGAAATAAAGTTTGATGTAGTGTGCTGAGTGAATATCAAACATTCTTCATGGCCCCAGGAGCCACCAACAGACATTCTAAGGGAAGGAATACAGTGAAAGTCTGTCTTTCCCCCGTCTTCCACTCATCTAGTTACCATACGTGTCCCTCCTCTCAGCCTTGGGACACTGTTTATATTACCTTCCTTTTTGTCCTACCAGGGTCTTCATTGATTGAAAATGCAAGAAGATACAATGATGGATTTTTATATATACTGTATTTTATATAAAAATATATTCTATCATCACTATTTTGCACTTGCTGTTTTCATTTCATAATCTACCTTGGTACCTTGGTATATGTCTGAAACAGTACATAGTATTTCCTCATTCTTTTTGTAAATATCTGATATTCAATGCAGAGATAATGCAATTATTAAGTCAATAAGTACTTCCCTGGGGAGCCTGAGTGGCTCAGTCAGTTAAGCATCTGCCTTGGGCTCAGGTCATGATCCCAGCTCAGCAGGGAGTCTGCTTCTCCCTCCCCTCCGCTGCCCCCCATTCTCTCTCACTCACTCTTTCTGTCGAATAAATAAATAAAATTTTAAAAAAGAAAGCCCCACTGTTGGAATTTTAGGTTGTTTTCAATAATTTTTCTCATAAATATATTAGAAATGCAACTGACTACTTAAAACAGTATCTTGACACAGCTCTTAGACATATAACATTCTCATTCAGAAAACAGGCTTTACGAGAGGTGTTATAAAAATCCTGAAGGCATATCATAATTAAGCTACTAAAGACATTGTTGATAAGATATAATAGTTTCCCCCCAAAAGAATCTTACAAGCAAATTTACTATGATGTGACAGGCAGTGTTAAAAGACTATCTCATATAAAGTGAATATGAAATTATAATCATTATAATGATCAAATTACTGTAATTAGTACATAGAGCAGAGAATTTATCTGTGCCAATTCCACATACTAAAATAGTTTAGGCAATAGTTATCTTATCAGTCACAATCCTTCCCAGAGAAGAAATAATGACAACTCTATAACATTCTATTTTCAACTTCATGGCACAGAACTTGTTAAATGTTATTTTTATTTTAAAATGAAGGTAGCAGAGATAGGATTGTGACATAATGTATTGTAATGGATTCATTTACTCATTTTGGCAAATCCACCTATTTAATTATCTCAACCTCATTCTACCAAGAAGGTTAACCTGATTACTCACCAGAATAAGAATCAATATTTCATGTGTGTATTTCCCAACTTTTGTCCAAATGTTCTCTAAGATTTAAAAGGATTACATGGCATGCTAAAAAATTGATGAGATTTTGGTCACCTCTTGCTCAGAAATCTAGCAGTTACAAGAAATGTTATACTTCGAACGGATCCTTGATGGATCATCATGGTGGTAATAATTAATTGTAACTTGTTCTGTCTCTGACTTTTGATTTTGAGGCTATAGAGAGACAACAGTCTTGAAAGGCATCTGGGAAATAGGAGAGCTTTCTGGTTGGTGCCTTGTTTTAACTTTTCACAGCTACTAAGAAAGCCATTTTTTTATATTTTCATGTGGCATCTCACACAGATGTATACTGTTTTTAACAGTCATGACTCATCCTTTGGAAGTTTAATGCTCTGTCCCTGTGGGTCTGCTTGTAATCACCTCTCATCTTCCAAAGCATGAGACAGTGTAACTTATTTTGTATTTTTAATTGATTCAGCATTAATGCTGCTGTGACAATTTCATAATTCCTTGACATTGATAAATTAAATTATGAAAGCCTCTGTAACATCTAGAGAATGTGTTTCCAGAAATGTATTTGGTAATAATCAGACTTGAATGATGAAAAAGTAGTACATTTATGACCAGAGGAGAATGGTTCATTGGGTTTCCAGAAAAAGTATTTCAGTAAGTATTCGGCTGTCACACTCATGTGTGGAATTGCTAGGAAGCCACACAGAGGATAACACTCCCAGGTTCAAGCTGTTGCCCACAGATATATTGTATGAGCATTGAAAGATCTAAATGCATTTCTTTTTTTCTTGTTGTTGTTGTTGTTGTTTTTTACCATTCTCTCACTTTAAAACCAGTCAAATTTTTGGAAGGTGAACTTACTCATGATCTTTTAATCATTCCTGTGAGTGTTAATTGGTGTCATATGTCAAGTTTTATCAGAATAATCGACTTCATTGATTCACTTGGTCTATCACATGAGCAGAATATGGCAAAAATGAGACTGCTTACTATTATGGGAATAGCAGTGAAAAATAAAGAAATTTCTTGGGGCACCTGGATGGTTCAGTCGGTTAAATGTCTGCCTTCAGCTCAAGCCATGATCCTAGGGTCCTGGGATAGAGCCCCACATCTGGCTCCCTGCTCAGTGGGGAGTCTGCTTCTCCTCCTACCCCCACTCCTCACATGATCTCTCTTGCTCTCTATCTAAATAAGCAAATAAAAATCATTTTAAAAAAGAAATTTCTTTTGACACAATGTAGCAAGAACTTCAGATTGGAGCCAATGATGTCGAAACACTTGTTATTAATGCAGTAAGAACTGAAATGGTCTTGTTGTCAATCATAGTACACATAGGACATTTGGAAAATAATAGCAACAGCTTTATGACACACTTAATGCCTGGAAAAAAACTTGAACAAAGTTAAAAGTAGCCTTTTGAGTCTTTCGGAATTTTTATGCTATATATAAAATTTGTTCTTCTTGGAGGAAATCTAAATCATAGCAAAACATTATAAACTGAAAAAAAAAAAGAGAGCTGAGCAGGGAGATTCAGGTGCTCAGAACTCAGTGGGAAGAAACTGAGCCTTGCTTTGGTCAAATAAAAAATGACATTCTTTATTTTAAATAATATGTGTGCCTGCAGAATAGAGATGTCATCTTGAAACTGGTGAGTTGTTCAATATTCAGTGCCAAAATGATTTCAAAATGGTAACTAACATTTCATATGGAATTGCACAGACAGTGGTGACCAAATCCTGTGTAATTCTTCTAGAACAAGAAGAAATGAACTGAATGACAACAAACAAACAACAAATAAAACCAGTTGCAAGAGATCAAGGTAGAAGGAACAAAGTCTCTGAGGGCAGGTTGGGCTCAGCTAAGATCCTGGTGGTGGGATTTTGGGCCAGTTACTTCCCAATTCCTATGTTCACCATCTATAAAATGAGGATAATGGAAACTCCTTTATGGAAGTTCCTATAAGGATTAAGTGAGGTCATTGCCAAGCACAAGACTGGCATAGGAGGCATTTAACTTTTTGTTTTCTCTTTTCTTTCCCTTCCTTTTATTTTCCATGAAAACAGAAAATCATCGGTAACATCCATTTGTTTCTGGCCTATATTGGCTATATTGATATATGATAATAAGTGAACCAGTTAAATTTCTCCCTCTAACCTTATTGAGATCAAAATCACTTCTAAATTATCCCGCATAATTTTATATGTATTTTTTATTATCATGATACAAAAGATGGCTTGGAAAGCAAATCCCACAACAATTATCAGCTCAGCACAGTATTTTACAACCTCCTTATCGTTAATATCTTCAATATTGTAAGACAGAAATCCTTTTGCCTTCATTTAATCACACTTTTCCTCTTATCATCTATATAGATATTGGTCAATCGATCCTCAAACCACATAATCTTTCTCTATTTCCTGCCACAATGTTCAAATTGGAATGATACAGGTCACCTCATTCATTCATACAGAGGGCATGAGAGTAGTTGTGGGAGATTTCAGGTACTTACTTGACAGGCATCTAGTTTAAGAAGTATGTGGACTCAATTCAACATAGTTTCATAAGGAATTAGAGTGAAATTCTAGCTATAGGAAGAGTAATTTTAGTATTTTTGTGAATACTGATCTGTAAGACTATTTTCAACTATATGAAACTATATATTTCCAACTATACTTTCTACTGTGGAAAGGCATTGGAAACAGACAAAAAAAAAAATCAGCTTGATTCAAAACTAGACAAGTATACCAGGGTCAAGGAGCCTGTGAAGATTCTTTAGCAGGGGAGACAAATTACCAGGACCTTGCTTTCAGAAGATGATTCTGGAAAATGGCCTAAAATTCCTTAAGTCAACCAAACCTGATGGATTGCAAACTATAGCCAAAATGTAAGGGATTAGAATCAATCAAAAGCTATTTTTTAAATAATTAATTAATTAATTAATTAAAGAGAGAGAAAGAGAAAATTCAAGCCAGGGGGAGGGGCAGAGGCAGATGGGAGAGAATCCCAAGCAGACTGCACACTGAGTGCAGAGCCCAGCACAGAGCTCCATTTCATGACCCTGAGATCAAAACCAAGAAAAGGACCCTTAACCAACTGAACCACCCAAATGCCTTTGAAATTAAGTTTTTTAGTGTTGAAATTGTAGTTTTATCAAAAAGTGGATTGATATATCCTAAAAAGTCAAAATTCTCATATATATGATGGAAGGAAATGGAAAGGAGTCTGTTCTTCTCTGGGTTCCTTCCCTTATAGTTTAGCTCCTCTCCTCTCCTCTCCTCTCCTCTCTTCTCTTTATCTCTCTTCTGACCTCCTCTCTTTCTCATGAGACTATTTATTTAAACTGTCATTTGAGGGGCATCTGGATGGCTCAGTTGGTCAAACGTCTGCCTTCAATTCAGGTCATGATCCGGGGATTCTGGGATCAAGCCTTACATGGGGCTCCCTGCTCAGCAGAGGGCCTACTTCTCCCTCTCCCTCTGCCTGCTGCTCCCCCTGTTTGTGGTCTCTCTCTCTCTCCCAAATAAATAAATTAAATCTTTTTTACAAATAAGTAAAATGTCATTCAAACTGCTGTTACAGAGATTTTGAAAACTCTTGAAGAGATCAAATGCCATGGGCTGCTGTTTGATGGGTGCCTCTGGTTGTTGATGTGACTCCAAGTCCACCAAACTTAGCAAGAGTCAGAGGCATTGCAGGCTTACTAGGGGAGATAGTACTTTTGTGGGGCTGCTACCAGGCAGATGACACCTGATGTCTGGGAAGGGAAAATAAACACAGCTGAATGACCATGCTGATTTGGCCAGGGTGTGCAAAAACACAGACTAACTGCCTAGCCAATCTGATAGGGTTAAGAGAAAACCTGCACACTTATACAGTGACCAAAAAGGAAGTAGGAACCTGACATGTAGGAAGCAGGAAAGAAAGGACAAGAAACTTAGCAAAACATTTAATGCTCAGCTGTGCCAAACCATTGCCGTATGTGTACATGTAGGGCTCTTCTTTTTTTTTTTTTTAAGATTTTATTTATTTATTCATGATAGACATAGAGAAAGAGAGAGAGAGAGGCAGAGACACAGGCAGAAGGAGAAGCAAGCTCCATGCAGGGAGCCTGACCCGGGACTCGATCCCAGGTCTTCAGGATCACACCCTGGGCCAAAGGCAGGTGCTGAACCGCTGAGCCACTCAGGGATTCCTGCAGGGCTCATCTTGAATTAGTCACTTACCAGAAAAGTCTAGTCAGAAAGCTAACCCTGTTATGTGGCACTTTGGTGGCAGTCCTATCCTACTGAAATAAGCCACATACCATTCACAGGGTCTGTAGGCAAAATTTCATTTTCAACCATTATTGTTTTTCAGAGACAAACATGAGCACCAGACTCAGGGAAGAACTCTAAAAGTTAATCAGTTCAATCCATTTTACAGATGACAAAATCAAAGCTCAGAGAAGGTAAATGATTTTCTCACTTCCACTTTGCTGGCTAGAGCAGAACGAGGCAGAGAACCCAGGAGTCCTGGTTCCTGAATTAGGGTTTATTTCCTTTCACACATCTTCTACTCATACTCTACACACAGTCACCTCTTGGCCCCCCTCAACCACTCTACTCCATACCCTGTCCTTCCCCCATCTCTTCACTGAAAGAGAAATTTAAGAGTATTACTCAGGAACCTCCAATTATTAATTGTGGAAGTTGCTTACCATCCTGTATATTCTATCATTCCTAACAAGTGAACTTGACTCAAGTGGATTACACACAGAGAGTGTTGACTTACATTTTGTAATCATCTCCCATCTTGTTACCCTGGAGTGGAATGCAACATTACTTCATACTTCCATGTGCATATGTGCTATTCTGGTTGCCCAGTTCACCTCTGCATTGGGATAAAAATAGGATCACAATCACAGTGGCAAATAACCTTCTTATGGCTCTTCCTCAATTCACAATTTTAGTATCCAGTCCTTTTTTTTTTTTAAAGATTTAATTTATTTATTCATGAGGGACACAGAGAGAGAAAGGCAGAGACACAGGCAGAGGGAGAAGCAGGCTCCATGCAGGGAGCCCAATGTGGGACTCGATCCTTGGTCTCCAGGATCACTCCCTGGGCTGAAGGCGGGGCTAAACCGCTGAGCCACCGGGGCTGCCCTATCCAGTCCTTTTTTTAAACATCTTCCCCTCTCCTGGGTATTTCTGGAATTCTCCAAAAAGCACATGTATGGCGATGGATAGAGCTGACATTTCCCACTTTCCCTCACTGATCTCACGCTGGAGAAGGTATTACTCGGCCATTCTGAGTCCATCGCAAAGCCTCCAACTTCTGCAGCTGATCTGTACTGAAGCTTCTTGGGCTGCTGGACCAAACTTGCTGAGGCCACCTATAGTCACCACACACTTGCCACTGTCACCTAACTCCAAGACAGACACCATGCTGCCTTTGGATCCTCCTAGACTATTCTCCTGTGACATGTTGCTCTTGGATTAAAGTTGTCTGCTTCAAATTTCTCTTCCCTTAAGATGATTTATTTACCAGAAAGGTTTTCGTGGTCCCTTGCGAAGCTAAGGTTTCTGACAGATGTATCCCACAACTCCATTAAGATATGATGCTCCATATCCATAAGCTAAGATGGAATCCAAAACACACAAAGACGTATAGGTCAAGAATGTAAAGGACCAGTGAGGGTTGAAATGTAGCCCACACTCCACTCGCAAACTATGAAACCAGAACTATGTCTGCCTGAGACAACATCTTTTTCTAACTTACAGATGGGCTGTGGCTCTGCCTGAACTCTTATATTGAGGTTTCGAACAGAAATCCCTGCTATATGGAGAACAGGGACCATGCCTCGTATTTCTTTTGTGTAGACCTCATCATATGGCCTGGCAGTGGGCATAGAAACTCTAAGTACTTGCTCGATAAGATCTGTGAGGTGAAAAGTTCAAACCTAGGTAAAATCTCTGGCTTTGGCAGTCCTATAAAAATAATATGTAAGGAGGAAAGATAAAGGGCTGTCTAAGGTGCCAAATGCTGGCTTTCTCTCAGCTTCTAAAGTTAAACTCAATTACCTCAATGACGTTTCTTCGCTGTTCATATTTTGAATCACTGAAACAGTGTTGTGTTCAGGACCACAGTCTGGTCTCAGACAACCTTCCTACTCTCGGCATTCAAGAGTCCATACTTGGTCCTGGTCCATACTTCTCCTTTCTTAGCATGTAATAATTTCACACACAAAAGTGTCTTACAGAAATTTGACGTGTAGTTTTAGTACTGTTGCAACTGTTGCTATGAAGACATTGAGATGTGAGGGAGTCTAATGACCTCCCCTTAGCAAAGGCCAGATTTCAGAACACCGAGTGGTCCAGCTTCTACTTCCCTTTTTCCTGTGGAGTTACGTACGCTAGCTAACAAGCAAGGACAGCCAGAATTTTATCTTCAGTAGTTGTTTGATTCCAAACAGTATCTTACTGTGTGTAGTCAGCTAACCTTCACTTTCATCTTCTTCCTTTTGCACATCTATACTCCCCCCAAAAGTTTCTCAGTGCGTCGTTAAAGTTCACCGATTCAGCACTTGCCCTTTACAAAAGTCTTGGAACCCACATACAAAGATTAAACCCCACTGCATAAAAAGTCAGACAATCCAGCCAAGGAGCTGAAGTGGTTCCCACCCTTCACACTCGCCACACCCCGTCAGCCAACAATAAATCCCCTCCCGACATAAAAGTCCCTCTCCCCCACTCACCCGAGAGTAAATCCCCTATTGGCAGGAAGCCAGAATGAACAGATGTGTCTGCCACCACTTCCTGGGGTGGGGTCAGGCTGCATCAGCTTTGATCAACCAAAAGGAGGAATTTCCAGTGTCAGGGGCCCTCTGCAGAGAATGCCCCAGGGCCTACTCCAAGAAGGAAAGGGACCAGGGATTAAAAAACAAGTAGGAGCATCCCAATCGGTCAGAGTAGCACAAAGGACTTGTGCATCCAGAGAGGTGACATTGTGGTCATTCCCATTTCTTTCGCAGTAGTGCGAATGCAAGCAAATCCACCTTTCCCAGCTAGAAGCTCTTTCTGAGGAAAAGAAATGCCTTAGTGGTGTTAAGTTCAGTCCTCCTTGTTATTTAATCATTCTTGCTAGGAAGCTAAACACACAAGAAAGAATATTAGCCCTTATGCAACTGTAAGGTATGTTAGAGTCACATTAATTATAGTGTTACATCAGACTGGGCCAACCTAGCTCCATGCACCACTAAGCTGACCACTGTCTCCACTTGTGACTTTCCACTGGAATCATAAGCTCCAGATGTGCCGTTGAGGTTGGACATATCCGAGTGCCTCATTTGGAACTATGGTCATAAAAAGAGAGCCTTAAACAATATTGCAACATCACTCCCTGAAATTAAAGGAAATTTCCAGGGTGAAGTAAGAGAAGGTATCTTGCTCAGTCAGTTGACTTTTGCTATACAAAACCACTCGGGAAAACTATCCATCAGGGAATTGTTTGAGATCTTGTCCTAGTAGGAACCCGTATGACATTCTTTGGAGATTTTGTAGGCTAAGTATTATCATAAATAATACTCAATCTCAACCACTAAGGTCCATTGTTCCCACACTTCCCAGTCCTCTGCAGGCTGGAAACTGGGGGGTGGAGGTAGGGAGAAGGAGGGGGCTCTGTTCCAAGTAGGAACCAGCTTCTTTCCCTCTAGTGGCTCTGCCACCAGACTTTGGAGTCCTGTACCACAGTGTGCAAGTGCCCGCATGAGGGAAGACAGAGAACGGGAGTACACATCATGACCTGTATGAGCTCAGCTTGGAGGTAGTAGGTGTGCATCCCTTTCCTTACCCACACTCCTTAGAAGCTTCAAGGGAGGCTGGGAAATGCAGTCAAGTTCCATGCTCAGCAAGTAACAAAAAATTACAGGTTCACAATTGCTAATGAGTTAAAGCATGTCGTGGGTCAAAGTTTTGCAAAAGAGTTTGTGCAATGAAAGAGGGGACATTTTTGTTCTCAAGGAAAGAGGCTGCCTATTCCAGTTCAAAAAACATGATGTATAGCCTTTTCTTGACAATATGGTCTTCTAACATTGATCTTTCCCAGACTTTGAGATGGTGAAAGATGCAGGTAGAAGAAAGACAAAGCAATTGCAGGCACAGATGCACATGTTCTATGACTTTGCCTGAACTGTGAACATGAAAGCCTGCATTTAGCTTCATATGCTTACATCTCCTTAGCAGCTGAAGAGCTTTGCAGGCAGACAACTTTTTCTAGCATCACATTAATTTATATATATAATATATTATATATATAATAATTAATACTATATTTATATATAAATATATAATATTATATATATATATATATTTTTTTTAGTAAAATCTTGGGGCATCTGCGTGGCTCAATCAGTTAAGTGTCCAATTCTTGATATCATCTCAGGTCTTGTATCTCAGGGTCATGAATTCAAGCCCACAATGGGCTCCTAGCTGAACCTGGAGCCTACTATAAAAGAAATGAAGTCTTGTTCACTCGTTTACAACTGTTATATTTGATTTAAAATGCAAGAGGTTTAGGGGATTGTGGAGGATGGGGCTAGGTGCATAGATGGATTAAGGTGTTTTTTTTTTTATTTTAAAAAGTACTATTGTAAGATTACAAGTATGTGAGAAAATGCATATTAATGAATGCCACCATGCTCTGGATTAGGTTGGGATGTCACTCCAACAGGGCAGGGTGTGTGAGAAAGGGAATGAGGAAAAAAGAAATTAAGAAGTGTTGCGCTTCCTTCCTATTCTATATTCCTTCCCCTTCCTTCCCTCCTCCAAGGCACTGATGAGGAGGCCAGTTAAGGAACAGACTGGGGCACGGATGAACAGAGATGGCAGCTGAAGGAAGGGCCATCATGGCCGGAGGACTGGTTTACAGGGAACAAATGAGCAAGTTTAGCAAAGAATTCAATTTACCAAGGATAATGGAAGCCAAACTTCTCACTTCTGGAGAAGATTTTACAAACGGGGAAAGAAAAAAGAATGGAAAGAAGCCTGGGGTATTGAGCTGAAACTGTAGGTAGCCATGTGAACTCATGGTATAGGAATATATAAATATAATCAGAGATCCGTACTCATTAAAACCATCAAGGACATGAAAAAGAAGGAGAACGAGAAGGTGTTCCAGATTGAAGTTATCTGAAAATGCATGATCATTAATTGCAAAAGTATTCTGGGTAAGATCCTAGAGCAGAAAAGAAAAGGAGATATTATAGGGTGAGTTGCTGAAATCTGAAAGGGTCCATGGGCAGGATGGGAGGTAGTGTTGTATAGGTGTAGATTTCCTGATTTGGAGCATTATATGCTGGTGATTTAGGAGAGCGTTCTTGTTTGGGGATCATGTTCTAGAGTGTTTCAGGGTTTATGGGGGAGTAGCTTACAATGCACTTTCCAAAATTTCAAGAACAAAGTTAGTAAGTACATATGTGAGTGATTGTGGAAATGTGATAGCAAGTTGCCATTTGGGGAATATGGGTGAAGAGGTTACAGAAGTTTTCTATATTATTCTGGCAAATTTTTGTAACTGAAATCTTTCAAAAGAAATGACTAAAAAAAAGGACCTTCTCCATTTAAAATAAAGTGTCTGGATTTCTAACTGGATACATTTTGATATTTTTTAGTAACTTCAATTAAAATTTAAATTGCTTTTAATTATTTTTGTGACCAAACCACATTTTCTTATGAAATTCCATCTCAAGATTGGACTTGGGTAATCCAAGGTTTCATTCAGGTTATAACATCTAACTTGTATTAAGGACAAACTATGCTTTTATTTAGTGATGGTATCTTTTATTAAACAAATAAAAATTTGTCACCTGCATTATTTCATCATCTAACCTTACAATAACTGTAGGCTTTAGGTACTGCTACTGCTCTCCTTTCCTAGATACATGATCAGGATTAGGTTTGGCTGCATATTATAGGAAAGATCGAAATGACAATAACTTATACAAATTTGCAGTTGATTTTTTTCCAGCTAGATGACGTCTGAAGATACGGTGTCCAGGGCATGTCATGGGTTTCTTTCTTTCTGCTTCTCGCTTTCTGCTTTGCAATCTTCTGTAAGTGATATCTGTTCCAAAAATCCACCTTGGAGCCAAGATGGCTGCTGGAGCTTTGGCCTCAAAGCTGGAGCTTTTGGCCGGAAATTTGCATTTCCGGGCATCAGGAAGAAATAAAGCAGAGATTGAGGGCACTCAGCTCTTTCCCTTCAGTTAGCCTTGCCGCAAAGTCCCAAACATTATTTCTATCATGGCCCACGTTGCCCGACAGCCACAATCAGTTGCCTGGGAGTTGGTTGAAGGTCATGGTTTTGCTGAGCACAGTGCTGTGAATTCCACTGGTGAAGAGTTCTGTCAAAAGTGGGAAGAAGCCAGTAAACTCTACCAAAGAGAATAAGTATTTATCCAAGGTCACCCAGCCAGTGAACCGAGGAGCTTTAGCTGTCTAAGTCCTGAGCTTGGGCAGTCAACATGATGAGAAACCGCTCAGTGCTGCAAGAGCTACCATCCTCCGTGCCAGCAGCAGTGGCTTCTCTGCATGGTCAGCAGTAGTTGCTGAACTGACATTGACACTCAGTATGGCTTCAAGGTCATCCAGGTCATCAAAGCCAAACATCACCACAGGAGCTGAAATTAGGAAAATATTATGAGCACGATGCAGTAGTTGAGAGTACTGTGTACCTGAGTACACACAGGAGACGTTCTCAGTAATAAACTGTCAGTAGGAAGCCCACAGTAGGAAGTGGGGAACAGGATGATGTGTCTGTTGGGCCTCTGCTATTCCCTTTGTCCTGGGGAGTAATCTGTGATACATGGGAAATTTGTAGATTAGTGGAGACCTTCAGAATATTTTTCAGAGTCTGGAGGGGGCTGGAGGGATGGAGAGATGGGTGGAAATTATTCAGACTCATTCTTCCTTCTTAACGTTTTTCCTACACATACCTAAAACATTTTCCCATAGCTATAATATCCTCACTTTCCATGGAATAAGTGAAAAACCTCTGTACCTACTCCTGGCCTTCTCTGGGAAGTAAAGTTCTTTACAATGTCTTTCAAAAAAATCCTCAAGAAGTATCTGAAGGTGTCTCTATGGGAGGCTACCAGATGGTAGTTGCCTACAACTAGACACCGAGCCTCATCCTAATAAATTGTCTGGAGGACGGTGAAGGGCCTGCCTGAAGCTCCACTCTGCACACCAACAGGCCTCCAAGAAAACAGGAGTGAGCCCACAATCTGCCAGGAAAGGCAGTGGATGATTTTTACCACTCAAGCTTGGGGGAGGGGGTGGGCAAGCAGTTTTGACATACACTTTATTCATTGTCCATACAAGTTCACTTTCATAATGAAATCTTAAGCCAGAGAAGGAAAAAAACAAAGTCTCCCCAAATAGTCCGAAACAAAATTGCTTTTGGCTATTTCCAAACCTAAAAGAATCAGCCAAACCAATTTCAATCAAATCTTTTTGAAAGCACAACAACAGCAACAACAACAAATTTCCCCTGAGTGTAGGGTTATGAAGGTCAAGGTCTAACCTGATGTAAACAAAAACGTCTCAGTAGAGCAGAGTTAGAGGTTAAATAAATGTTTCTAACAACAGGGATTTAAAACAGAACCATTAAAAATAGATTTCCGCTGCCTGTGTAAAAAGAAAAGAAGGTAATGACTATCTTTAATCTTTTTCTGAGTTCTGAGTGAGAAATACAGGCTCATGAACACATTCTGGAAACAAAAGAAGAAGAAATAGATTTAGGACTAGAAATGTGAACAGAAACATATGGGTAGGAAGTAAGGAAAATACTCCATCTAAAGTGCATTACATCTGAGTAATTTTGATAGGGTAATAAAGTCTTTGAATTTGATTTTTAAAATATATTTGCCTTTTCCCAAGTCATATATGGCTGCTGCCGAAAAACTGTAACTAAAAAATAAAAATTACTGCTAAATCCCAATACCCATTAAAAGTTCATTGTTACTAATATTTTGGAGTATTAGTTTCTTTACTGTGCATATTCACACCTATATTTGCAACTTCCTCCAATTAGCATCATCACACTGTGCATCCTATCCTGTAACACCTCTTCTCACTTAGTCAAAGTCAGCATTATCCTGTATCACTAAATATTGTTCTAAAGCATGGTTTTAAATTGCTTCAGATCCACTCTCCTGTGTACATACATAATTTCTTTCACAACTCCTTTCCTTTCATCTGAACACATACTATTTTTAAATTTCCCTGTTTTAACTAGGGCTGCAACTTTTATTTTTCTACCCGAATCTTTGTGTGAATCCTAGATTCTTTTTTGCAGGATAGGGGGGTGTTTGTTTGTTTGTTTGTTTTTACCCTATCAAGTGAATTACCCTATCAAGTGGCAAGAACATATTTAGCAATTTGGAAACGTATTTTTAAATGACATCCAGAAAAGCTGTACCAATGTCATTCTCACCAGTGGGGTGAGTGCCCATGCTTCTTCATCCTCACAGAAATATATCTGGACATATAAATTTACCACTATTTTAATAGATGAAATGTATTTATTTTCCTAATTTCTGATAGAATAAAACATTTCTTCCATACTCAGTATATTAAAGTTTCATTTTTGGTCCCTTGCCTCTTCATGTTCTTTGACTACTCTCTCACAGCCCATTTGTATTTTTCTCATTAGTTTGTTAGAACTCATGTATTCAAAGTGGCAAATGCTTTTGTCAGTTTTTCATTTGCCTAATTATTTTGTTTATGATGATTTTGTTGTCACCACTGTTACACAGAACGCTTAAGTGTTTATATAGCCATGTCTATTAATTTTTTCATTCCTTTGCCTGCTTAGGAAGACCTATCCTATTCCCAACTAGGCAAATGTCCAGTTTTGTTCAGTTGTGTCTCTTAAATTTAAATTACATTACAGCTGAAAGAATTATGACACAGACCAGTTTAGGGATTTTTACACCATAATACAGTGCACTCACTGGGGACATGGTCAAGCGAAATAACCAGCACGTTCCAGGCTTCTGTAAACAGAAGGGATTTCTGATGCTCTAATGCAGGAACTGGAATGGAGGAAAAGATTTATGAACAGTGAGGGAAACTGTCTGTCAGCTGAAAGTCAGAGTGGTCTTTACGACTGTTATCATAGCCAGCCCATAAGATCTGAGAAACAGAAAGCATTTTCTGCAACAGCAGTAAGCATTAGAAAAAAGTGAGTCTTGCACATATGTGCAAAGCCCAGTAGAAACAATTAGAGCTATGTAAAAAAGTTCTTGAGGCAACTATATTTAAAGGCTGAGCTTTGATTAATTGCTTTTAAACAGGCAGAGGATTGGCTTCTAGAAGTTCTCAGAAGAACATGGCATTTGGATTAGAGTGGTGTCATATAACAAAATGAACAGAAAACAAAGAAAGACACAAACCCTAGAGGAAGATTTATATATATGTATATATACCATGGAAGAGATAGAGGGCTTTTTCTGCCACATTTTTGCTAGTAATTTTACCAACTCCCTGTGTGCTGGAGTCATGTGGTCATTTTAGTCTGGTTTGTGAAAATTTTGCTTGAGTTTAAACTTTATACCGTAGTGTGGGTTCATCCTCAAATCTTTTTTGCCGTTGCTTTACAATAACTGCAGTTCAAAGATCTCATTTAAGTATTAAAGACAGGATTCCAAGGTGCATGGTGTCATATGGCAACTGTAATCTGGATCTGGGTGCCCAGAGCAGAAGCCCTACGTAAAGAGGTCTCTTTTCAGGGAAGCAGATAGGCAAAGCTGATCACCATCTGGGGGTGCACACCAGCCTGATAGTAGATCTGGGAGTCAGCTGGGCTGAATGATAAGGTGAATCTCTTATTCTGTGAAGAGAATAGTGTCAGAGGAAGTTATCAAGATAGCATTAAGTTATGTACTGTATAGTGTTATTAAATGCTTAAGCATAGGTATCGGAACTGGCTTCAGATAAAGCCCTAGCTGCTAACACCTATGCAAGCTATTTAATTTCTCCGAGCATCCAATTCCCAATCTGTAAAGTAAAGTTAATGTTCTCAACATCATCCAGTTGAAGTGAAGGGATTAAATGAGATAATGTATATTAGGCACTTAATCTTCCAGCCACATAGCCACAATTATTTATTGCCTCAATAAATAGGGACTTTTCCTGTCATTATAAATAGCAAATGAGGAAAATTATTCATGTGTTCCCAGAACAGTTCTTACATAAAAATTCAGGTGAAATGATTATAACCTAATATCTGCCTAAGAGATATAATTGATTAGGATCTCATTAATTAGTATTGTTATCGAAATTCTAAAAAAAATTTCACATAAAACTTAAAGCTCTAATACAATATAGCATTACCAAATTAGGGAGAGAATGAAAATATAGTAAATATTGCAAGTCATTAGCCTTATGCTGGGCCTTATGCTAACTGTTCTCATTTAAGTAATTTCATTTAACCTTAATATAACCATGGGATGAACACCAATAGTCACATTTAACTCAAAAGGAAATTGAATCTACTAAGGATTTAAGAAAACTGTGTGAAATCAAACAGCAAGTAAATAGTTAAGGTAAAATTTTCACTGGGGTCTTCTCATTTCAAGCTTGATACTCTGTCCATACACCATGAAGCAAACAGAAATTAATCTGTCGTAGACTGTCCAAACTCACCGGTGGCTTCCCTTGCAAATGTAACTGGAAAAAGGAAAACATAGCCATACCAATCCAATCAGAAACTAGACAAGTAATTTCAAAGCTTTGGCTGAGGCTTTATATAGCCAGAGGAGGAGCCATTAAGTGTTTGGAATTTTTAGCTTGTTTTTTTGTTTTGTGTTTGCAGGAAACCTGGTGAGTTGGGAGGCATCAAAAGAAAGGAATGGGTTATAATAATATGGTGATGTGCAGTACAATAAAAAAATTCCCTTTAAGACTTAAGATTGAAAAATCTGAAAATTCATGTTGGTCTTTGGGAAAAATGGGAGTTTGACCCAAGAGGTCCTATGGGACATTTAGAAGAATAAAAGATACATCTCGAGCATTCACAGGTGGAAAAATACTTTAGAGGCTTGGCTTGGGATTGAGGGAGGGGGGCACAGCCACTTTGACCTATTCCTTAGGACCTAGGAGAGGAAAAGCCTGCTGGATGCTTGACCTACATGCAGGGAAATGTGCCATCGAAGGAATGAGCCTAGGAATGATGGGGGCCTAGACCAAGACTGTGCATTGAAGTGCAAGCTACCTTCAGCTACATGAGGAAGTCATAGAAAGATTTCAATGCACCCAGAAGAGGATGCCAACAGACTACAAAAACCATGTAAGTTCTGGTTGTTGAGCTATGAAGATAATCGTACATCATATACAGTTTTAAATACCATCACTCATATGATACCGTCTAAAATAATTTTGTGGAGTGGTGAGAGAAGGCAGGGAAGGGCAGTGGGAAGGATGAAGAGATCTACCCACGTCCATACACATTTCTCAAGGTCTCCTGTAGCTCACAGCAGTGCTCCACAGGGGTGCCTGTCCCAGGGCCCTCGCCCCAGAACACAAAGAAAACATCTAACAGTCTAGCAGAAATAAGGCAAATGCCTTTCCCCCAAATATTTTACTGGGACAGGTCACCATTTTGGGGGTAGGGTCAATTGAGAACTGATTTATACTTAAAAGAAAACTGACTACTACTGACCACAAATAATTCTACCTCCTTCTAGCTATGAGAAATGCCATCCACCAATCCAACACCCTTGACTTTTTACAGCAATTACTGTCAGTGGGAAATAAAGTTCATTTTCAAAACTGCAAAGTGAAAGGAGCCGTTTAAAGTTGGATTCTGGTTTTCCTGAACTACAGTGTTTTTCTCCATCGTAAAGGACAACAGAGTTGACCTTCTGGTTACTCCCACTGAACTTAAGGCCATCTAAGGGAAAACAGGATGTGGCTAAGAACAATGACACCTCTGCAAACCACAAACAGAGCCAGGAGATGAATAAAGCCCTGGTGTTTTTCAGAAAAGTCTGAAGAAAAGCATGGATTCAAAAGGAGAACAATGATTGTGAGAATACTATTGTTGATTTTGCCCGCAAACCAAAATTTTCACCTTCCTTCTCTTGCAAGTCTGTTTTTCTGTGAACATAATGCCTAGCTACTCTCTTGAAGCCCACTATGTGGTTTTTAATGTCCATTGTCATTATTGTGATCTTTTAAATAACAAGTTTGTTCATTTATTCTCAGCAGGAATCACTAGTCATGTGAACCACTGAACATATATTTGATATATATTTTTTATATACATATATATTTCTTTTCAACCAAAGCATTTAAATTCCATAAGCTACGAAGAATACCTGGGAGGCAAATGAGTTATTGTCAGCTCTCCAAAAATAATTCATATTTGGTCTAAAACACTTCATAGCAAGACCTGAGATTTCCGTTAAAACAGAGGTCTGTGAGTAGGAGATATTTTGCACTTTTCACAATTGCTGTCACTACGGGAGCACCTATGAAAATGAACTAGAGAAGAGATCCACTCCAATCAATAAAGCAATAGAAATGCATTAAGATATTACTCCCTACAACACTCAGCCCGTTCCTCCCGCTACATTTCCTTTCAATGTCCTTAATCTAGGTACAAGGGTTTTTAGAATTTGAGGCAGTTGTAAAGGAAGACATAATCATTTCAACCTAACTAATTTAGAAGAACATTAGCTCAAGAGCAAAATATTAAGCACAATCTATTAAATTTACTATTTCTGCTATTCATCAATGTAACTGATCGTTACAAATAAGTAGGATATAAAGGCAATAGCCAAAGCACTTAAATTAAATGAAAGAGCAAAGTGAAACTATGTCATTTTTCAGGAGTTGATTTTAAAAATTCTTTTTCTTTTTCCTCACCCCTCCCCACCTTTGTATCACTTGTAAAAAATAATTAGAAATGGTGAAAGTCAATATAAAGGTCCAGATCCTCGTGTGTGAATAGTCTATTCATGAAAAAGTTGGCTCGCTCCGTGTAAGGGTCACCAAGTACAACACAGATGCTCCTGTTAAATCTGCGAGGAAAATGGTGGCAGGACAATTTCTTCTTAGATCCCAGAGACCGTTAGGGTGGTGGTGCCATAGTTTCCTAATGACATACTCTACACCCTCGTTTGCATCTTGCACTTTGAAAAAGTTCTTTTAATGTTTCTAATCATAGACTACGAAGTTATAAGCTCCTTGAGGGCAGGAACTAAGTTTATTCCTCTTGTTTTTCTCCTCATGATTCACAAAGTGTTTGGCCCATATCTTCGTCACAGCTTCAAGGCTGACTGATGAAAGATACATTTGCTCAAAATAGTACTTTTAAAAATTGGATCCTCGATTTTAAACTTGGCACCCTTTCCTTTCTATTTCCAGCTTCACCCGCCTTCATTTAGGTCATAACAGGCATCTTATTAAGCCAGAATGGCATCTCCCAATAATTAGTTTGATTATCCACAAACACCCCTTATTTGAATTCTGGTTTGCGATTTACCTTTTTTCTGCCTTGGCACTTGAATACCCGGTCTGTATTTTGCTAAAACGATGTTGCTGATGTAGGTAGAAAATGCTTGAAATTTATGTGTCCTGCAATTTCTTACGTTTTGTTGCTGGAACACTTTGAAATCCTTCAATTTTGCACAGAAACTGTCAACATAAAGGACAAACTGGTGATTTATAGATAGAAATGTGAGTCTAAATTTCTGTGTTGCCAAGCTGCTCATTTTAAAAGCACAGTGAATTACAGGAGAAGTAAATCCACAAAACTGGAATGCTTCACTTCATTTCTCAAAGTATGAGAGATAAGCAATGTTCCTCTTCAATGAATGATTTTTGTTTATCTCATTGATCATTTGCACTGATAAATATCTCATCCAAGTTCCTAGTCATGTCTTTTTTTAAAAAAAGAAATAATTACAGTAATCTTTTTTGGGTATTGAATATTAAATATCTGAACCATTCTTTTGCATTTTATGGCAGCCTCTAAAATTATATGCCAATTGGTACTGCAGTTATGGTTTTGGAAAGTAGTAGCTCAAAGAAAATGTGAATTTGATCCAAATTGAAATTATTTCAAAAGCTACATTATATAATAATGCTAGTGATATAAATACCAAGTATAGAAAGGAAAGTCATGCCTATGTTCTTCTTAAAGATAATAAAAATTTAACTTAAGATAACGAACAAAAGATCTATAGCGGAAGAGCTGCAGTGACAAGATAGCATCCCGCCCACCCAGCAATAGATGAAAGCCAACTTTCCAATTAGAAGGTAACATGGACCTCCAGAAAAGTAGAAACAAAAATTCCTGTCTTCATCTCAATATATCCCCTTATACTGCTGTCACCCCTGGCTCTCTTGGTCCTCCTTCAAAAAATAAGCAATAGCAAAATAATTAAAGCAGAAGTAGCACACATCTCTCTGTTATCCACGGCTCAGATCCACTCTTCCCTCTTCTGCTCCATCTGTCTTGACTTCTGTGACCTGTGCTATCACCTTTTCAACTCCTGTTTCAGTAACGTGCAGCACAGCAGTAACTATTAGTTTACTCCGTTTCTTCTAGGTGTTTTGATATTGACAGCTAACACCAAGTGCCTCTACTCTATCTGCCTCTAGCCTGTGTCAATTCTCAGTGTCTCCATTTTAGAGATGACAGCCAGGCTCAGAGAGACTAAGGAACTTGTTCATGCTCACTACTAGCAAGAAGTAGAACTGGAAGGATTTGGGGATTGGTGCATGACTTTAATCAGCAGCCTGTACTGTTTCACAAGCATCACTACCTAGAAGCAGTTTATCTCTTCCCCAAAACCTAATTTAGTGCTCCACGGTATTAGGGAATGATCGTATCTGGGTTCCAGGTATCTAGACCCTGATCAAGAGGAAATGATTCATTGGATATAATCACAGACACTTAAAAAATGTGTTCCTCTGACTTAACTTTGGAAGGAAGAGCAGTCCATTGGAAAATATGCTGTCATTCTCTGGGCCCCTTCCGTTGATCCAAGAAGAGCTTGGTCTGGCCAAATGGAGGTGAGAGGTCATGAGTAAGAAAGGCAGAGGGCTGAGGAGGACAGAGATACCTAACTGCAGACCAGTCATGATGCGCTGTCTGCTGCCAACTCCTTGAGACCAGACATTATAATATCTGAATTGAGATATACTTATAACTTCAAATGACTGTGATATTGCCTTGCACTACAAATGAGGAGACAAGTTATCAGTCTGTCAAGGTAGTCAACCCACAGCAGGAAAAAGATTACCCTCACTAAATAGAGTGTAAGGGGTAGGTCAGGGATAAAAATAGAGTTTTATGTTGATCATAATCTACACAGCTAAATGTACTAGCTACTCTTACTTAAATAAATGTTTATGGCTTTATTTTATTGTGCTTACCCCTATTAACTTCCTCTGGAATTAATGCTTTATGGAACATGTTTTGAAAAATGCTGTTAAATTTGTAAATGAGAGAGACATTATGAGGAAAAGATGAACTAATATGCCAAGAATGAAAATCACATTTATGGAGTGCCTGCTGGGGAGGTTCTTTGCTAAGTGATTTACATGACATATTCTGATGTAAAATTAAAAAAAAACCTATAAAATAGATATTATCTCCATGTTACAGATAAGGAAACTGAGAAGGACAGTTCACTTTCAAAGATAACTGACTATGTGCTCACCACTGTATATCCTTTATTTTTCTCTTTTTGATCCCTTTGGTATCGTCACCCCTGTTTTTATGGTTGATGAAATTGAGGCTTCAAGAGGTTACACATCTGATTCAATGTCACAGATCAACCAAAGAACCAGGATTCAAATCTAGTTCTAATTCCAACATCTGTATTCTTAACCGAGTGCTTTAAATCCTTGAAATTAATTTAACATTAAGAATGTCAATCAGTCAGTGAACATTCCTAGTGTAGCAAAAGGTGTGCTCATGGCCCAGGGGCTATACAGAAGAGAATGAAAATTAGCTCTGCCTACAGCTTTCTTCACCTTGGTTGATGGCAAATCCATTCTTCTCCTTGCCCAGGGGAGGAAAAAAAAAAAAAAAAAAAAAACCACAGGGCTCACATCAGTTCTGTTAACACGAAAAATTTAATATAAATAATTGTTAACTGGATAGAAAGTTGTTAACTAAATAGCTGAAAACGCAAAAAGTGGTAGGAAGGAGGTCGAAAGAGTGCTGAGCAGCTACCATGGCAGAGGACTACAGGAAAGAGGTTGAAAATGTTACCACTGGGTAGCTGGGGCCTGTCAGGATAGGTGTTGACCTGTGGATGTTGGTATTTCTGAGGCTGTGAGATGCACTAGTTGTGCAGCTGCTGGAAGCTGCAGGTGGCAGCCGAAGAAGGGACCACGCTGCTGGGAAGGAAAGCAAACAGGAAGCAGGAAGTCCCTTCTTCGCCCTCCACTCTAGCAGCTACCACTCTTACTGCTGGTTGGCAGGATCTAACAGGGAGCAAGTGGCAAAGCAGACACGTGGTTTGCAGAGTCTCAGCCCCAGTATCACGAGACCAAGAATGAGAGGGGATGAGGTTGGAACTGAGAGACAATAGCTTCATTACAGGCACAACCTACTTAACGACTTAACCAGATCAGGCCTTACTTCACTTGAAATCCTGCCAGTGCTCACCATGTTCCCCAGGTGAAAGGCAGAGAGCTTCCTGTGACCCACAGACCCACAGGTCTGGATCTGCATCCCAAATCGCTGACCTCACCTCCAACTCCACCTCTCCTCACTCTGCCCCAGTTGCTATGTCTTCTTGCTCTCCCTCAGACATACTTGGCAAGCTATTATCGGACAGCCTGGCTCAGGCTGTTCCCTCTACCCTTCTGGAATGTTCCTCCCCCAGATAGCTGTATGGCTAACTCTCCCATCTTCTTCCAGGCTTTGATCACATGTTACTTTTTCAAGAAGACTTGTCCTGATGAGCCTATTGAATATAGGACTCTGTTCCACCTCCCTTACTCTGCATTCATCACTTTCTATCATACTCTATAAGTTATTTATCTATTATGTTTATTATTATAGCCTCCTTGACTGCTATCATGTAAGCTCCGTAAGAGCAAGGATCTTTCTTTGTTCACCCAGCTCATTTATCCAGAACAATGCCTAGCACAGTGTGGGCACACATTGAATATCTATTGATGTGAGAAGATTTCACTTTAGTCAGCTCCATAGAGTTATTTATGGGAACAGATAACTCTGAATGCTCCAAAAATAATTCACATGGAATACCCAGTAAAATCACTGAGACATTTTGCAATTGTTTTATTTTAAAAGTATGAGGAATTGTGTTTTTCCACCCTACTATGAAGATCAGTTTGCTTTTCCTAGGTTAAGTCTTGCAGAAGGAGAAAGTCCTGAAATAGAGCAGTTTAATAAGGGAAAGTAACCTAGAAGAAAACTTTTGTCCCGGGTAACCGTGAAGTGGCTGATCTACAGGCAAGTACTTGAGTTGATTGCTCAGCAGAATATATGAACATAAAATAACAATTGCACCACTGAGATATTAAAAACCAAATTGATATTTTCGCTTACATATTCCTAATTATTTTCCCTAAGTCCAAAGGGACCAAGTTTTAAAGGACTATTTTTCAGCCTGAAACTAGTTAGCATTTTAAATAATAAAGTGGTAGGTATGTAGCTGTTTGCTTTCTAATATTTCATTGACCTGAATCGATCTGCTTTATGTACTTTTTCTAAGTGCCCGTTGTATTTCACAATAGAGGAATGAAAAAAAAATGTTTTTAAAATCCTGTACAGCAAGGCTTGCGTCAGCACAGAGACAGAAAACAAACTGAGGGAAACCCATAACACCATTGTGCTCTGAGACAACCTGATAAATTTACTTTAAAATTGCAAGTCCCTCGCCCTTCCACCTCTGCGAGTTCCTGGTGTGAGGTTTTGCTCAGCCCCCAGAGGGCGAGCCAGGGAATGCTGGGAAGCCCCAGGCAGGAGGTACAGGGCTGTGTGGGTAGGCAGGCAGCAAGGAGACAAAGGCTCTGCAGTGTTCTCTCTCAGACAGGACAGGATCAAACTCCCTCTGAGTGATTAGCCTCTGGGGTACCCAACAATAACAGACTCATGCCGGTTCTTAAAACAAAGTAACAGCTTTCACTAAGCCAGTAACTTCTGGCCTGCAGGAGCCCTTGGGAACCAGCTCTCCTCTCTCCCAGAGGCCTCTGAAAACCTGGTTCCCTGTAGGCGAAAGGAAAGTTAAAAAGTCTTCCTCAAGCCTGCGGAATAAGCATCAGATGATTCCAGGGGCAGATGGGACGCTCCTGGACAACTCTGGGTGCATATTTGGAAGCAAAGGGGGAGGAGGAGAGAATGGGCCAGGAAGAGAGCTGATAACTTGTTGACTGAGCAGTGACAAAGCACCAACAGGAAGGGAGACGGCCTGTTCAGCCCAAAGGCAAAATAAACTGATGATGGGGTGGGGGTGGGGGTTGGGGGAGGACAGGACACAGAGAAGTCAGAGGAGGCATACCAGGAGCTGTCTCGGCAGGCCTACGCCCAGGAAAACCCAGCCTTGCCACAGATGCACAGGAGATAAAGACCCTAAGCTTCTCTATTTAACAGGAGAAATGAATGAGAATCATAAAAGTGCTGCACATAATCATATGTGGGTCACCACTTACCATAATATAGCCTGTAAATATCGCACGAGGATGTCAGCCTTGGAAAACAACCACAACAAAAAGGAAAATTCTACGGAGTATTCTCTTCCCCCACAGTGGGAACTCAGTGGTTTTCTGAAGGATTCTGCTTTACTAAAGTTAATAATTTCTTAGAACCTGGGAACCCTTCATACCATCTTTCCTTGACCCATATCTAAGATACTCAGGAAGAGGTCACATGGAATGACCTGAGGAGTGAAATTATAAAGAGAAGCTGGTCTTCATTGTCCTCTCTAACCTCCTTTCTCCTGCCTACTGCACGCATGCGCGCGTGCGCACACACACACACACACACACACACCCCTTTTGGCTCCTTTTGCCCTCCTTGCTTCCAAGGAAAAGTTGTGAGGAAGGAAGGAAAGGATTATCTATGCACTTTTTTTTTTTTTTGAGACTTTAAAGACATTAGAGATAAGCGAAGATCTGTTCCATTTCAAGGTAAAAAACCATGTTTGGAAGAAAATCTGCTGAGAGAATGAGTAGGCCAGTAGCTCCTTCCTTTCCAGGAGGCTCCAGCCATACCTTCCCAATGGTAAATATATACTGCAAACTTGACAGCTTTCAGTGAAGAATTTTTTTCCCTCCAGATATGTTCACTGACAGCAGAGAGAGTGGTCCTAGGAGCAATTGAATCTGTGATTTTGATTCCCAACTTGCTTTAGGCTCTACCTCAGGAAGTAATGGGCTGTAAACCATTAGCAGATTCATTATCCTCAAAATATACTGCATAAAGCCCATTTTGGATACTTTTGGTTTTGAAATATCTCCTACCCAGAATGGTGTCTTTTCATTTCTTGATTTAAGTTACACTTCTTTCTTCATATTTAAATCCAAACTTTATCTTTCTATGAAGTTTGATAATCACACTAGCATAGTTAACAGTGGGGGGAGGGAGACTTAACCATAATGTTCTCTGACAGCTACACACCTCTGTCCTCCATTGAAGGGATAGGTCAAGTTCGTTTCCCATGATTCTTCTTTCCAGTCACAATAGACTAGCCCTGAGGTGGAAAATCCACCCCAACACCAATCATTCCATTCCCTTGGCTGGAGAAAATCAATCAGGATGACTCTCACTATCTCTTGAATCAGAACTAAAAGACACAGAAACAGAGGCTTCAGTGAGTTAGGTCTCTAAATTTTTGTTTTTCATTTTCTAGTAAAACTTTATGGGGTTTTAGTTTCTATGCCTTACATAATGAAACAATGGTAATGTTTTTTAACTTTTCCAAATATAGTGTTTATATTAAAATACGAACGTTAAATTGCTCATGCCCTCCTTTCCATAACTGAAGATTCAGATGTGCATGCTCCATTTTAAGTAGATGTGTTTCTCCAGTTGAGAATTAGGGTTGCGGTTGGCAAATGGGAATATTGGACCCATCCGATCAAATAAACTTGGGGTCATCCTATTGGCCCATGTCTAAACAATGGAAGCCAGTCCAGGGAAAGATGAGAAAGAGTATCAAGGTAACTAGAGCTGAAATAAGGCATCAAGACCCTGGAAGATGGGATATTGACATTTGTGACCCTTGGGATACTCAGAGCTGATTCTGTTTCTTACATTCACCTAGCTCCAGTTCATGTTAGAACAAACAATACTTTAATTCCTATATTTGGAAGCTTGTCTTACCAAAGACACCCCTTCTAATGTGGTGCAGAACTACATGATAATGTCAGCAAAAGTCCAAAGTTACTCTATTTAAAGGACAGTGGATTTCAGATCTGGCCTTCAAATATTATAGCAACAGATTTGAAATCCACTGTCCTTTGAATAGAGTAACTTTGGACTTTTGCTGACGTTATCGTGTATAGGATTTTGTCCAAAAATACTATAATTTAAAGTATTAGATTTCAAAATGATATGATATATTTAATGAATGGTTGCTTTGTTGGATGGTATTTATTTTTTCTTCTTTCTGATGTTTGTGCTACAAACATTCAGTATACTCAAGGCAGATAACATGGTAATAGATATTTGTGAACTTGAACTGCGCTCTCATTGTATGTATGATAGTATTCTTGAATAAGAGAAAGAAAGATTATAAACTACTTTTCCAGCATTTAGTAAAGGGAAGCAAACAATAATTTCACTGATATGTCATGCTCACACTAAAAGTGTGGAACAATAATGAAAAGTAATCATTCATTATCATTTAAAAAATACTCTAGAAAGAAAGCTAGAGAAATGTTTGGGAATCTTTCAGAAAATGGAACACATAATCAATGAAAAGGCCAAAATTTAAATTCAGCTATCCTTACAATATATATAATTAATGTTTCCAACAGGGCACAATCTTTATTTTAAACCAGGCAAACTTGGTCCAAAGATGGTATCTTATCTACTTTATAATATAATATCTGTAATAGCCACTTACAAACTATTCTTCTAACAGACAAAGGTATCCAGTATCAAATGCCAAGAGGCCAAGGGTATCAAAGATACCAAAGCAATGTCCCTGTAGATGTTCCTCTAGGCTCCTGACCTGAGAAGGAAAGTCACCAAGCCAGTCATCAAGATTTAGAATAAATGGCATAATTCACCTTGCCCTTTCACTTTTGTCCTTTTTCCTTTAATTTGAGCTCTCTTCTGAGGATAATATGCTTTCTTTTAATTCTAACTGACTAGAACGAGGCAGTTTCTTTCTCTATTTTTGTATGTCTATCTCACCTCTATCACCAAACACCCCACACCCTGGCCATCCACCCACTTCTTTTTGGATCTCTTATTCTCTTTTAAATGTTTTGATATCCATATCATGGAGTAACTGTTTCCCTTTATAGTCAACTAAAATATAATAATTAATAAGCATTCTCTGAATAAATATTTATTTTTGGTAAACAAAAGGTTTGATATTGGGTTGTCTGAAGGCTACTTCAACTGGACACGACACGAGGGTTAAACCAAGATGCAGGATAGTATATCTACATTCAAATCTTGACTGTACCATTTATTCAATATGCCATTGGGCAGGTTATGAACTCTAAGGTCTGATTTCCCTGTCTATGAAATGGGGATCACCTCATAGGATTATTGTAAAGATTAAATAAATGTATACCTGTGGATAAGGCAGAATAATGTTTGGCAAATAGTAGGGATGTACATAATGTTTCCCTATTATTATGCTGCTAGAACTTAATTGAAAGTCATCTAAAATTGAAACAAACAAACAAAAAGAGATATAAATTTAATACTCTTAGTTTGGTTGTCCTTTCTTTAACTCTCATCCTAATAATTTGATTTGACTTTTGCATGAACTAAGTGAATCGCTTCCTGCTATTGAGAAGCAACATGATTAGAATTCCCCCCTATGCCGAGGGCATGTTTTTGTTGCTATGCACTACATGTAGCCTTACTAGACAAAATAGATTCTGCTATCTAATTATTAGCAGAAGAATTACTTAAATTAAATATACTAAAACCAAAATTACCAGCTTTAAAGATATTCTCTGGCATTTAATTGGCTTTTATCCAAAAATTTTATATGGGGTCAAATCATTCAATTACCTAAAGGTATAGTTTTCAATTAGTTAGTCATTGAGGCTTCACAAATATCTAAATCGATTAAAATTTGACATGTGCATATGTGTTACAGATTTTTTTTCCATTAGTGGTAGCTGGTAATTATACCTATTTTGAATTTTTTTGCATTTAAAATGCATTGTGATGAAATGATATGGCATATAACCAGTCTCAATTGCTATCCTTCCATTAACATGTTGTGCCTTCCTATAGTTATTCCTTTGCTGTGGAGTAATAATCCACTCTGGCCTATTTGGGGGGTAAGCTCATTATTTTTCTTATCTGTATCCCTCCCCAACTGACTGCCAGATCATGTTTCTCCTCTCAATTGTCACCATAGAATATTCTTGCCAGAGATTACAGCCCTGTATTTTCTGCAGGTCTATTTGAAAGAAATAATATTACTCTAAAAGTTCTCAATGTTATTCTTAGATCTAGCCAGATTATAAGAACTATGTACCAGAAATGCTTTTTCACTGTAATGCCAGCAGACTACACTGAGGAAGGAGGTTTTGAATTACAGTCTTTGGAAGCAATAACACTATTTGTGTATTGGTGAGGATATTGTCCATTATATACATTATATCCATGAAACGACAAAGGGAGAGAAAAAAAAAGCACTCTGGTTGTAATGTAATTATGTCCTCTCTGTCCCCTATGAGGTCACCGATTCCTTGTAGACAAGTTAATCATTTAGGGGCAGTCAAAACTCAGGATTTGGGGCTGCAGGTAAGGACACAAGTAAAAATCCTTCCCTGTAAAAAAAAAAAAAATTTTCTGTCAATCCCAATTTAATTTATCTAAAACATTTCTTAAAGCTCAGCTGTCTTACAAGTACCACCTAATGGTTTTCTCTGTTTGGTTTCTTTGGCTTATCACAAGTGCTGATAACTTCTTGTGTACATTAACTAATAGGCCTCTTTCAAAGTATGCTGACATTTAGCTTAGTGTTAAATGGTTTTTAATGAGCTCTCCACCATCCCCCTCCATTCTGCTTTTCTGCAAATCAAGCCCATTTTCTCTATAATATGGAGAACTAATGGTACGGTGCATTCCAATGAATGTGAACCGAGTCTGGATCTTAACTGGGTAACTTCAAACCAAATTAGTGTCATGAAGACAAAACATTCTCATGGTTGACTACATTATTTTTACTTTTTAGCCAAACATTTAGCGACCCATAGACATAGCCCCTGTGCCAAAGTATCTAGCCCCAATGCTGCAAAGGGTTTAACCACTATTTGAGAAATTTGATCTTTGGGACAATTCAATCATAAATTCTATTTAGTTGGAGTGTTGTGTAAACTATATCAAAGATTTGGAAATGGCAACAGCATTTATCATCCAACATTTTCTAAACAAATGCCTCAATTCCCCCATTCACTTTTTCACCTTCATTTCAGGGAACATGTCTCTGGACCTAAGGAAGTGAGGTAATAGTATAGACTCTACTGGGGCAAGTTGGAGAGTATGAAATCTAAAACAATACTGTAGTAGCCAAACTAGAAGACTGATTCATGTTTTGTTATGTCTTGGCGTGTGTGTATCTGTGTGTGGGGGTGTGTGTGTACATGTCATCCTTCTTTTGTTTCTTTGAGATGTGGCCGGGTACATGTTGTTTCTCTTTCACAAGGAACCAAAGTACTTGACACTTGGTGGTCCTCTGCTTCTGGTCACTTGGTCTCTGAGCCAACACAGGCCTACAGGGTACAGGCAGCTGAGAGCAAGACCACCAAAACCAAAGATGCCATCTCTTCTCAATGTTCCATTGTGTCTCCTTCTCTATTGCCACTTTTTTCTGGATTTCAAAAAGTGTCCTAGTTCACTGCATGCCTGTTTCTAGGAAGGGAAACAAAGTGAATAGAAATAATGCACCATATATAGGATCTTTAGAGAAAATCACATAAATATTTTATAGACCGTATAGTAAATAATGTATATGTTTAGAAAGGCAATGTAAATATTTTATAGACTGCAGAGTAACTGTTAAGGTCGAAATGAAATCACTGTGTTTGGAGAAACACAGTACGCCCTAAATTGTACCACACAATTATAGTGTAGCTTAGTACAGTACACTTCATAAATCACAGCATTCTCTGCGTTACCTGGGAGTTCAAGAATCCCAGCTGCCAAAGGGGCTCCTCCCATCTTTCCCCACTGCTTTGAAAGACCTCACTCCTACCTCACCACTCAAGGCCGTGCTTTGAACTATGGCAGTGATCAATACATGCTCCTTGAGAAATTGAACCAGGGCATGCAAATGAACTCACCCAGATCACCCAATTTTCACGGGGAGGGTGGTGAGAAAACTGATCAGGAACGGACGGACAAAACACCGAATGAGTTCCAGATGTAACCCGAGTCTCTGCATATTTTTTCAGGTGGCTGAGGACACATCATCTTGGTTTCCTGAAACGCATTCCTTGTGAGTCTTGATTGGCCAGCCCAGGGTTCAGTTATGCATCAATGCCCCCATGATGCTTAAATATTATAATATTTACCAGATTGTGTGAAGAAGACACAGGTGTGTTCTGAAAGATGGATAACATAAATTTCAAAATATTCAGAGGAAGGGCAAAACAGTGTCAGGCAGCTCTTCTTCCAGCTAATTGAAACAAAACTGAAGTCAAGAAGAATGTGGTAATCTAAGTACATATAACAAAAAAATAATAAGTATCTATAATATAAATGTTTCTATAATTAGTTACCCAAAGAGCAGAAGAGGAGGCTTGCCCCCTTTATGTTTTTTAAATGGCTGCAGTAATAATGTCTTTGTGAAACACTACAAATATCTAACAGAAACAAAAACAAATAAACCAAAAAAGAAACCTGTAGGCTTAAGAATTATATTTAGAGTGCTTTGATTAGTCAAACAGAACACAAAGAAGAACCCAGGACACTAGGAAGGGAGGAGACACACAACTGAAGCCAAAGCACATTAAAACTATTAGACAATATTAAAAGGATTACATTGAATTATGGGGAGGACCCAAAAGCAAAAGACAACAAAATGTCCCTAAAGGTAGTGATTCATGCATAAGGTCACTGAGGAGCTTGGTTTAAATGCAGAGTACTGAGCCTTTATCCCCAGAATTCTAATTCATGAGGTTTATGTAGCCGGGGAATGAGCATTTGGGGCTAGCTTTACAGGTGATTTTGATGCAAGTAGATTGTGAGCCACACTGTGAGAAGCCCTTGATTATCACAGCAGAGGTGAGGGCAAAGAGTGATGGAGGAGGGGGAGGGAGGGTGTGTGAACCAGACGGGACCAAGTAAATGTTCCGCCACACCCTGCATGTCAACCATTGCAAATATGGGATGCTCCAAATCACCACTGTTGTCTATAATGTGCACCATGCATCTTTTTTTTTAATTTTGTATTTACTGATTTGCAGGGAGAATGGCAGACGGAGAGGGAGAGGCAGGTTCCCCACTGGGCAGGGAGCCCGACTGGGGCTGGACCCCCGGGACCCCGGGATCACAACCTGAACTGCAAGCAGAAGTTTAACTGACTGAGACACCCATGTGCCCCTGAACACCATGTATCTTTAAGAAGTTTAAATTTAGTTCAATATTAGCAAGAGAAAAAGAGCAAAGTGGAACCAATGACACTCAAAAAAATACTCCTCTAAGACAGGGTACTTCTTCTAAATCTCATCTTCCTTTCAAAGCCAAGTTGTTTGCTTTTAACATTTTATCTTACCAACACAGGATGGTCTCATTGTCAGTTAAGTTTCTCTTTGACTCTTTGAATATAAGAGCACTTTGGGAACAAAGAAGACACTTGTTCCTTTAGCGGTATGGGGGCATTGCAACAAGGTACATTGACACCTTGACACCGTGAGAAAAGGGGAAAACAAAACACAGAAAGAGTATGCCACGAGGATGCTCTGGTTACAACTTGCTGTATGACAAACTACCCAAACCTTAGTGACTTAAAACCACAACGATTTAATTACATTTCACAACTGGGTGGACCAGGAATTTAGGTTGGGCTCAAGTAGATGATTCTTTTATTCCCCATGTGATCAGTAGTAGTTACTTGGTGTTATTCAGCTGGAGGATAGGATGGTCCAGTGAGTCCAAGATGGCTTTATTCTTAAATCTGGTACTTGAGAGGGAAGGATTAGAAGGCTGGGTCCAGAAGCGTCAACTGGAACATCTAATCATAGGCCCCAGTATGGCAGGCTAAGGTTATTTCAACTTCCCCCATGGCAGCTCAGGGCTTCCAGAGAGTGTTTTAAGAAACAGAAAGAAGAAACTGCCTGTTCCTTAAGGCCTGGGACTGGAAACTGGCCCAGTGTCTCTCTTTTTTTTTTTTTTTTTTTTTAAAGATTTTTAAAAATTATTTATTCATGAGAGACCAGAGAGAGAGAGAGAGAGAGAAAGGCAGAGACACAGGCAGAGGGAGAAGCAGGCTCCATGCAGGGAGCCCAATGTGGGACTCTATCCCAGGTCTCCAGGATCATGGCCTGGGCTGAAGGCAGGGCCAAACTGCTGAGCCCCCCCGCCCCCCAGCTGCCCCCCAGTGTCTCTTCTATCCTATTCTATTGCTCATAGTAATCACAAAGCCTGCCAGATTCAAGTGGAGGGGACAGACCACACTCCTCAGAGGAGTGTCAAGGAATTTGCACCTAGATATCTTAAATTTACCACAGAGAATGTTGCAGAAATGGATGTAAATATTTCTTTCTTTGCTAGTACATCAAGGGTGCCTGAACATGTGATCATTAATTCCTTTACTCCCACTCCCCACGGTGAAAATGTCTTTAAAGGATAGTGAAACTAACAGAATCAGGATGCATTTGATTCACTCTCTGGCCTTGCTGATACTGTATGGAGTTCTCTAAGGCAAAGATATGAAATTTTGCTGGCATAGTGACCAAATGGGATACGTTAATTTGTTTTGTAGTACATCACAAAGCGCTATGTTGCTAATAGCAACTAACAGTGATTTTTCAAATAATTTGATGATTTTTAAAAATAGAGTTGAGTTTAATGTCACTCTCACTCACTTGTGGAGTTACATGTAGCTCCTAGAAACCTCTTCCAGTATGGGATAAGCCTGTGGGAATGTTCCAAGAAGGTAGAAATCACCAGGCATTACTGGTGGTAAAGAAAAAAATTCCTTGAAGAAGTAACTTTGCACTTGAGACCCAAGAGATAAGTGGGAGTTAAATGTGTTAAGAGTAAAGAATATTTCTGGCAGAGGGAACATGTGTCTTGAGAATGAAACAGGATTGTCTTAAACATCATGAAAGATCAAGATCAAGGAGAGCTAAGGTACCTGGCTGGCTTGGTCAGTTGAGCATATTACTCTCGATCTCAGGGTTGTGAGTTCAAGCCCCACATTGGATGTGAAGCCTACTTTAAAAAAAACAAACAAACAAATAAACAAACAAAAACAAGGAGAGGTAAATCAAGTTAGGCAGTGACTTAGAGCCACTTGGAATCACTGGAATAGGGACTGAATACTCAAAACCAAAACATAAGAAAAACACAAGAAATTGAGTTTGGTAATTACTAATGACAATCTTCTCCAACTAAGTCTTATATTTGTAAACAGTTGGGAGAACTGACTAGGTTTAGTCTAATTTTCCTTCATGTCTCCTATGTACCTTCTAAAGATCTGTGTGAACACAGAAATAGCTAACACCCTGGGAGTGGATCAATGGAAGTCAAGATCTTAAGACCAATTAACAAAAAGATAAGTTGGTTTTCAGTTTCTGTTAGTTTCCAATGAATTTTATCATAGAGGTGTAAAATTTCCTTCTGGGATATCTTATTTGATTAAATTTCTCCTTAGTTCACAGAAGATGGAACTGAGAATCCCAGAAAAGTTAAGTGATTGTGTTCCATGGCCAGTTAAGAAGCAGAGGCAGGGAGAGACTCATCATTAATTGCCATTTCTAGACCATCACTACCCACCATAGATCACTACATGAGAGGATGAAATTCCCGAAGCACAACTTTCAATTTTAGACGGTTGAAAAGGAAATAAACTTATGTTGCAAAGCATTACAGGTTGGGTTCTCCAGGAAGTAGATTCTGAAACAGAAATTAGCATTTATTAGGGAGTGCTTTTAGGACCAACACCTGAATCAGAACAGGAGAGAAGCAGATCCATAGAGAGAGAAGTTGCTGGGCACTCACGAGGCCTTAGCCAAACTTGCAGGAAGCTATAAGGCTGGAATGGCCTTTTAGAGGTGTCCTGGGTGGGGTTCAGAGAGTCAGGGCTTTATACCCCTGCATCAACCTATCAAGCCTATTATTTGGGCTGCCCCACAAAAAAGAGCAAGTGGCTTTCTTTAGAAGATACAACTCACAAAGATGACTAACACCTGAGTGCTGGCAACCAAACCTTCCCTGTTAGCCCCTTCCTGGGGCAAGGGTGCAAGTATATCTGAGTAGCACATCACATGGCCCAGGGCAGAAGTAGCACCACTTCTCACAACCTCCACTTCGATCGCCTCCAAGTCAACATGGATTAGGTCATTACTATTGACTACTGCAATTGCCTCCTGGGTGATCTCCCTGATTCAAGTTTTGTCCTGCTATAGCACCCTGGCCATATCACGGACAGAGTCCACCTCTAAAATCATAAGTGAGATCATGTCACTCCATTGCTAGAAAATCTTCCATGAATTTGCTTCTCGTATCCAAATCCTTTGCTACAGACTGTAAGATCCTACTTGACTTGGCCCCTCGTACTTACTATTTTAGTATATGTGCTGCCAAGGTGAGCACGGCCCCTCCTACTTACTTACTTTCCCTTTTACAAACACTATTTACAGATTTAGAAATCTAATGAAAACAGAAAGTTTTATCCCCACAGAAACTTTCTTGCATACTTTTGCAATGGCTTGTCACCCACTCACCACGCCTATTTCAGAGGTAACCACCGTGTGCTTATTTTAAAAGTCTTGCAGCAATTTAAAACAACAATAAGTAGAAGTGATTAAGGATGTCTAATTTCCCTAGTAACAACCTGGATGATTTACCTCTCTGAGAAGGGAGGGAGGAAGGACAAATCACCAATCTTCTGTACCTCTTGCACAGAGAACACACACATTAAATCTCTGTCACCCCTCAAGCCAGTATTTCGCATAAGGTGGCATAATAGTCATAATTAGCATTTTGCAATGGTTACAAAAGATTCAGGTTTCATTTCCTGGTGCGAGCATGTATGCTTACATTTGTGCCTAATAAGCATCTTCTGGTTTGAGTTTGCTTTGCTCGTAGGAATGTAAATGTAAAAGAATTGAATGTATTCCTTTAATGAGAATCATGCCGCTGCAAGTAAACAAAATGGATGCCACTGCCCTTAATTTTGAGCAAAAAGAATAACTTTGGAGTGAATTATACTCGTGCCAGTACACAGTAATGGTTTTAAACCAGTGCAGATGTTTAAGGGACTTGTTGTGGTTCTTGTTGGTGATTTCTCAGCATGCACTAAAATGTATTCTTTCATAAGACTCATTTTGGCAAAGGTATTTCCCTTTAGCTTTTGAGACTTTTTTCTTTATGGAATAGGTTACAACTTAAAGCTAAGAGATTTCAAAGGCTTCAACCTCTGGATGTTTTTCCACATAGCAAATCTTCTTAAAATAACTTTGATTGCAACCAAGGGTATGTATTAGCCAAGCAGACTGGTACTCATCCAAAGATTCCTAAAGGAACTTGGACAGATTGGGAAGAAGAACCAAGAAGCGGCGGGCGGGGTAGGGGGTGGTGGTGTGATGGGACCACTGGTAGTGGTGTTGAATTCTTGGTACCCCAGTATGTTTGGGAAGTCACTGAGCTTGCAGTAGGGGAGGCATGGAGTTGCCAACTCTCTATGAATTGGAGGACAGTAGGCGGTCCTCCCTGGCAGATGGGTATCTGAATCTACTCCTTCCTCCATGTCTTTTCAATGACTATTCCATTTTGATGGCCCATTCCATGGGGAATTCTGGGATATTAAATAGCATCTTATTACTGATAGGCAAGGTCGTACCAAATCCACAGAGGAAACAACTCACGTTTACCTATTCAAATGCAAACTCATGTGAAAAATTAAACTTGTTGTCTTTGAATGATTCAGTTTCCACCGATACACAGTTCAAACCTGCCCTTGACAAAAACAGGTTTGCAATGATCAAAACTGCTAATGAAGTCCTGAAGCCACCACTCAGGGAAGAATTACATTTTCAGTTTCCTCTTAGGAGCATAATGGGACTCAGCATGTTTCTCAGTGTTGTCCAATGGCATGATCCTGAAAACAAAAATGCCTAATGTAATGAATATGCTAATATTTAAATGCAGTTACAGTGTAAGTTGAGTGCACTGCCATTAACCTAGCGACATTGAGGTCTCATGTCAAATTTGGATTCAACTAGAGAAGGTTCAGATAGAGTTTGGGTATGAGTATCTGGAGGACAATACAGAAACAAGCTTTCCAATTTTAAGATGATTGACCTTCACATTGTTTTTACTTTTTCATATTTTATTTCATAAGGTTCATGAAACAGTATCTAAAATTTTAGTGTTAGGAAGTTTCAGACTTTCCACACAAAATATAAAAGAAAAATTTTACAATACGATTTGGATATATACTTAGTGCTATATAGAGTATCATATGGCTTTTGTTGCAGAGCCATCCCAAAACTTAGTGGCTTGGTTGTAGTAGACAGTTCTACTGGGTGGGTCTTTTTCTGGTTCAGGCCAGAGTCCTGATCTCATCTGCATTCATTCATGTGGCTATTGGTCATTTGTCAGGTTGTCTGGGGCTGACTGGTGATAGATGAACTTGCTCACAGGTCCAGTAGTTGTGAAACAATCGAAGTATCTTGGCTGTTTGATTCTATTCATACAATGAGCTAGGCCAGGCCTATGCATATGGTGATACCGGCTGGGGCTCCAAAATCCAGGATGAAAATAAACTTTAAGTCCCATTATCAAGTTCCATTGGTCAAAATATATGTGATGAAGCCCAAAGTAATTGTGGGTCTTAATTGTGGGAGCCATACAGGGTTATGGACAGAAGAACGAGCGAAGGGGAGCCTAGGTGCTATAGTTGGTTAAGCAATCAATGCTTGGCTCAGGTCACGATCTCAGGTTCATGGGATCCACTGGTGCATTGGACTCTGAGCTCAACATTAGAGTCTGCTTAGGATTCTCTCTCCCCTCTCCTCACCTCCCCACTCTAAAATAAATAAATCAAAGAACAAGTGAAAAATGAAAAATTAAGGAGCTTCATTTTATTATTCTACCACACAAAAAGTATGAATTGGAAAACTGAAGCACTAATTAGAAGAGCTGACACCTTGGAATGATGGAGACACCTCTAAGGAGACAGTTTCCTTCAATAATGCCATAGAATTTTCTCATATCATCCTATATTGTTAGGAGTTCAATCCTTCCCTACTCCAAGGTATTTCTTTCCCTGTGGAAAGGACTCCACAAGGATAACATTCTGGCCTCTCTGTAGACCTTGACTTACTGTTCCTCATGGAAAGTCAAGCAAATTCTCTGTGGTGTGTTTAAGAGGAATATATAGGGTAGCTCTTTTCTCTCACCATGGAGGTGAAATTGGTTGAAAACAGCACATGTTCTTTGTCATGAGGTAAAAGCAGAAACCAGTTCAGTGTCACTGTGCAGGTGAGCCTGTTTATTTTTAATTTTAATAACATGAAAATCACCTCTCCACAGGTAAAAGCCACACCTTCCAGTATCAGCTTTATGACATCTTTAGGTATACTTATATGATACTGTTATCTCCCATTTGCCTCAGTCTTTGGTCTTATGTCTCACTTGGATCAGAATTTGGGCCCTTTCAAATCCTAACACTGGTTAAGGGATGGACATATGAAATTAACCCCATTCAGTTCAGAAAAGTAAGTAATATATGGAACACAACTTGAAAACTAGGAACTTCCTTCCTAGCTTTCAGTTTCTTGAATGCAAAGTCTGATGTGCGTACCGCATTGGAACCATCCAGAGCACTTGTTAAAAATTCTTACTTCTGGGCCCACCCCAGACCTACTGAATTTCTGACTGTAAAGGTCAAAGAATGAACCATCTTCAACAAACACACAAGATGGTTATTTATTTTAAATTACTTTTAAATTACATAAGGAATAAAAATATATTATTTCCAAAGTACTGCTCCCTTCTTCTCTCCAGACATCCACATATCACATTTCCCATCTTGTCGGCTTACCAAAGCAACCACCATTTTTGCTTCAATATGAATCCTGGTAGACCTTTTTCTTTGATATTGGGTATGAGCTAGTATTTGCAAGATTTTTCCACCATAAAGCTATATAATTCCCTCCTTTCCATATTCTATTCTTTTGAAGGAAGTCACAAAGTCCAAGCCACATGGAGGCTAGGGGAGGAGGTGTGGCTAAGCCCCACCTCCTGGGGGAGGCGTACTGTTTACAAAAGGTGGAATTCTTCTGCAAGGAAGGTTTGTCTCTTCTCTCCTATTTATTTATTTATTCAATCCTCTATATCAGCATGGACTCCTGTATATTTATTTTACATTCTGGGTTCTAACCCAGTAATATATTATTTTATTGTTTATAATGTACTGCTAAAACATGTTTATTTTATTGCTCAAAATTGTTCCAATTTTGCCACTGGAAGCTCTTTTGTGTTGGTTTCTCTGTCCCTTTGACATGCCATCACCATTTGTTTTCTGAGCACTTCCTTATTTTTGAGACACCACAAGATGCTCCAGACTCATTTTGTGTTTTCCCTCTTTTGTTTTTACATTTGATAAATTTCTATATATATTTCAGATGATTTTTCTTTATATATTTTAGTTGGGTGTTGTGTAAACATTCATAAGTGTTTTTTTCATCTCTTGCTTGTCATGTAATTTTGATATCGGGATAATTATGCATATCTTTCTTTAAGGTTTTTTTGTGTGTCTTAAGAAGATGTCCCTTACTCTTTTCATAGAAACACACTGATATTTTCTTTTAGTAAATTTACAGTCATGTTTTTACTTTTACAATTTTAATACATTCAGAATTTATTCATGCATGTGATACGAGAAAAAGATACAGCTTTATTTTTTTCCACATAAATAATTACCCTCACATCATTCTGCCTTGTGTGGGATTGTCATTCTATCATCTACCATATTCATACAAAGTGAGTCTGTTTGGGGGTTCCCTTTTTTGCTCCATTGATCTCTTTGTCTATTCCTTCACCAATATAACACAGTTTCCATCACTAGAACTTTTTTTTTATAATAAATTTATTTTTGTATTGGTGTTCACTTTGCCAACATACAGAATAACACCCAGTGCTCATCCCGTCAAGTGTCCCCCTCAGTGCCCGTCACCCACTCACCCCCACCCCCCGCCCTCCTCCCCTTCCACCACCCCTAGTTCGTTTCCCAGAGTTAGGAGTCTTTATGTTCTGTCTCCCTTTCTGATATTTCCCACACATTTCTTCTCCCTTCCCTTATATTCCCTTTCACTATTATTTATATTCCCCAAATGAATGAGAACATATAATGTTTGTCCTCCGATTGCCTTACTTCACTCAGCATAATACCCTCCAGTTCCATCCACGTTGAAGCAAATGGTGGGTATTTGTCATTTCTAATGGCTGAGTAATATTCCGTTGTATACATAGACCACATCTTCTTTATCCATTCATCTTCAGATGCAATGAAATGCTGGGACACCTGCACCCTGATGTTTATAGCAGCAATGTCCAAAATAGCCAAACTGTGGAAGGAGCCTCGGTGTCCATTGAAACATCACTAGAACTTTAAAACATTAAGAAGGGCATGTGATGTAATGAGCGCTGGGTATTGTGTAAGCCTGATGAGTCACTGACCTCTACCTCCAAAACCAATAATACATTATATGTTAATTAATTGAATTTAAATAGAATTTTAAAATAAAATATGTCTTAATTTGTCTGGGCATGGACTTTCTTATGTATGCCAGTTTTGAGAAACCCAGTAATCCAATGCAGGGTTTCTCAATCTTAGTACCAGTGACATTTTGGACCAGATAATTGTTCTGTGGACTGTCTGTGCCTTGTAAGGTGCTTAGCAGCATTCCTAGTCTCTGAACACTAGATGACAGTGTCACTCTCTTCCCCTTGTGACAACCAAAGCTGCCTCCAGTTGTTGCCAAGTGTTTTCTGGGGGACAAATTTACCCCCAGTTGAGAGCCACTGGCCTTACGTAATGAATGAAAATCTTGATATAGATTATTATATTCTTGGGTATGGTAATGCTGGTAATGCTGGAGAGCACATGGGAGCATTGCACTTCCCTGTCCCCTTGAAATTAGGCTTCGATATTTGTCTTTGTCATGACATGATATGTGTCCCCACTAAGTGGAAGCATTTAAAAGTCAATGTTGACATTTCCATGTTCCCCCTTTCTCCTGTCATGGAGAGTTTGAAAGCATGAATTACATGGTAATGTATCTTCCGGGGACTTAGTTGAGCAGAGCCCCTACTAAGTCACATTGAACATATAGTGTAAACTAGAAATCAACATTTTAAGCCAATGGGGTTTTTGAGTGTTTTCTATTTTAGCATAATTCAGACTATCCTGACTGCCTCTCTACTGTGACTTAATTAGAAAATTATTGATGTCCTCTCTTTGCCTTCAGTGTCTCAATGCTGGGGGTGGGGGTGAGCAAACAAGCTATCTAGGCAAGTGAGGTTGGCAGAAACTTTTGTTCTTCTTTATTAATGCTTCCAGATACCAATTAAAGAACTGGGAACTAAACACTCTCGTGACATGAAGAGAGGGTTCTATTCCAAGCTCCATCAGAAGCAGGAGCATAGTTTTCTTGCATCTGTTTGATGGTTTCACTTTGGCAAAGATGCTTCATATTATTGGATATTCTTTTAAATACTGTATCCCTAGGAAAATCCCCCCAAAAAACAAAACAGGGTCAAAGAAAAATAGATAAACACCTTCATAATTTTCACGGAAAAAAATCACAGAGAACTGCATTTGAACTTGGGCTTCAGTCTAATCTTGGGCTTGTTTTTACTTCTATCTGCTTTTATCAGTACTTCTAAAAACATTTCATGATTTAGTCTCTAGATGTATCGGGTTAGAGGCCTTGCTAGTGACCATTATTCTCAAATCTAGGAAATAAATCACATTCAACAAAACAGTACAATGACCTCTTCAGGTTATTTTATGGTAGAGGCTCCCAATATTTTCCCATGTTAGCTGCAGAGCACTTCTCTCATACAGTCATCAAAGGCTTGTATAATACAGTGTCTATATTTAAATGTTCTGTGCTCTCTGCAAATCATTCCCAATGCCAGTGAAACAAATTCTAAGGAGTTACTCTGTGGAGAGTTTGGATTATTTAAAGAGCCTCCAGCTCTCCACACACCCTTTGGAGCCATTTCCCTGGAACGGAAACTCTCTCTCTAATTTTCTAAATTGGTAGGTGTGCACCATTACTCACCAAGCAAATTTATTGCTTAAGAAAGTGGAAACAAATGTCATTGGCTCATGCCAGTTATAACTCCAACAGGTGTACAGCTCTCCTGCCCATCTACATCATCCCATTTCCCTTCTCTTTGGCACCCATTTGCCAGAGACTACTTATTTATGTTACAATTGTTCGGAACCCAGTTCTGTGGGATCCTGCCAGGCAATGTCATTTTCACTGTAAGTGACTTTTGTAAACAAATGAAGTCAGTTCTATAATGGGGGGCTAATGGTAATGAAATTCAATTGCTTGAATGTCAACATTGGCACTTTTGATCACTAATATTGAATGGGTCCTTCATGTATCAAAACATTGGGAGCATTTACGCTCAGGAGCAAGATCATTTCTTTGAAGTTGTTCTGTGAACAATATGAGAACAAAAACGATGTTAATAATGGGAAAAAGTCTTTCCAGAATCCCCCCAATGCAAGACTGTTGGGTGCATAGTTGGCTCTCAATAACCTCAGTGAAAACACCCAGAGCGCACCATCATCTTTGATTGCCAAAACAAAGACTTGATAGTTTTACAAAAGTATCTGCACTGAGAAAGCGAGTAGTCAAATTTCTAAACTATGCTTGTCTGGAGAGTGTCATACCATTGTTTAAAATAACCCTTCTGTTGCTCTTCTAGATGACAGCATGGAATATCTTCAATAGAAAGTGTGGAAATGTGACTCTGCATACTTTTATTACAGTAATTATGATGATAATAGCAAATTTATGGTGTGTTTACTATGTGCCAAGCACTGTTTGCTAAATGCTTTCCTGGATTGATCTCTATAGGCTCCATGAAAACAAGATACCAGCAGTCTATCCCCAATAGCTGGAGGCACATAGAGTGCCTGGTACATGGAACTGTTTTCTATGTACTTGTTGAATGAATGAATGATCACAGAAACCCATCTGATCTTCATTATTATCACCTGTTTGCCAATGAGGAAATTAAGCTCAAAGGTCACCCATCTCCAATAACTGGAGGAGGAGGATTTGAACACAGGTTATCTGCCCATAAAGCCTGTGCTCATGAGCCCTGTGGTGTCCGTTTATTCTTTCAATTTTAACCTGCAGAAGAACAGAAAATTCAAGGAAAACAGTTTCACAAGGATTCACTGTTTCCTAGTTTCCCCCAACTTATTACAGTAATTATAGAGGGGCCAGTACGAGTCTAGTTTCCCTGCCCATTCTGGGAAGAAGTGTAAATGCAGGGTAAATAAAGAGTGTCATGTCTGAGGAACCAGGACGTGAGGGATTAGAAAATTATAGACATCTTGTGCAACTTTGATGAGATTTTACTGGTCATATCACACCAATTATACAGGTCTTTCTGTTCACATAAAGTACTCATGTAATCACGGACACCTACAACTGACCTCTTCTTGGAAGATGACAAAGAATTCATTGTACAGGGCTTTATTAGACAGTTACAACAGGTGAAAACTTCTGCATTCCTTTTTCATTATGCCTTTGGCACTTCTGGGAACAGGAAAGGCACTGGGTTGCTTACATACCTGACCAGGGCCACGCAATTTTGAGCCGGCCAGAGTAGCTACTCTTGGGTGAAGCAGTAGAGAATAATGCCTTCATTGTCAAGTGAGCAGGAAAGCCTGCAGCTGCCCTGCTGAAAGGTAAATAGGAGGGGAGATTCTCTTCACATAAAAACCAATTCTAATGCACCCTACATTCCTTGGACCATCACATCAAACCACACGTGGCATGAAAAAGTGCAGATTTCAATTTAGGTAATGTACACGCCGTTGAAGGTTAGCAGAGGACCATGACCAGGCCAATTCATCTTCAGTAGATTAATGTCTGGGTTAGGCAGGTATGTCATAAAACATGGCCAATGCAGGGAGACGCTCAGGGCTCGCCTCCTTTTTCTCTAATGCACTGCAATGCTTGCCTGCAAGAGAGCTTTGGTACTAGTAGGGCTATTGCTTTTAAATGTTGCCTCTGACCCAGATAATGTCAAAATGTCTGAATGCATGTGATCCTCCTTTTCCAAAAGAGCATCTCTAATGTAATGCAAATGCACATTGTAGGGGAAATTCCAGCTGAGAAAATGAGGCCTTATATTTCTAAAACCATATACATGTCAATAGCCCATTATTCTCCTGTTTTAAATGTAATTGCAGCCCAGCTTTGAATGAATTCTTGAAATAATAAAATACATTGAGTAGCAGTCACTGACTCTTTGCAGTTATTTTATGCTTGCTCTTCCTTCCCTCCATCCCTCCCGGCCTCAAAAAGCATGAAGAGGTGGTGGAGAAGGTAGGGGAGGAGAGAGAAAAGCAAGTCAGATTCCTAGTCTCAAGCGTGTTATCGAACACTGTGTGCAAAGAGACTCTGCGGCATTACAACATCGGTGCCTCTGAGCCATTTATGTAAATGTATCGTGCATGGTCCGATTTTGCATGACAAACCATTTCCAGGCAATTAAGAATACTTATAATTGTTTTCTTGGGTAGCAACTTTCTTCAATTTCCAATTGTCATTTAAAGCTAATGTTTCCTGTAAAGCCTCGACAGCAATCATTTTGAATGAACACTTCAAAATGGCTTTCTTTCTTAGTCATGGAAGCTGTCCTGCCTCTGCTTGATAAATTTAACAGGTGTGGAGGACACCCTTTATTGCCAGAACCGGTGAATTTAAAGGGACCATTAGTTAGCTCAAACGCCTTCTGATCTCCTCTCTGCTCTTCCCACCCTCTCCTTTTCTCAGATTGTCTAAGAAAGGCTTCTGTGGTTAAGGGTAACATGGATTAATTTTACATTTGGGAGACCCACAGTGATCTTACTCATGCTTTTCTCTCTTCAGAAGCTAATTGAGACCATGCCTCATTTTAATAAGTAAAATTCAGATGTTGCAACTTCCTGGAATACAGGTGTGAAACTTACCAACGATATTTCCAAAAATAGCAAGGGAGACCCTTTTCAAAACCTAAATAGAATGTTAAGGCAGCACATCCTACACATTTGCAGGAATTCTGACTTCTCACTCACTTTTCCCTTCCAAAATATCAGAGTGAAATATAATTCTCTATCTGAAAAAGTTCTTGAATTCAGTGGTTCCCTTACCTGTGACTTGGGTTAATTTTTATAAGGGGAAGATTGCTCCAGTTCAAATTTTTCTCATAATTGCCCATAGGAAAACACCTTTGGGTGATTGCTGTGATTCTTTGGCCCAAGGCTCTCAAATCTGGTTTCTAATCTTCTTTGATTTCCGAGTTCCATGATAAACCATGGTGCCACCTCCTAGAAGAAAGGGTCTCTTGAGTTGATCATCTAGAGTGCTTTTTGCTGAATAAAAGCACATAATACTCAACAAAATACTCAACCAAAAGTTGCTTAAAATAGAAAACATTCTTTGTTTCCACAATAAGATGGCCAGAAGAGGTGATTCCTGAGTTGTGTTTGGGACTTACTGATAGATGAGGGCCCCTCTCTTTCTAAGCTTCTGTTCTTTGTATTCTCAGTCCTGGGAAGAGGTCTCCCCTGATGATCTCAGAATGGCTGCCGATGTTTCAATCATCAAAATTTTTTGGAAGCACATTCTAAATGGAAGGACGATAAGAAGTGATGGCAGAAAAAAGTCTTCTTCATACTTCTTATATCATCCCATTGACAAGAACTGCTCTTATACCCACCTTATAACCAATAACTGACAGAGAGGAAAGGGTTATTTATGTGTCTCTTTATTACAGCAGGAGGCCCCTCCTGGAACTGAGCACATGGCTACCCAACAAAACTGGAGTTTTCTTAAGTAAGGAAGAGAGGTGGAATGGTAGACAAACACCTCATAACGTTTGACCCATTAAGGTATAAAGGAAGTAAAGTGCCACCTTATTCCAATTAGCCATTCGATTCTTACTTGTTCTCTCAGATAAATGAAATGCCTCTTAATCAGATTGGGAAAACTTGACAGTGCAGTCTGGTCAACCGGTATTTCAGTCCTCAATCAGAATCAACTTTCCACTCCAGTGAAAAAAAATTGTATCACATACTTGCATCAAGTAAGATACTAGTTTGTTTTCCCTGGGCAAGTTTGGCATTGCAAAACACAGATTGCTTTGAAACTCAGATAGCTTTTAACTTGGCTTTACAGAACTGTGATTATATGTTTCAATAGAAATTATAAAAAATTGTGGTTGGACTTCTAGTCAGCCCCCCAAACCCTATACCTCCCAGGAGCTCCCTGGAGTATACTGCTGACTGTACCCCCGCACTTACATCTTAATTGTTTCCTGAACAATAGTTACAAGTTAAGCAGCTGTAAGTCTTGGGTCACCTGTATAAATACTTGGAATTTACCCCCAAACTCTGGTGTTATGCCAAACAATTTGTGTCCTAAAGCAATCAAATCAATCCTTTGCTATAGCTACAATTTATTTCTTTGATGTCTCAATGAGATCATCCTTAAATATTTGAAAGAGATGCAGTGCCCTTCCTGCAATTGTCACTTGGCTTGGAGCCATATGGATTTGCTTGCTTCTGATCGTGTAATCCGCATAATCAAAAGTTTTTCCACCTCAAGAGTCAGCCCATTCCATTTTATTACTCCATGCTGATTGCATCAGCCTAGGAACAATCGATGCCATGTGGCACCCTTTGCTTCAGTAGCAGCCTTAACGTGGTCAAACATGAATTTACCTCTTTGGGAGCCTTATGTACTTGAAGTAGTTTTAAAGATAAGGGTTAAAAAGGTCTAAGAATATTTACAAGGACTTTTTATCATTAAAAATTCTTGATTGTATAATGGGATGCCTTGATAATCAGAGGAGTTTGGCTACCAGTGGCCCCAACATCTTGTTCTCTGTCATATGTGAGGTCTGACAAGAGCCCAAGACCAATATTGCAGGCATCCAGTGCACCTGATTTTCTTCTCTTCCCTGCTTCCACTTCAGTATCACCGATTCTGTCCGCTGGTGCAGAGTTGGAAGGTTAGAAGCAGGTTATGATGACAGTGAAGGTTGAGGAGGTGTCAGGGAAAAGGGAAGGGGTTGGAGAAGAGGAAAATCCTCCTGGGGAATGGCAGAAAGGAATAGGGAGACATTAGCTCCTAGAGGTACCTAGAGGATGTAAAAATATATTAACAAGTATGATGGGAACTGCCTATAGTGGAATCCCCAAACATTATTGACCAAGGTGTTACGAAGAACCTCAGAGCTTTCATCTTTCTTTAATTTATGTCACAGATTGCATTCAGATAAATTCCACCTCTTATCTGTTTCTCATCACGCTGAACTTCTATCAATGTTTGTAACCCCGAGGATAGACAAAACTAAAATTAGCTCCACTTCAGTCTGCAGGGGGAATTTGTTGCAGATAAAAACAGTCTCTTTAGGTCTTTACGTCTATAGTAGTTGATTAGTCCCTGCAGTAGGGAAAATTAAATTTTGTGGTTGAGACCCAGCGTGCTTGGATGGTTTAATAATATGATGGCCATCATCCAATGGCTAACAACCAAGAACTAAGGTACACTCTGTACTTTACTCCCTCATGCAACACCTGAAAATCCTGGGGCGAATCAAACAGCAAATTAAAGCTCAGACAACCCTCACCTGCAAACCATGCACGGTATAAGGAACTCATTTTAATGTTTTTTGGCTGAAGTCATAGAGGATAGGGATACAGAAGAATGGCCACGAAGGAATCCTGGTAAGTTCTGAAAGCACCATAGTTTGTGATGTTTTTCCCCTTTCCAGTTTCCTATTACTTTATGCTTAAAAGTTAGTGACTTTTTTTCCTCTCCAAATTCCAGGAAGTACAGGAGCCAAGCTGAACACTGGATAGAAAAAAAAAGTCTTCTCAATAGGTGTATATGCAAAGGGTTGGGACCATTTGGAAAGAACAGCATTCGAAATTTAACTTTGTGTCTGTGGAACAGCCCCTCTGATCCTAAGCTGAAACTCCTTGCTGTGACCAATTCAGGGGCTCCCTTGACTCCAAATAGTGTCAAGCTGATGAGAAAAACCAAACAGGCAAAAGTACCACTTTCAAATGGATCTTGAATTTTTTTTTTAAAGATCAGATCTGAATGTACGACAATGTTTATTTTAATGATATGCATTTATATTCTCAAAGAAATCCCCAGAGAAAAATTTGGGTATTTTAATGGATTTATAGTGGGTGTGGGTAGTGGATTAGGGACAGAGTTCATAAATAAGCTGAAAACAACCACGACAGAAGATATGTGTCAGTTTCTGTCATCGATATAACAAGTTACCACAAGCTGAGTGGCTTATAACAATATAAATGTATTATCTGACAGTTTTGGAGGTCAGAAGTCCTAAAATGAAGGCGTTGGAAAGACTGTGTTTCTATTGGAGGCTCTAGGGTGAATCAGGTCCTCCTTTAGATTCCAGAAGCTACATTCCTTGACTGGTGGCCCCTTCCTCCACCTTCAAAGCACTTCACTCCAATTTCTGCTGCATACCTCTCTTCTCTCTGATTTTGACACTTCTGCCTTTTTCTTACAGACATTTGTGATTACACTGGGCCCACCTGGATACTCTAGGACACTATCCCCATCTCAAGATCTTTAATTGCACCTGCAAAATCCTCTTTTTCCACACGAGGTAACATATTCAAAACTTGGAGGATTAAAAGGTGAACATCTGGGGGGGGGCTGTTATTCAAGACTCCCACAGAATATTTTAAGTCAACTTCCAATTCAATTGTTGATTCTGGGATGTGTGCTCTAAATTCCTTCTCAACAGGGGAGGGAGAGTGTGCGGTCTCTATACCACTGTGAAAATTCTTTTCTAAAACTCCATTCTGAGAGCAGAGAGATGAGAGTGCTTTTGCTTCCAGTTCACAAAACTTTAAGAGCTTCCCATAATGTAAAATAAAATGTAAATACATGCTTAGCAAACCATCCAGTTTTTCCCAAATGGTCCCAACCCACTTTTCACTGTTATTTCCACTTAAATTCACTCACCCTATGGTGTGTTTTCTTTCTCACAAACCTTTACTTAAGCTACTCCCTCAGCCAGTTCTTACATGTGATCAACATCTAATCCATTCTCTAACAGCTATTTCATATGCCACTACCTCCATAAAGGGTTTCCAGAGAGTTGAATTTGGAATTATCATTATTGCAATTACTAACAAATGCAAAGGATGTAAGGCTCAAAGAGATTTCATATACATGATGTCATTTGTTTCCAAACCCTATTAATATTAATTGACTTCCTTCATTTCTAGATACAGAAATTCAGTCTCAAAGAATTTGGAGTCTTGTGAAACCAGAATCTCTGAATCCAGACTCGTTTGTTTTTACTATTTTTTATAGCCTCTCTCTAGGTCGTCTCTGTTGTCTCCCCTTGATGTTTCCCTTCAAACTTGTTTCTCTTTTATGGCATTTGTCATAGACTTTTGTATCCTAGCTACTTGTATTTACCTGCTCATATCTGCCCTTCTGTAGGCTCTGAAAGCAGGAACCCTGTCTTGCAATTTTGTATTCCATATAGACCCCAAGAAAAAGAACTGTCATTTATTGAGTGCCTATTGCATGCCAAGAACTTCCTATTTTGTATATTATTTGTACTTCCCACTTGTGAAAAAGGTATTATTATTTTCACTTAATAAATGAAGGCATTGGGATTTAGAGAAATTGCATACATTTTTCATGAATACACAGCCGGTCAGCATGATTCTCAAGCCATATTCTTTCCATACGCCCTGCTACGTACACACTCAATAAATTTTTGTTGAAGTGAAGCAAATACCACTGTAGTATAACTATTGTGAAATGGGTTTTCCTGAGGGAAATGGTAAGGTAAGTGTGGAATTTGCCTTGAGGTGAAGCTCCAGGATTACATTCTGAATGCCAAAAACCATGGGGGGGAAAAAAAAAAGGAGAAAGCTTTGTGTGTCCACCTTATATTTTGAGGCCATCAAAATACCTTCCCCTATCAGACAACTGACACTTGAAACCAAAGCTTGCTTGAAAGGCATGATTTCACCCTTCAGTAAATAAAAAGTACCTTACACTCAGTTAGCCAGGAGAAGTGATTTAAGTTTTATTTCTGGATAATAATTGAGTAACACTTTGGTATGTGATTCACTGCCAAGTGGACGCCGCTGGTTTCACACAGCTGTAGTTAGGGATGACAAGAGCTATTTACTCGGAAAATGATAATGCAATTGGATGTTGTACTGAACCCAAGGGCAAGATAATTTCTGTTATGCTGTATCACAGCCCTACAGTTAGAGTCAGTTTGGTCAGCTGGTAGGTAGAGCCTATGTGGTTGATGCTAATTCATAAGATTCAGTTATAGAAAAAGAAAGTTTACCTTTATTTCAAATTAAATCAAATGGGGCAAAGATTAAGACCCAGTCAATTGGTATTTTCCAGATTCATAGTTTACTTTTCAAGCATATAGAATGTGTTTTTCCCTTTAGACTTGTTTAACTAAAATGTTTACACTTTTGACTCGGTAATCTCACTCTTGGGAATGTACACTAAGGAAATGATTTAAAATAAGAAGAGAAGCAATAGGCATATTTTTTGCAACATTATTTCTAATCATGAAACATTGGAAAAAACCTAAATGTCCAGCAATCAATGAATGCCTCACAAATTATGGCACATCCTCTTAAGGGAAACATTATGCTGCAATCAAATTGTAATTATGAAGGCCATTCACTAAACAAATATACAAAACCATGTTGCAATATGGGAAATGTTAATGATGTACAAGTAAGTGAAACAGTGGAATGCAAGCCTAGTTAAGGTATCCCATTGTATGATTTGGGATGCAATTCACATATACTGGTCAGATCCCTTTGGCCAGTAGTGTTACAAAGTCCAGGCTAGTCTACCAAGTCCTCAAGCCATTCCCATTACAGAACTGGAGATTTGCAAAGGCTTTTCAGCGTCTGAGAGATAGAAGAAGTCTGGTGTGTGTCAGTCATCTCTCCATGTGCTGCTGCAGCCTGTGGCTGAAGGTTGCTGGCTACAGAATATAACTTTGTCATTTCTGGGCATGTCCAGAAGAAAGTAGCTAAGGGGAAATCTGCTCCAGTAGGTGTCAGAAGGGCCAAAGTGATGTTTGCTTTCCAATAACACTTGACAATGGGGATTCTCCAGCAAAATGGAGATAGTCCTTGGTCTCCATGTTCTGTTCATCACCTCACCCACCTATCCCCACAGGGCACAAAGATGCCCAGAGTAGTGGCATTATAAAAGTTCAGAGTCCCAATTCCCTCATGAGCCAACGTTGATGGAGAAAAGGGCTATGGTGGAATTACAGCAATGCCCATTGGAAGCTGTGTAGCCAAATTGTCACAAGTAGAAAATTCAGGCTATAGAAAGGATTGCTACTTCTGAGCAGAGATGATTGGAAATTGCCAAATACCAAGGAAACTGAAGGGGTATCTAGGAGGAGGGAGGTGAATATTGTTTTCAGGATATAGCTGCATTTCCCATGCTCTGTTCCTGACCGTGAAGGCCACATTACAGCTGTTGGAACTCTTAGATGATTGCTGTTCTAATCGCAGCAAGTTCTTCAAGGGAAGACAAATATCTGATGTCATGTTCATTTGAGAGAATGCATTCACTAGTAGCCTGAGCCCCAAGCATACAAGTCCATGGTACACTTAGCTCTTTGTTTACCCAGAACAAGACTGGGGCAGAACTAGTTCCTCACTGATACAGAACCATCTTCTGTCTCCATCTTCTCTGAGGCCAGTCATAGTCTTTTGGTTTCAACTCCCCGACACTTTCATGTTTTTACCCTCATGCAGATGAGATTTCAGGAATTTACAGCCTTTAGGCTTTGGTTGTGGCCAACCTAACCCACCTGATAAAACTTCTTTCTTCCAAATCTCAAGAGACACTTGTTAATTTATCTATTTCTCCTATCCTCACTCCCAAATCCCTGATCATCATAGGCAGATTTGTTCTTTCACTTCTCAAGATTGTCATGCAGGAGAAAGGATTGATTTTGATTACTTGAAAACTTCCTCTTACTCCCTTTGTTTAAGAAAAAGGGAAATCCAGAAGACAGACCTTGGTTGCTTCAAAATAACCTCTTTCAGCATGGCGTGCTGTCAACTGAGACTTGAGTGAACAGAGAAGAAGAGAAAAGGAGGGTGGGAAAAAAGAAAGGAGGGAAAGAAATAGGAGATGAGGAAAAAAAGAACCTATGGCAGAAATGGGAGGAGGAGATCTCTCTTGCAAGAATTATAAAAATTTTAAAAAGTACTATGTGTATGAAAGAGGACATGGAGGGGATATAGAAAAAGGAAGATAGATGTGTTATTCCTTTGGGATGGATCTTATTTTTCTTTTTAACATTTCTTCTACTTTGGTCTAATGGGGTGCAAACGCAATGGTTGGTGAAATAAATTGAAATTCATTTGCCAGAGTACTTTAACATGGAATACCGGAAAATTTTGACTGAGAGGATGAAGACCCTGTATTCCACCCCAGCTCTGCCACTTAATTATGTGACAAACAAGTCATGTAATCTCTCTCTGTCCAAACTCATTACAAAATCTGATTATCTCTAAGAGAAATTGTTAGGACATTTTCATCAGTAACTACTAAGATATTCATGATGTCTGTTTATGATTTCAAGTGAACAAAATAGGCAGCAAACTTGGTTAGCATCTCATTAGATTTGTTGACATGAAGCTGTAAAACCCAAACCAAAAATTTAATTATTCTGAGATACCTAAAGAGCAAAGAGATTCCCAAAGAAATGCAAAGTAGGAGTTTGGTATATAGAGAATAAAGGACGAAGAAGACGTAATAAGTGGTACACAATCAAAGCCTGGAGAAATGAAGGACTCACAGTTTCAACACCCCATCCAGTGTTTCAATGACTTCTGTAGGATTATCATGTTATTTTGAACAGTGATTTATAAATACTGCTCTGTGGAGAATTAAGAATCTTCCAACATACTACAAAAGCCACTGTAAGGGAGCAAGGGTAGAGGAGAAAAAGTAGTAGGAGACAAGGTCAAAGGAGTGCCTGCTACCCAAATTTTGAACTACTCATAGGAGGGGATAAAAGAAATCGACCAACTAGAGGAAATCCATGTACAGCCTTATTATATATAGGAATTCTTCTCTCCCTTCCAAAAAACCCCCCAAAAAGTCTGGAGCAGAAAGAAAGTTTCATTACTTTAAAATACCTTTGAAAAGCCCTGGTCTGTATTACACTTGCATATCTTCACTACTTGTTTACACCTAATATTAAATCATGGCATCATAGAACAGAACAGACTAATCCAATGAGACCCATTAGAAGACGCTAGCGGCCCTATAGATAACGGCATTCAATGCTTCATTCAGAGTGAGTGTTTTTTTTTTTTTTTTCTTTTTGTTAGTTTGCTTGTTTGGTAGCCACAAAATTTGTCCTCCTCCCCCTGTATAAACCAGTTATTGAATTAAACTGCATCCTGGAAAGAGATATAGACTGAGGAGAAGCAGTTCCTTTCAGCTTAGGGCAAGCCTGAGAGGAGCCTCAGCTGTGACCCTTCAGCAAGAATGCTCCTGGTGACTGGAGCCCAGGAATTTATTTCCAAAAGGGGCTGTGCCACACAGTATGTACTACAGCCTACCCCTTGTATCACATAGTTCCCTTCATTTCCTTGAATAAATTCACTCCATCTGGAATCAGCTCTTCCAGGATTCTAGTTGGTCTGTTTTCCTGATGGAACTTACAAGAAAAAGGTCAGTGAACTCATGGGCCTAGTCCTCAGCTTTATTTGTCCTCCAGCTACAGGAGGTGAGAGCTTCTTTCTAGTTGCCAAAGGCCCCTGATTTTCACATTTAACCTTAAACTGATGATTAACCACTCCCAGGCATTTATTATACTTTCCCCAATGTACTGATTATCCCAGGAAATATCCATTTAATTTCTTAGCTCTTGCAAGAACTACCTCTCTCCATCCCATCCCCACATGCATAGTGTTAAGCTAGAAATATTGCACGAGCCCTGCATTTCCCTCCACAGATGTCCCTCCAGGTTCAGCAATGGTGAAAGTCTTTAAAATTCTACTGTAACATATTCCAGGGGCTATTTTTTTTTTTTTAAAGTATTTTTTTTTTTTTTTTATGATAGCCACACGCACAGAGAGAGAGAGAGAGAGAGAGAGAGGGGCAGAGACACAGGCAGAGGGAGAAGCAGGCTCCATGCACCGGGAGCCCGACGTGGGATTCGATCCCAGGTCTCCAGGATCGCGCCCTGGGCCAAAGGCAGGCGACAAACCGCTGCGCCACCCAGGGATCCCTTCCAGGGGCTATTAATCCGAATAATACTAATATTGTCAGTGATGGCATCCTCATTGCCAATCAGAGAAGCACAGATCCAACTCCAAAATCTCATTCACAATCTGCTTTGAAAAACCAAGCCTGGTACCAACTGTGAGAGAATGAGAGCCCTAGGACACAGACGCTATGATGGAGATTCGCATATAAGAATTTTATTGAGAGGGGCGCCTGGGTGGCTCAGTCGGTTAAGTGTCTGCCTTCTGCTCAGGTCATGATCTCAGGATCCTGGGATCAAGCCCCTCATCAGGCTCCCTGCTCAGCAGGGAGTCTGCTTCTCCTTCTCCTCTGTCCTTCCCCACCAACTCATGCTCTCTCTCTCTCTCTCCCAATAAATAAATAAATAAATAAATAAATAATAATTAATTAATTAACTAATTAATTAAATCTTTTCAAAATAAGTGTATTGAGGAAACAATGCTCTTGGTAACAACTGTAAGGAAGTCAGGGAAGCAGGACTGGACACATGGACAAGTTGAACCATGATGCAGTTTCAGCTGAGGTTTAGCCAATTCAACAGGGAATGCTGAAGAGAGGTTAGTCCTTCAGAGAGGTCTCAAACTAAGACAATCACAGCACCACATGAGCAGCCATTGATGTGGGCTGCCCAGAGGGAGAAAGCATAACTTTTACCAGTGCCTCTCAGCTGAGAGCAAAGCTTAGGGAATTGCCCAGCTGTGAGACATTAGCCACCACCCCAGAAAGCAGGGGGGATAAGTGGCTCCATTTTCACTGGGGAAATCCAGGTAGAATGTGACAGATGCTACTACAGTACCCTGTAGTACCCTGTAGAAACATGCATATTTCTACAAGGGTGTTAAGAGTGACCTAAGTCACTGGGAATCTCCTCCAGCTGAAAAATCAGAGCTGTAAACTTTTCTGATCACATGCAGCCCAATTTCCACCTTCAATAAATGTTTAGTAAATGCCTATTGGAATTCTGCAAAATACACTACCATCTTAAAATGTCTTTTTCCTTCCCTCTTTAGTAAGTGCTTCAAACTTGTTTTCTATTTCCATTTTTGATGCTAGAAATACCTTCCCTAATATCTCTACTAAAGAAAATAATTAAAATACTCACATTAATAAAGTATAAAATTCAAGAATTTCCTGTGGTTACCTTTAAGTAGAGAGGAAGTTTAAATTTCTCCTCCAATATTTAATGAAACACATATGCGTGTGCAAACACACACATGCAAAGATTTTTTCCCCCGTGTTCTTAATGATATGCTGTAATTATTGAAATAAATAAAATGTCTTGATAGGGAGATCCAGTTGTGAACTGAAATTCTCAGAAAAGAATTGCAAAATTATAATTTCAACAATTGTCACTGCATGAAGGCTAATTTACTAAATTATGTTAGGACATAATTGGCGAGTTGATAATTAAAATATTGAAATTTCAGGAAACAGCTAATATCTTTGTTGAATACCTTTTTTTCCTTGGTTCTCTATGTAAAGGAAATACAAAAAGCAAACAAAAATGCAGTAAGATGCTTGGTAAGTAGAGTGTAAAAGTTGAAAGACCATAAAACCAAAGTATAATAGACATCTATTTTATCTGACTACCCAAAGCTCCTTGGTGACATCATTTGCCTACTTTCTCAGTCTGTGTAGTTCTGGTGGAGCTGATGCTATCTTGTGGCTCTAGAAGTGGCCACAAGAACCAGGCCAGGTCAAAGTATTCACTCATCCTAATCATAGTGACAGCTTCAAGGATGGGCACTTGACTCTAGCCAGATCATTGAAGAACTCATTCTAGAACATATTTCTGACTTTTGTTTTGTTTTGTTTTGTTGTTTTTTGTTTGTTTGTTTGTTTGTTTTGGACATCTGAGTCTGGCTATGCCTGGAGTCAGTCTAATGATAAGTCAGTGAGTGAGGGTCCTCCTGATGACTATACCACAATTGCTTTGTGAACACTCAGGCCGTAAATTTTGCTACTTTTGTCGTCTAGTTGTAGAATTGACAGGTCACTATTGAAAAGAATAATAATTTCTCTGCTTTCCTTTGCATGCATTTCTTAAACTCTCAGCCACATCTGAGGTTTCTCAAAGGTAGTTTGCATATTGTTTGGAATGATGTCTACTACGTGACTCCAACTTAAGTTGTGCTTGTTCTGAGTAAAGAATCTTCTCAGCCTCTTAAGAATTTATCCAGAGTAATTAGATACACCCTGATTCATCCAAATGTTATCCAAAGGCTAAATATCTGTGGCTCTAATTGTAAAAGCTCATTAACTTTAAATACAGCTAAAGTTATTGAGGGGAAGAAAATCTCAGTAGAAATACTCTAATAGATTGTCTAGGAAGACTAAAAAGGAAAGGTTTGTATATCCAATTAATCTTGATGTTGTCTATATCATTCCACTTACTTTAGAACTGAATCTAAGTACTTGAGAAAGAAAACATATCTTGCAAGATATTCAACAGACTTTAATATTTTCGATCATCTCTCAGGGCAACCAAATAGCAGATGAGGGGAAATTTCTCTTTAAAGAATTTTTCCAAAAAAAAAAAGAAAAAAAAAAGAATTTTTCCAGCTAATAAATGAAGAAGAAATTGTACAACTAGAATATTATCATTTTGCAAACTCTAATGAATTCATACTTCTGAATTAGTGCTTCTGGATGTTGATTATCGACAGATCCTTGCATCACTAACAACCAGAAGGAAGCACTCAACATTGCTAGAGTAGTCTTGCTGGAAAAATGTGAACTTATATCTGACCAAGACTCTAGATCAGGGTTTCTCAACCTCAAAATGACTTTTTAGGCCAGATAATTCCTTGTTGTGTGTGTAGTGGGGGATGGTGTCCCCACAACATTGTCTGCATTGCCGGTGGTTAGCAGCATCTCTGGCTTTTACTTACTAGATGCCAGGACATCCCTGTGTTATGAAATCCAAAGATCTCTGAAGACACTACCAAATGTCCCCTGGAGAGAGGAACAAAATCACCCTGTCCCCTCACAGTGAGAATCACTGTTCTAGATTCAACTACCAGTTTACAAGAAATGCATAAGATCACCAGACACTGAGCAATTATAAAAGACAAATAGCTTTTCTGGTTGCTTGCAAGGGGGGAAAAAAAAGAAATGGAAGGAAACCCCATAGATTTAAAAGCGATTTAAGAGATATATTGACTAATTGCAATGTGTGGACCTTATTTGGATTTTACTTGAAACAGTAAAAACAAATAAATAGTTTGAATACTTACTATTTTTAAGAATCATTGCTAATATTTAGGTGTGCAGATAAGTTTTTTTTAAAGAATTCTTAGCTTTTAGAGAAACAGAAATAGTCAAAGACGGAAGATGATGTCTAGGGTTTGCGTCAAAGTAATATTCGAGTGGGGCAGAGTGATGTATGGGAGAATCAGTGATACAGATTGGCCATTAGTAGATACTTTTAAAAACTGGGTGAGGAACAATTGAGAGGTCTTTATACAATTATGCTTATATTTATACAAATTAAAAAACTCCTTAAAAAAAAAAAACTCCTTAATAAAAGATAAGGTGAAATATTTCTAGGAAAGATGATTTCTTTGGAGGAAGGACTACACAGAACATTAGAAGACCAGAAAATACCTATGTGCATAATATTCATAGACCTTAGGGGGAAAGCAGCTCTAAATTTTTTTTTAATCATCTAGACCAGGTTTTTTTGTTTTTTGGGTTTTGTTTATTGTTTTGATGGGGTTTTGTTTGTTTGTTTGCCTTTTCGGATTTTTTTTTTTTTTTTTTTTTTTTGAGAATACCCTCCTTGTAATGACCCCTTTTGTGGTAAAACTATCAAAGATTATAAACTAGTTTCACCAGATGGCCATCAGGGCCAAATACATTTTAACTTCCTCACAATGAGGTTGTTTAATAAGACTACCATCTAATGAATTCAGCTAATAATGTGTGCTAATCAACATTCCATTTCTCCTGCCCAAATTCACAAAATAATTTTTAAGTTTTCTTATTTTTTCCTTTCTGTAAATTCATATGCTGGCACGTCCACTGCCACAACAATAAATCAGCATCAGTTGAATTGCTGCCTTAAGCTCTTAATGGCTCTTTTTGCCTGCAGACTCTTCCCTCACCAGTTCATCATGCACACAGTTATCTTTATAAAGCACAGACATGATTATATCACCTCCTTACCTAAGCACCTCAATGTCTTCCAAATTCATCCACATAACTTCTTAAATCCTCAGTCTGGCAGTTGCAGCTCTCTATGAGTTAGATGTTGGATATTTCTCATTATTACTCACCATATTAAGTCTGACCACCTCACAACAGATTCACACATGAACTCTATGCTCCAAGGGTCCCCTTTCCATAAATCCACTCTGCAATCTCTTCTCTACTTACATTTATTCATTCTACACCTACATTGCACATCTGTCCCACTTTTATCTTTTGTATTCATACACATATTTCAGTGCTTGACTGATCACCATCTACTCTATAAGTCATTACCCTTTTTGACCAGTTGGGGTTAATCACTCTCCCACTGGCCCATTCCTCTGTATTTGTTCCACTACTAGTCATTTTGGATGAAAGTATATCTGTCCAGTGGTGCCTGCGTGGCTCAGCCAGTTAAGCAACAGACTCCTGATTTCAGCAGGTCATGATCTCAGGGTCACAAGATTGAGCCCCATGTAGGGCTCTGTGCTCAGTGGAGAGTCTGCTTGAGATTCTCTCTCTCTGCCCCTCTCCCATCATGCTCTCTCTCACTTTCTCTATAATAAATAGATAAATCTTTTTTTTTTAAAATAAAGTATCTCTGTCCAGTTTTACTGCACTGGAGTTTCTAGCAAGACAGAAACTATATTTTATCTTTTATGGCTGTGGTACCTGGTCACATACAAATTGCATAAAATGTTTGCTGAATTAAGTATGATTATTTTGATTCCATAAAACAACTAAATCAATCACCCAAAGTAGAAATGCATGCAAAAGATCACATGATTCGCAACTGGCATTTCAAAATAAATAGAGCAGAAATCCCTGTAAGGTGATCCAATCACCATAGGAAAGAGAGAAAACATACGTGATAAATTAAAATTTCAGGATGAGGTTTGATTCCTAAATCCTGCTATTCTCACCTCTCAAAGAAAACTAATCAACAAAGGACTAGAATATGAACAGAACTGGCACTAGAATATTCCCTTATCGATAGCTGGATACACACTGACGATTTTTGTCTTAGCCCAGTTTCTCTGGAGAACAGAAGTTGAAGCAAGGGCTAAGCATTAATGCTTAATTGACAATTAAAATATTTGGAGCAGAGGAAGAAGTGAGGAAAAAGAAGCGAGACAGAGAAGCACGAGAGGTAAATACAAGATGACCGTGCCCCACAAAGACTCCCAGCTGGTCACTTGGCTGGAATTCTCTGGATAGCCTATTGAACTTCAGAACAGTACACAGAATGAGATGGAAAGAGAATATTTCTGCCTTCCCTTCCCATATGCTGTTCCCAACTGGTCAAACTTTGCTCCAGGTTATGTCACCTGGCTACTTCAGCAGCTTCTGGGAAAGCCATATTCAGGTAATAATAATAACAATAATCATGTGCAATCCCCATGGAGTTGTGGTTCTTCATTTGTGTCTAGAAGTAGTAAGATAAGCTAATATTTAAAATATTATGATTCTATGGCTCCATGATATCCTCAGACTGACCAGTAAGTTGAGCAACTGTTCCTATACTTCTCTAACATGGTTGAGAGGTCTAAGTATACAGAAAGTGTGGGAAGACAGTCCTTGATTTTAACAGTCAGAAATTCCCCAAAGTTTCTAGTAGTAGTGAAAATAGCAGTCTCTGCTGAATCAGTCAAGATTGAGTTCGGAACCTGCAATTTATATCCAACTTCAGCAAATTCCCCAAACCTCTCTCCCAGACCGAAGCAACCATTAATCTGCTTTCTGTTTATATAGGACTTGCGTATTATGGATACTTTATATAAATGGAATTATACAATGTGTGGACTTTGGCGAGTGGTATATTTTACTAAGCATAATGTTAAGGTTCATCCATGTTGTGCCACATGTTAGTACTTCATTTCCCTTAATTGCTGAGTAATATTCCATTGTATCAATATACCCATTTTATTTATCCATCAGCTTGTTGGTATTGAATAGTTTCCACTTTTGACTATTTTGGGGGTCTTTTTGTTGCTTTTCTAATTTAAATTCAATTTGCCAACATATAGTATAATACCAGGTGCTCATCACATCACTTATTTTGAATAGTGCTGCTATGAATATCCACGTACAAGTTTTTATGCGAACATATATTTGTGTATATCTATATCTATATCTATATCTATATCTATATCTATATCTATATCTATATTACTTGGTCATATGGTAACTTAACTTATTATTGAGGAACAGCCAGTCTATTTCTCAAAGCTGCTACACCATTTCAGGTTTCAGGTTTTCAATTGGAACCTATGTTTGAGGTTCCAATTTCTTGTTATTTGTTTTTATCTTTTTTATTATAGGCAGTCTAGTGAATTTCATGAAGTGAAATCTCATTGTGGGTTTGATTTACATTACCTTAATTACTAAAGATGTTAAACATCTTTTCATGTGTATATTGGCTATTTGTATATTTCCCTTGGAGAAATGTCTATTCAGATTCTCTGCCATTTTTTTAATTGGGTGGTTCTTATATATTGTAGATACATATTTCTTATCAAATATATAATTTTCTTTTTTTTAAGATTTATTTATTTATTTATGATATATATATATATATATATAGAGAGAGAGAGAGAGAGAGAGCGAGGCAGAGACACAGGCAGAGGGAGAAGCAGGCTCCATGCTGGGAGCCCGACGTGGGACTCAATCCCGGGACTCCAGGATCGCACCCTGGGCCAAAGGCAGGCGCTAAACCACTGAGCCACCCAGGGATCCCCCTCAAATATGTAATTTTCAAATATTTTCTTCCGTTGTATAAAACTGGGAAATGTGAGTCTTCCAACTTCACTCTGTTTTTTCCCCAATATTGTTTGGCCATTCTAGTTCCTTTCCATATCAATATGAATTTTAGAATCAGTTTGTCAGTTTCTGCAAGAAACACTGCAAAGATTTTGATAGGGATTTCATTAAATTTGCAGACCAATTTGGGGAGTATTGTCATCTTAACAATTCAAGTCTTTCAATCCATGAACATGGGATTCCTTTCCATTTAGTTGGGTTTTCTTAAAATTTTAAAGAAGATTTTATAGTTTTCAGAGTATAAATTTATTTCTATTTCTCTCATTATGTTTATTTCTAATTCCAAACTATTTTTATTAAAACCAAACCTCCAAACATCCACTTTCTAGTTTGTTTTTGTTCTTCCCTTATAATCTCTGTATATTGGTGTAACAATATGTAAAACAATTGAATCAGCAGTAGCATATGTAATCCTGCCCAAAACTCATGAAGGTTATAGTGGGGAATTGATGTGGTAGAAAAACCCCAAGCTTTCAAGTTCAATTTCCTATTTCTCTCCCACTCTTAACATATCACCTTGGGTTAGTTATCTAATTTCTGGGCCTTGGTTTTCTTATCAGCAAAATAATAATAGCTTGTATTCATGTCTTTCTTATATCTTAAGCACTCTTTTGAGTGTCTTGTACATAGTAACTAATTTAACCTTTCACAACTCAGTGAGGTAGTCACTAAAATTTATCTGCATTTCATAGTTGAGAACAATGACATTCTGATTGGCTAAGTGATTTGTGCAGTCACATGGTAGGTTAGCAAAACCACATGTCAGGCTAAGACAGTGTGGCCTCTAAGGAGATGCTCTTAACCACAATAGTAGATTAATACCTTCCTCATTGGTAGCAAAGGAAATTAAATGAGGAAAAAATGCTTGACACAACGTAGACATTTTATAAAAGTTTTTCTTTATTAGACAAAAATTTCCTCAATTAATCATGGAAGCCTGCTGTTCTTTTCATTGAATAAAAAATATTTATATGAGTGAATTGTCTTTACTTATATTAGAATAGTCAATACATTGGGGCATCTGGGTGGCTCAGGTCATGATCCCCGTGTGGAGCCCCATGTGGGGGGCTCCCTGGTCAGTGAAAAGCCTGCTTCTTCCAGGAGGAAAAGTCACTCCTCCTGCTTGTACTTTCTCTCTTTCTACCAAATAAGTAAATAAAATCTTTAGAAACCTAGTCAATACAAAGGTGGATTAGTAATGAAACCAATAAAATATAGGCTTTGGGTTCCCTTCTTTGCACCAGCCCCTTCCAAGTCCCTGTATCTGATCTATAAGTTTATAATCTTTGAAAAAAAAATTTCCTCAAACTGTGTGAGTTTTAGATCTCACAAAGGCAGATCTACTCCTGAATATATATTATCAAGAAAAATCAGATAATAACCCAGAGATTTCTAGTTTGGCAAAGTGAAAATGGAGTGTCACCTATAACTAAGATAGCAAAGAAGAAGGAGGAAGAGGAGGAGGTGGGGATGAAAATGAAAGGAGATTTAGGGAAAGAAGAAAGTTTGGTTTTAGATGGGTTCCATTATGGATGCGAAAGGAACAGTCAGATGGAGGTGTCCTATTTGAGGCATGCTGGGACAAAGATACAGATAAGGGAACCATCGGCAAGGATGATAGTTAAAGCCACAGTTATCAATTCTATCACCTCAGGAAGATAAGTAGCATTAGCCAGTAGTTCTCAACTACAGGCAATTTGCCCCCTCCCCTTCCGGTGCCTCCCCACCCAGATGCCTGGGGATGCTACTGGCATCTAGTGGGCAGAAGCCAGAGATGTTGCTAAACATCCTGCAATGAATACAACAGTCCTCTGCAACAAAGCATTACCTGTTCCAAAATGTCAATAATGCAGATGTTAAAAACACTAGATAGATGAAGACCAAGGAGGAGAATGAAGAAAAGCTTGTTGAACAAAAGATGAGAAGAACTAGGGTTTCTGAGACAGGGCAGTGGTTGGGGGAAGGCAGTCAAAACACATTCTGAAGAAATTATACAGAAATGCAAGAAATACGAAATGCCTCTTATTATTCCCTGCTTTTTAGGCCACCCCAAAAAGGCCATCATACTGTTGTCAGTGGGATCCACCATCTTCCCTCTGTAACTGCCTTGTCAGGGTGATGATTCTCAGATGAAGTAATGCAACTTAATTACGTCCAGGATAATAAGGGTGTGAATAGCATGCAGATGCTCAACATCTGCTAATCCCAAATTGAATAACTCTTCAAGTTAATGCTTTTTCATAGGCACTGGAAGAGTTGCTGACATATAGAGTCCCAAATGTCTACTCTGCAACTTCAGTTTTGCATCTAGTGTTAGGGTGTGTCTGGATTGGTATCATTCCATACTACTTATGGTTTATATTAGTTGTTCAGTTAAGGAGAAACTGAAAATAAATGATCACTGTACTAATATGCACAGATAATAGCAGTGACTATTCATGTCACTTTTGTGAATGAGTAATTTCTGGGGAAATATGCATATGGTTACAAAAATATTATATCAAATATCCCTTTTGTCCATCCATGAATAGTTCCTTTAGCCTCCAGTGGTCCGTAGTAAGCACAGTCCAAAGATTCATGTGTAGGGTAGAAGAGGGGTAGGGGTGGGGAGTTGATCAGAGAATCCTGACACATTCTCTCTGTACATAATCTTTGTCATGATCATACCTTACAGTCCTTTCAACTCTTCCCTTTTCTCTGTAATTTCTTGAATTAGCTTGTTAACATCTTGTCCTCCAAACTTGTCTCATACTATCATCTTTCTTCCAACTGTGATCTTGAATATTCTCAACCACATTTCTGATTCCCCACTGTATGGAGATGTCTCGTTGTCTGTAGTTGTTTTGTTTTTTGTTTGGTTGTTTGTTTGATTAGTTGTTTGGTTTGTTTTCTGTCCATTATCCACTATCCTTTATTCTGTTAACATCAACTTGATATTGTTTTGGGGAATCACCTGTTCAATCCATATTATTTAGGTAGGACAGCCCATTCTCTACACAACAGAAGTGTACCTTGGACCTAGCCTGGCTAGTTTGTGTATTATATTCTCTGGTCATACCAATTTCTCTGGTCATGGCTGAGCTTATGACCCAGGGTAGCCAGAAACATTCAATTCCAAGACATTTTCTGAACATTTAAAAGATGCTTTCTTTCTTCTAGATTTGTTTGACTATAAGGATTTCAGTCTGAGTATTTCAGCAGCTATTTTTCCGGGAAAAGTCTGGAAATCCAAACAAGAGTTAAAGAGAGCTCCCAAGACAAAGCCCACAGTCTTCTTATAACCTAAGCTCAGGAGTCACATATCTTTACTTCCAGCATATTCTATTCATTAGAAGCAAACTATCAATTCATGTTTACACTCAAGGGGAAGGATTAGACAAGAACATGAGTGCCAGGAAACAGGGATCATTGGGATCATCTTAGAGGTTGCTTACCACAGTTTGGGTTCTTCTAAAAGCAGATCCTAAGACAAGAATTTAGGTGCAAGCAGTTTATTAGAAAATAGATCCCCAAAAATACTGTGAAGAGGCATGGAAATAAGACAGGAAAGGAAAGACAAGCAGTAAATGATTGCCATTGATTTAATCTTTGTGTCTCCCCAAAATTCATATGCTGGAATCTAATCTCTAATGTGATGATATTTGGAAGTGGGGCCCTTGGGAGCTGATTAGGTCATGAGAGCTCTGTTATTATGAATGAGGTTAGTGTTCTTATAAAAGAGGCATAAGAAAGATCCCTGTCAAAAAAATAAAAAGAAAAAGAAAGATCCCTATCCCTTCTGCCATTTGAGGAAGCAGTGATGAGAAGGCTCTCTTTGAAACAGGAGGAGGGTCCTCACCAGACACTAAATCTGCCAGCACCTTGATCTTGGACTTCCCAGCTTCTAGAACTGTGAAAAATAATTATTTATTCTTTATATGTCTCCCAATCTGTGACATTTTCCTAAAGCAGCCCAAAAGAACTAAGATAATGGTCTTTAATGAGTGTATTACAGTTCTGTGCCACTGGGCTCCATCCCACTAGGATCCCTCTGAGCGTCTGTGTGGAACACTGGCCAGAACTATCCTACTAGAAGTAAGAAAGATAGAGTATTTATTCATCATCTGCCTCACCTTGCTTCAGAGTTACCTGGAGCTGTCTGCAAGTGTATGGGCAACCACCAGCAGCACCTGCTATAGCACCTTACTGACTACCCCTGTCTTTTTGACCCAGCTCCTAGGACTTTCTCCCCTTGGTGCTTCCCCCCACTCACATGAGATTGTTTTAGATCCAGTCACTTTTGATATACAAAGAATTTTATTCAATTCATAAATACCCACAATGCATCATCTATATATATTTGGTCCATTCAAAAATTACAAAATGGGGGATCCCTGGGTGGCGCAGCGGTTTGGAGCCTGCCTTTGGCCCAGGACGCAATCTGGAGACCCGGGATCGAATCCCATATCAGGCTCCCGGTGCATGGAGCCTGCCTCTCCCTCTGCCTGTGTCTCTGCCTCTCTCCCTTTCTCTCTCTGTGACTATCATAAATAAAAAAAAAAATTAAAAAAAAATTACAAAATGGATCAAAATACAACCCCAGCTCTTAACGCATGTCTACTTTACTGGAGGAGATAAAGTAGGTACAAAGTAGCCATTACATAAGAAAGCTTAATACTAGTGATATACTTTAAATATCATGGGAGAGGAATGGGAAGTCTTTATGCATGAATATTTTGTCTGGATTTTGAAAGGCAAAAAGATGCTATTTAGATGCCAGAAACAGCCAGAGGTATGATTTGACAAGAGGAATGGTGTGCCAGAGAGGTTAATGGGAGAAGGGGTTGACTGTTGTGTCCAGATACCGGAAAGTCCTAAATACCAGGCTATGAGTTAGATTTCATTGGCAGTGGGGGGATTGGTTAAGGTATTTGAGATAGATGTGACACAGTTATATATTATAATTTCTCATCCCAATGAGCATTCACATCTCACATTTACAACGAACAGGATGGAAAATAGGATTTTTAAGGTTTTAAAAAAGTTATGGCTGAAGTGACCTGCTATTGCAATTATTATTGGATATTGCATACTATTACTGGTAAGCTCTTTCTTAAGCACACCATGTGCTCTAGATCAGAGGTCAACAAACTTATTCTGTAAAGGGTCAGATAGTGAGTATTTTAGACTTTGTAGGCCATATGGTCTCTGCTGTAATTACTCTTCTCTTCTGCTGAAGCATGAAAGCAGTCACAGACAATGTATAAATAAATGGATGTGACTTTGTTCCAATTAAACCTTATTTACAAAAACAGGCAAGATTTGGCTTTCTGGCCATAACTGCAACTAAAAATATTGTTTCTATATTTGACTTTTGATGTATCTTCTCCAACTTACTCCTAAAAATTTATACCTCCTTTGGGTGAAGATAGAGTAAGCCTGCACTCCCCAAATTTGCCAGATTCTAAGAGTCACTTGGAATACTTGATCTCTGTACAGATTCTCAGACCCCTCTCCCTGGAGATCCTAATTCATCTAGAACTCTGGAGATGAGGCTCCACAATCTTTGCTTTAAAAGCCCCAGATGATTTTACCATCAGGCAAGTTTGGGAAGCCCTGGGTTGTTGATCATCACAGAGTTGTTCCCCACATCTCACAAGTTTTCATTACTCTCATGAGAGGCTAACAAGTATTGAGATCCTGCCATGAATACAGTGCAGTGAGAAGCAACAGGAGAGAGAAGATGCTGTCTCTGCCCCAAAGGATCTTTGATCCACTGCATCAGGGCTACAGGTAGTACTTGCCCTTAGAGGATTCAGAGGACCAAACTCTTAAAGCATGTATTATTTATAGAAACATAGTCACTTAGCCTCCTCCCCAGTAAATGTTGCTTTACTTTCTTCTTCAATTAAAGCCAGTCTAGAAAGAATTGGGAGTGATATTTACACTCCCCTTAGGAAAATGGGGGTAAACACACCTAATACTTTTGCCTTAAGAAAAACACTTAACTAATAGCCAGAAATTATAGTACACCCTTGGTACTTGGGGCAAGAGATTCAGTGACCCATGTCCAGAAAAAAACTTTCTTTAGAGAAATGCTTCCTTTAGACAAAGAAGTACTTTTCTGACAAGTCAAAAATTAATATGAAAAAATACACAGCTTTTCTTTAAGACAGATTTTTCATTCCAAAATATTAAGGCCTTTAAAAATAAGTGAATTTATTTAAGTTATCTGAAAAGGGAAAAAAAAAAGAAAGAATTAAAAAACCTGGTATTTTTCAAGCACTATTGGCTCAAAGAAAGCCTAGGAAAAGAAGCGCTGTTGCTGAAGTGGTTTTGAGCTTTTTGACCTATAATGTTCTATATTTCCGGGGAAAGGGGGGTCCTCTGTTTTTGCTTGTGATCCCTCTTTAAGAGTCTCTGGTCACTACGGCTCCACCTAGTAATTGTTTGTTTACCTAATCAAAAGGACCGTTCCAAAGCCCACAACTGCCCTTGGAAGACTTTCTCTGACTTTGAGTTCATGTGGTTCCCCTCTACATAATAACTCAGTGACTTTCCATCATTCACCTGATAAAATCTAAACTCCATAGAATGGAGCATAAGCCCCTTCATGATCTCACCATCCCCAACTCTTCCAGCCTTCTCCACGCTAACCTCCCTGCCCAGACCACCACCACACGTCCATGACTACAATTTCTTTGCTCATTCCTTAGTACTTGTGGGTCTCCCTGCTTGGAAAACCTGCTCCTGTACCACTCCCCCTCTCTGTAAGCTGACTGTGCTTCAAAATCAGGTCAAGATGACCTTCTCTGTGAGGACATCTCTGACTTAGGAGCATGATATTCTGTGCCTCCATTGAGCCTCATACCTATTTCCATCAGGGCATTACTATACCATGTCATTTCTCTTCACTATTTGCTTTAAAACTATTTCCAAACAAAACTAAACACTCCTTGAGAACAACAACTATGCCAGTTCATCTTTCTAGTCCAGTTTTGCTTCAAAATAGAGCATTCAATGCAGAACAAATGCTCAATGCATGTCTGAAAATGCCTTGAATGAATGAATGAATCAAGAGGATGAAGATATTTACAGAGAAAGAGCTGTCAGAGCTGACCCTAGCTAATTGGATGATGTACGTGTAAGCAATTAGCCTATAGTTCCTATAATACCCCTACTTAGGAACAAGATCTTGTTTTCAGGCTTTTAATCCATTAAATCTATCCTGTACCAAGCAGCTGGCATCACATAAAAACAGGTTTCCAATACCCTCTGATCAGTCACAATCTTAGTCCTGAGCCACCTGTCCAAACCTACTCTATACCCTACACTCCATGTGTTTCTGATCCATCTGGCTTATGACCCACTGAGTTTATTCATTATACAATCTCCTATTTACAACCTTACTACATTCTTTAATTCTGAGCTTGGTCTTGCTTTTCTGACTTTGGCTTGGGTTCTTCTCTCTAACTAGAACTTGAATTCTGTCTTTGTGTTCATGGCTCCTCTTAGTATCCAGCCTGTCCTGAAAACTCCTTTGGTTAGAGCTCTTGCTGGACTCATCACAGCCTTCTGAGTGGAACATGAATCCAAGGAGTATCCTTGAACCACTAGGTGAGGGAAACTGACCCCTACTGCAAATTATTAGGAAGAATGGGGAGAAAAGGGAGTCAAAACCAATCTATACATCATGTCCACTGGTACATATTATTCCACTGTAAGGGCATTTGAATTCATCTCATAAAAGATTTAATCTTTGATAGTCAAGTGCTTAAAAAAATAGATGCATTGAAATGAAGAAAGATAAACATATCTTAGAAGACTGTAGAGACAGATGATAAAGGGTTGAAGAAAAATGGTGAAAGAAAATCATTTTGGGATAATTATCTATGATAAGGATTTAAGGTACAACTGTTTTGCACCTGATGCTGAACCTATCTAGAATCTTACATAGGCTGGCAAGAGTGAAGGAGTTAGGTTTTGACAAGTCATTATGCTAGAAATGGGAAGGAGAGAAGGAGATATTGGTGTTTAGGAGTAAAAATAAGTTGGGTAAAGAAGACCTGAGTTTGAATTTGAGATCTGCCCTTTTTAGGCACTGAGACCTTGAAGAAGTTCCTTAGCTATGCTGTTTGCCAGTTTCATCATCTATAAAAGGAAAATAAATATATTTAGCTCACAAGTTGTTTAAAGGATTAAATATAATAATTAATGGAGAGTAATTGATGCAATATTATTTGAGAATGTGTCTATTGTGCTGATTCTGCCATGTCCTAGGAAAAGATGGAGGCTTAATTCCTATTATTCTGGACATGGATAGTTGATAGGCTAAGAAGCATGTTGGACTCTCCAATGACCATGGCTATTAGATAATCACTGATGAACCAGAATATGATTTAACTTGTTTATGGTTTCCTTTCCTTCAACTCAGCTTCGCTCCACTTTGCTCAAGTATGCTCTCTTGGATACTTTTATACTTTCCATTCAATTTCAGACAAAGAACTTGGGGACATCCTCAATTCCTCTCTTTCACTCCATATCCAGTCCAAGTGTCAGTTCTGTCAATTTGTCACTTTCGTTGCCACCACCATGTCCAAGTTGCCCAAATTATGGCAAAAGCCTCCAAACTGGTCTTGTTGCTGATTCTACTAAAGTCTTTTCTAAAAACAGCAGCCAAAGTGAATGTTTCAAAACATCTTTCAAATCCATGTAGTTCCTCTGTTCAAAATTCCTCACTGGCTTCCCTTTTCACTCTGAACAAAAGCCAAAATCCTTTTGATGGCCTACAAGGCCCTAAGTGATTGGGCATCCCTCTTCGTCTTGTACCCTACCTCCTTCCACTCTCTCTCTCCCTCCCCTGTGCTCACTCCACACATGCCACACTGGCTTCCTGTTAATCTGGAAACATGCCAAACACATTCTAGTGTCATGAAATTTGCTCTTGTCTGGAACACTCTTCATCAAGATATCTGTGTGACTTCCCTCCTCATGCTTCTGCCCCCTTGAGGTCCATCCATCATCATGGCCTGGGATTCCCCAACAGCAGAGCCTGAGACAAAAGTTCAGATGTAGGTACTTTTAGGGGAAAATTGATCCCAAGGAATGGAGTCAGGGAAGAAGGAGATAAAGCTAAACCCAGGGCACATTAGTAACCTGGTCAATGTTGTGGGCAACCAGAGCTCAGTCTGGCTAGGGATCATGAGGAATGCTTCACAGAATTGTCTACCCCGTAGAGAAAGAAGCAAGTATTTATTTACCAGTTCTCTTTCTAATTGATCAAAAGTTTCTGAATGGAATGTTACTTTCCTTGAGCAAGTGAGCTCCTGCATGTACCAGGATGATGAAAGGAATAAACTCAGTGGGACAGAGAATCCCCTGTACAGAGAGTAGAGATATAAGGCAAAACTAAGTTGAGGTGTGACGCGATGATGTCGATGTGAATCTGACCATTGCAGCAAAGAGTGAAATAAGAAAGATGATTGAGAAGATATGAGACAGGGCTTAAGACTTATCTATACTTCCCTAACCCCTTTATCCACAGAGCACCCAGCCCCTATCCTGTCACTCTCTATCCCCTCATTACCACCTCATGTATTCACTTGCTTATTGGCTTGAAGTTCTCCTTACAAGACTATAAATAGCATGTGATCAGGGGCTTAGTATATTTTGCTTACTACAGTACTCTCAATTTCTGGGATGGTGTCTTATATATAGAAACAACTATTGTTAAATGAATAAATAGCTTAGAATCTATGAATTGATACGTCTATATCTGAGAGAGAGAGAATGAGAGAGACTGAGAGAGAGCAAGGTGTCTAAATATCAGGCTGTTCAGATATAGTTAAGATATGTTGGTGCCTTTTTGCTGTTGACTTGTCTGCCCATCCAACTTTTCCTGCAATCCAGGATTCTGTATTCCCTCTAAGTGAAGTTAAACCAGATTTAAGCCTGTGAGTGTCAACAGAGAGCTTATTGATGCACTAAACCAGTGTTCTCAAATGCTCACATGCATCGGAATCAACGGAAAGGCTTATTAAAATTACTGGGCCCTGTGTCAGGGCTGCCCGGGAACTGAGAATGTGCATTTCTAACAAGTGCTACTGCTACTGCTGGTTCCGGACCACATTTTAGGAACCACCACATTAGACGGTTCTTATAGCCCCTTAAAGTGGGCATCTTGCCCATTACATCGCCTGGTCCAGGATTGGTGAGACCCAAGGGAAGAAGCAGGTTTGTTTCATTTAAGCTGCTACAAAGCCCAATATAGCCCCGCTTTTTGGAGACTTTACAAGGTCACCATTCAACATGGGATTTACTTACTACGTTCAGCTAATCCTGATGAAGAGTTCAGGCCTGTTTAAGAGCTCTCTTTACAGTCAGCACTAGGACCATATTTTTTAAATAAACCATATCTTTCTTTAATTGGCATGTCTAAGTGGAAGCAGCAAAACAGGATATGAAGAGCAGAGTAACAACAGTGAAAATCTCAGAAATCATGGGGAAAATGCAAAAGGGCAATCCTGATTTGGGGGCAGAGTTCTTTTATGCTTGATAACTTTGGGGGAATCAAACTGACTTCCTTTGAAGAGGGGAAGAAATCTCAAGACAAGTAATTAGCTCTCCATTCTACAGGAAAAGGTAGTTCACTATTGGTAATGGCCGACTGCTACTATTGCTTTTAATGTCATAGTTCTCAATCAAAACCAGCTGTCAGCTGCACTAATTTCAATGGGTGACTTGGGAACCAAATCAGATGACAGAGACAGAGAGACAGTGTGCCAATAGTGGCTCTTTGCCTTTGCTTTCTATGGTGGCCATTTAGGAGGTGGTGGGAGACACAGGATCCTTTTCCAGAAAATTAAACCTCCTGTGATCTGCCCCACCCTCCCACCACCTTAAACAAATTTGGCCAGATTATAATATAGAGTTTATTTCTGGGTTAGATTTCACTGGAGTGAGAATTTTTTCAACAAATGCCATTTGTGATTCCATGAATAGAAAGTCTCTTATGGCACAAGATTAACAAAGCTAATTATTAGACAATATAAAATTAATTTACTAGCTGAATTTAACAGACCAGCTAATCTAGAGAGTTGAATCTGTCTCTAGCCGAGGACATTTTGATTCCTATTGGTTATGATAAACTTGGGAAATTTCTTCAAAGCGTGTCCTAATTCCAAAACAGTCTTCTGAGCCTTTTGCAATCTGAAATTCTGGTGAAATCATACATCATTTTGTATACTAAGGATCTGGAATTGTAGTTCTTTACTAAGCCTTTTTAAGTATAAAGGTGCTTATAATATAAAATGCATATATAGAGCTATATATTACATATAGATACAGATCCTATACAAAGATAATTACACTATAAAGATGAAATTCTCAACCAACAGACTCATTTGAACCATTAAAAGTGTCCTTACAAGTTACATCTGAAATCTCTGCAAATTCTTGAAATCATATATCATTTTCAAAGTTTTAGGGCTATCATTATACCTTTAAATAAGTGGTAAGAGCAAATAAAGTGTGTAATGATATTTAAAAAATGATATCTAAAATTCTTTCTTAGCTTCTATCATATTGCAATTTTTTTGGAAAATGTAATATAGAATTCTACAAAGTATATAAAGATATTAGATTTGTCCCTCTCCAGTTACATTTCCTGCCAAAAAATCCTCTGGGGAAACTTAATAATATTGCTTTATTTCATGTGATCAGAGACTTACCTAAATAGAATTTGCATTTGTGGCTTCCGACCCACCCTGTTTCAGTTGCAGATGTGCCATCAGCCACTCTAACTGTGTACCTGAAATCATGCTGTTCATGTTCTTCTAAGCAGGGAATGATGGAACACAAACTTCCCTAGTTAACCACTCATGAATGACCATCTCCCATGTAAGGTACATTTTTCTTTAAATTGGAGACATGTTACAAAATTTGAAAACAGGTTTGGATCATCAAGTTGGCATCCCTAGCGGTACTTCCAAAATTCTGTGATGTGATAGCTTCACTGGGCAGTCCCTTCTATGTGATCCAGGGTCAAAGGCCTGGTCAATGGCCTTTGGTCAATGGCCCAACAAGCTGCAGAATTTCATTTGGACTGAAAAGCAAACAAAAATATGGACTGTGCACGCTAGTGCAATTCTTTGGTTAAACACACATGCGATCTTTTTCAATATTAAGCAAAATGCATGGACATTGAGTCTACTTCACTGTAAACCCCCACATCTCAGCAGCATTAACAGTAAAGTGGTGTCTAAGGGCCAATTCAAAGCAACTCCAGAAAATGCTTCTTGTGCAAAAAAGCAACTCCCAGAGCAGGATACCAGGGCTTTCCCATTTCATTGTTGCTGGTTTTGTGCTCGTCTGGGAAACAAATAAGAAGCAAATTACTGATTGAATACTTCTACCAAGACTAATTTTTTTTTCTATGTGCTTGGAGAACCTAACTAGTTTACAACAAATAAAAATTCAAGTGTGTGTGTGTGTGTGTGTCTGTGTGTGTATGAGTGTGTGTAATTTACTCATTAGATGCATAAATGGTTGATGGATTTTCGTTGCACATTTAGAAACCAAATAGTAAAGCTAGGCCATTCCACACAGTAACACGTCATGGTTCCCTTCTGCTGCAGAGCCCTACAGAGCCCGTATTATAATCTGATTCCACAACAGTGTGGGTCTAGGCCAGAGGGCTTTAGAATAACTTCCTTCTGTGTCCTCAGTGGAGGAAGGACCCTCTGGTGGGCTGACTGTCATCTAACATAAAGGTCTCTGAGCAGTTTTAATGAATATTAAAAGGATAAAATTCAGAAGTGGCTTTTGTCTAGGTTCCACAGAATCTTCGTGGAACCAATCAAAATCTTGAGAAAGACCCTAGAAGTTTGCCTTTCTTTGGTACGTTGCCCTTCTTCTTAGAGAATTTCCAAGCTAAAAACAAGATTTTTGTAGTGTTTATAGATTGGAGACTTCCAACCATGGACAAAAAAAGTAAAATTCCTGGAAGCCAAAGAGAATTGGGTGGCATCAGGGAGTTTGGAAGCAGAAACCAGGTGGAAGCTCAGTTTGGAGGTTTGACCCCCCAAAATGATCTAGATAGGAGAACACAGCAAGCCTTATTTTTATTTAAGAACTTATTATTGGACTTAATGAGTCAATGGGGCAGGAAAGGTGAGCAAAGCCATGGAAATTGTGACTTGGAGGCCAGACTCTAGTTTCTGGAGATAACAAAGGCTAAATTTGCTAGGTCCTGAGTTTCTCATCTACAATAAGAGAGGTTGACTGGAAATCTCCAAGTTTCCTTCTAGCTCTGAGATTTGATCATTACAACTCAAATAATTTATAATTCTGTTGCTAGCATTTCAAAGCACCTGCCCTGATTTTGATGAGAGCCATAGTTAAGGGAAGAGAAACTAGGTGCTGTATCCCATTTTTTCTTACTCCTTAATCATGGTAGGTCCAATGCTCTAAGAATATTTACAGGATCTTCTGCTTACATGCCTGGGTCCAGGCCAAGGTAAGTCTTGCAGAATTCACTATTTTGTTTCCGTGGTTGTGTAGAGTCACCGTAGCTATAAAAGATGTTGGTAGAATCACATCATAAGACAAAATGCAGAGATGAGACCCAAAGTTTCTTTGCCTCACTTAAGCCAAATACCTATTATAAAAATAAACAAATAAGGTTTAAGGTGCTCCAGCCATCCAAGATGTTGGTACACAATTTCCCAGGCTGACTCCATCATTGAACAGTCCTATGCTTTTCCTGGTCATTAGGAATCTGGTCTTTCAATTCAAATATGAGCTATCTAAAGAGCATTAGTAATGAGCAAAAAATAAGTCAGATTCATGGGGCTCATTAGTTGCTTATGCTGACCAACTCTGGGCTCAATTATGTGATTTTTATAGTCCTCCTGCTGATTGAAAGTTGGTGGGGAAATAAACAACATGATTTTTGAGCTGTGCAATCATTATGCATTTAAATGTGCATGTACGGTGGGTATGCATTAACCAAATAAATATTAAATGCCTATTACATTCAAAGAATACCTGAATCTTTTAGAACATTCTATTTTTCTTTACCTTCTATGAGTGCCAAACCCCAGTGGATTTAGGGAGAAAAGAAATGTCTTTTAATATTGTTTAATCAGCCAGCCATGGCTCTATCTTAATGCTAAGCAAAGACCTTCTGACAAACTGCTGTTTCACTGTTCTCCCGGTACACATAAAGTGGGTTTTCCCATGAAGCATACCTAAACCTTGTGGGCCCAAGGTCTAACTGGTGTTTAAAAGGCCATATGCTGTTATTCAGAAACATGAACATGCAATACTGCAGACTGTGCTGGTGTGCACCCACACCAACACACACACACACACAGAGAAGTCAGCCCCTCACCCCGAACATTTTTACATTATTGGCATTTTGTAGAACATGTTCTACTTCTCCACGTTTTAATTCCGAGCTGCAGCTAATCGAAGCACATGCTTTATGCTTGGCAGCCGCACGACCCAGATGTGCAGTCCCCAGAAGGAATCACTCCAGCAGTGTCACCTGGCTACCACCTTCCCTTGCCTGGTTTCTCCAGCAGACTCCAAAGTGGCAATGCTGTGAATCCTGCCAGAATCATCTACTTTCACACTATTCTCTTGTAAATGGGAGAAAGGGGTTCATGTTAGATGCTTTGAAACTGAGAGGGAACACATCACAGAGGTGATGAATTTGCACCTTGAAATAATTGAACAAATGAACAAGATTTTTCCATGCCTTCACATGTAGTAGAGTGTTCTGTTCATAAATAAGGGGCTGGGCTGAGAGACAATAGACCTGCTCTGGAACAGAGCTGAATTCTTAATCATTCTGCTATACATTGAAATCACACATGTTGGCGTGTAAAAACCCAACCATGGGCTCGCCTTAGACAAAGAACCATTGTTCATGGTTTGGGCCCTAGAGTCTCCTGGGCTTCTGTGGTTCTAGGCACAAATGGTAATTCAATCAGTTCAACTACACACAAAATAGGAACTGATACTGGCAGATTGCTCAGTTGAAAGCATATTCAACCCCTATTTGAAACGACTTTGCCTCATTTTCATGGAGGCTCCATGTTAATAGTTTGCATCACTTAGATATAAAGACAAAGCACTGATTTCCTTTAGTAGTTTTGGCATAAAGACGAAGCAATTCTATCCAATCTTACCAAATCAATTGTCCCACATCCTCATGGTTGCATAGCTAATAGGCAAAATTTACTCCAAACATCTTTGAAAGTTCTTTGAAACAAGAAAGCGAAAGAAGGGTGAAACAGGGGTGTTTTAGAACAGACTGGTGTGGTAACTAAATCTCACTTTCTTGAAGGAATATCAGTATTGTTGCCATGTATCCCAGAACAGCTCCTCCTATGTTCCTCTCATGTTGTTGGTGGTGTAAAGTTGTTGCCGGGAACAGTGCAATGTTGCTAAAGACAGTTATCTATCCTATTTTCCAAAATTCTTCACCATTCAAGTGGATGGTAATACTTACTCAACACTGAAGATGCATGGTGTGGCAGATGGATTCCACAGTGTGCTGTGCCTCAACTCCTCTATTTGTATGTGACTTGGATACGATATTGACTATCTTAACAGTGAAAATGGCACAGATGTCATTAGGAGACTTAAGTTCCCATTTCAACCATGTCAATAGTTAGCTCAGGGGTCCCAAGCAAGGCATTCAATTTTGCTGGCCCTCAGTATCCTTGTTTGTAAAAGAGATTAGCAATTTTCCAGTTTTTTAAGCACCAAAATTAGTTCATTAGACAAAAACTCTTGATATATAAAACAGATAAAAGTAAGTCAGATATTAGCACCCATTTCTCAGACTTCCAACTCATATGGTGTTGACTGGTCATCCAGTAACCTCTGAGACCAGATAGATGACAGAACCTCACTCTAGGTATAAGAGAAACTTCAAAGGATGTTTATTCTCTGAAGATTTTATGCAACTGCTTTACCAGCCTGAATGTCCAATCTCTAGGATTTTTATAAGAGAATAAAACCTTTAATGTTTAAGCCATAGTTAATTTTTATTTTCTTTCCACGCAGCTGAATCTAATTCTACTAAGCAAGCTGTGTCCCCGTCCCTCCCCCCAAAAAGTTGAATTACTATTGCATTGAAAGTACTGGCATCAGAGGAAGTAGGGGATTTTCTTCCCCACACTTCCTTTTACCAACCCTATCACTGAAAGTCTTGACATATTTGCCACTCATACTCTCTTGGCTTAGAGAGGGGAAGATAAAACTGGGGAAAAAAAGAAAGAAGAGTGTGAATGCTTACAAAGGAAACAGACCATCTACCATCTAAATTGGGGCAGATTTGGAGATTATGCATGTCAGCCAAGGCAGAAGCTCCTGTACAGCTTTCACTCCAGAAGCTTTGATGAAGCACTGTCATATAGTAGGAAGAGCTACTCATGCAGAGTTGAGTAAGACAGTACCCATACTCAAAATGAACACATAAACCAATGGGGTAGCAGAACACAGAAACAAACAGGTGCTAATATTTTACACCTCCCACAAATCGGTTATCCAGGTTCACTCCTTTTCCACGACAGGTTCTCATCAGTCCCTGCCTCTGACAATGTTCCCTTCCATGTGCAGACAGTACTACTGACTTCTCTATCTAAAGGAGCACCCCCGCCACTCTATCCTCTTTTCCTTTATAGCACTTAGCACTCTCTGACCTATTTCATAGTTTTGTTTCTCTGTTCATTGTCTCCATCCTCTGCAGAATGAAAGCACTATGAAAGCAAGAACTCCATCTTGTCCATGGCTTTCTTTCCAGTGCCTAGAACAGTAACGGGCACATAAGTTTTCAATAAATATTTATTGCATACATGAATTTTAAGAAGGTTCTTTTTGCTATTGAGCCAAACCATACCATGATTACTTAAATCAATTTTACTTCAATGCATAGCCGGATTCATTCTGTTGCATTTCACTTTATAATAGTAAAAGAAAGCTATCCACATCTACTGCTAATATCTTGATGGTAAAATGAGATACTAAATGACAATGTCTTTCAATCAGTCCTCCATAAGCATTCTGAAATCACATCAAATCACTTTAGTATCTTTTCCACATGACAGCTCATCCATTACTAGGAGGCAGTTAGCATATCCAACCCTACCACATCCTCACCATCAGCCTCTTATTCAGCCTAAAAGTTTGTAATTCCTTAAAGTATTTCTCATGGGGCTTATCATATCTCTACATTATTCTCATTACTCCCTTTCAATTGCACCCTAATTTGCCAAAATTCTTTTCAGAGTGAAGTGCCTGGTTTTGAAAGTAATGCCCCCCGTAAATTTTGTGCAACACGATGTAGAACAAGACTCTCAAGTCCCTTTTCTAGATATTATGTTCCTATTACTGTCTCCTAAGTGATATTTGCTCTTCTTCTTGGCCCATATTTTCGTCTTTCTTATACCCTCAACATTATGAAATATTTCATTAGAATGTAAAAATGACTATTTAATGGTTGGTTCCGTCCAATTCCTACCCGGGAAGCCAGAAGAAATCAGCCTGACCCCCGAAGGGCAGAGAAGCACAGGGCTGGGGGAAGCAGGAAATAACGAGCCCGCCCAGAAATGGCTCCTGGTGGGAAGGAGGAAACTTCATCTGCTACACAAAGTATAATCATATGCAAATTATCATGTCTTCTACAAACACATCTTCCAGTAAGTAACTAGGCTGCTCATTCAATACTGACAAGTGTTTGAGGCTATTTCTGCAGGGTACCAAAACATCTGGACGAAGAGAGGTAAAAATCACCCAGATGTTTGAGGAATGATAGGGTTGAGATGGGAACTAGTTGCAGCTGCCATGGTCTTTTTATGGCACTTCTTCAAGACCTCACTGAAATTCTTGTTTCTCTAGTATATCAGCCCCCCCCCACACACACACACACGCACACACCTACATACCGGTAAAATTATGAAGGACTTCCAGAGCTTTTCTAAGGGAAAGGAAAGGATTTAGATTTTTATCTTCAAGGTGTACATCAATGAAATGCATAAGTTTGAGATGACTATTGACACAAGTTGAAATGGAATTTGGATATTAATTTTTCAGTGTCTTTGAACCTTCGTAAACTTTTTGGCTTTAAACCAGGAACGTGTTGGTTCCCATGGTGACGACCATCAAGTGCCTGTTTCTAGCACTTTCAACTTGTATCTGCCAGTTGCCTCATTGGCAGCTACCTGATATCTGAGAGTCTCTTTTGCTCTGTGGTTAGGGGAGCCCAGGATAACACAATCATGGTCTTATGATACTGCGGTTGTTGTTTTTTACCCAAATCTAACACCTTAAGATGGTTCATAGAGTGAAATATTAAATTAAATATTGAAATTATGTTCCTCCATGGCATTTCCATTAGTGGAAGGGTTAGGGGAAAAAACTATGGAGAACTATATATAAGTCTGTTTCCATAAATATAATTTCCTGCCAGAAATTGTATAGATTTCCTTCACTTTAATTTATACTCTGAGTTATAACTGATTTTCCAATGGGAAAGAGACATATCACAGTGGCTAATTGAATGGGAAAGTCAATTCAGTCTTTTTTCTTCCTTCCTTTCTTTTTTTTTGGCGGGTGGTGGTGGGGGGAGTGGTGGTGGCAGGGACACACAAGAAATCCTACTATGATTATTAAAGAAATTTCTAATGCCACTGAGGGGTGGGAAACTATAACAACATATTACAAAATATAGAAATTTATAGCACCACCTATTGGTTTCAAAATAAATACAGATTTTTTTCCTACTTTATTAATTATGAAGAATAGTATAAAGAGACATTATAATTATTTTGAGTCTATGAAGATTAATTTTTTTTACTTCCCAATGAATGATGCTGTGGAAATTTTTTAAACAAAGTTCATATTCCCAACTAATGCAAATTAAAACTTTTCTACATGAGGAAAATAAAACAGAATCGAGATTTTTATTTATGAATTGCTTGTGCTGAGTGTTATTAATTAAATTTTTTAGGTCACGCTTTGAGTATTATTTCTAGATTTACAAAGTGTGTTGGGCTGCATTTTCTTTATTGGCTAGTGAGAACAGGGAGTTAAATATGTCTGGCTCTTAGTTTTATCCAGCATGTCTTTCCCTAAAAGCTGGAGGAGATGCTGAAATCTCTGAAAAGAATAAATTCTCAGAGCATCGGCTCCTCCAGACTCTCACTCAGATGATCCTTATTACTCAGTTCGGCGTCCATAACAATGAGGGGGCCTTACTGATAATCCCAGCAATGCTTCTTTTCCACTTTACTTTAGGGTGTACTAGTCTGCCTCCTTTTCCAGAATGCATGATCCTTGCTAGGAACCACTCTGGAAAGAACCACTCTGTCCCTTTCCCAAACGTTAGGAAGCATATGGACAACACTCTATGGAAACACCCCTTCCCACCCTTGGGACGTCTGAGTATCTAAAAAGATCACCACCAGAACTTATGAATGCATTTCTCTCTCTGTCTGACCTTATCTCTTTAACATAGATTATTTTAAAACTCAGATTTCTCTTTTTAAGACTAAAAAGTGAAGTAAAGGCCTTAGAGGCAACAAACATGACATCCTCCCCCTAGTATTCACAGTGGACAAAAAATCTGGAAAACCGAACTTCATACAGAGCGCCTCCAAATGAAATTGAAGGAAAAACAAGCCCATTTCAACCTCACATTAAATACAGGTTTTAAATAGTTTCTCCTCATCTAACCAAATAGTCACTTCTCCAAAATTTCAGCAGGCATTAAAATACAAAAAGCGACTAAATTGGAAAGCAGAGGAAAAGAAACCAAACAACACAAAAATAATATCACCTATTATTGACTCGTAGGTCATCCTAAAATGAGTCAATCAGAAGAAAATAGAAGCATTATCTTCAGGCAAGGGATTATTAGGCTGAAGTATGCAAAATTACATTTTTGTAAAAGTCAAAATTGTCAAATCATCTACATTTCGCACGATTCAATCTAGTATTAAGAGAAGGGGGGAAAAAAGAACCAATTCGAGCATGTTTGGAAACAAAAATGAAAGAGAGGAAAAGAGCCAATAATGTGTCACATAATTCGGATGGGAAGAATTGGTATTTTTGGCTTTCTTAGGCAGGGCTGCGAAGGGCTCCCCCGAGCTCCCTCCAGCACCGTCTCCTGCTCCTGCCTTCCTCCGCATTTGCTGGTGCTTTCATTCAAAGGCATTGCTTCTCGCCCACTTTCTAACAGGTAGTTGCAAGTTGCCCACGGTGGAAACCGCCCATCGTGAATGTCAGAAGATTCAAGACGGGACCCATGATCTTACTGGGGGAATTTTTTTTAAAAAATGTTATTTTTGCCTCGTTTCTGAATTCTTACCAAGGTTAGGGTGCAGCCGCAGCTGGATTGGACTCGGAGTCCCTCAAGAGCCTCTCCTTCCCTAGTCCTCCACTACCCTGAGCAGGCTTCACGCTGGGCAGCCCCGGGCCCCCCTCGCCCAGCAAACCCCAATCCCCAGCTCCGTGCCCTGCCTGGCTTTTTGGCTCCACGGGACAGTTCTGTTGCCAAATCCTGCTTCGAGAGCTTCACGGGTTTATCCTTACATGCACCTCGGTGACGTCCTGTATTTTGTCTCTTCCGAGCTCAGGTTCATTTTCTGTGTCCTCTCACTGCTATTCGGGTGACAAAATGTCTACATCTGGAGGCAAAGAAACCCCTACTGTATTTTTTTTTTTTTTTTTGCCCTTTTCCTCTGGAAAATATCATCGCGTTGTACACACAGGGAGAAACATGTTAGTAATAAGAGAAGGAAATGAGGGGGTCAGCTGGGGCTTTTAGAGACAGTCCAGATGAAATTTAAAGAGGGAGCTGTGGGGACAGTTTTTGAGAAAACTGGGTGATCTGAGCTTTGAAACCGTCAGCCTGTAATCTGGTCTCGGCTAAAACATACCAAAAAGCTTAGCTCAGACCTGCAAGGTTCACTTCTAAACATAAAATAGGGAAATGGGGAAGGTCCGCTCTTTCTCTTTCATAAAGCACATTAACAACCTGCTTTTGGGAACACAGATCTTTTTATGGAGTAAGAACTAGTTCTTTAAAAACGGGAAATACGTGTGGGGATGGTGTTTATTTACCCACACATAAATACACACACGCAGTGATTATTAATATTTACATACACGTACACGTATGGAACTAATCGTCTCGGAAAGCGGTTAAATCCAGAAACAATTGGCAGACAAAGAAAGGAAAACTGGGAACGGTCCAGTTTACAAAACCATCCCGAAGGACGGTATTCCCGACAGTGGGAAGACAGATAGCATGATAATCCCCATGAAGACAATACCATGGAGGTGGAGTGGAGAGAGTGGAGGATTCTTTAGTATTTTTATGGATGGATTCATAAGCAAAGTTTCAGAACTTAAATTCTTGCCAAACCAACTTTTATTCATGTGAGCAAAAATACATTGACAGCTTCGAATGAAGGGTAGGTAAGTGGGTGTCAGAGTCTTGGCAACCAGTGATAACTGTAACCCTTGGGTGAGTGTTTGCCGGATGGAGGAAGAAAAAGAACGAAAGCCTCCCTTCTGGAGAGATGTTCCCACCAGGAACATGCCACTGTCCACTACAGAGTCTGCGCTTTGTGCCGTCTGTGCAGGATTCGGGTTGGTTTTTCTCCCCACACAACACATGCCATGGAATATTTACATGTTTGGGTACATCAACAAAGAGGAAAAAACAAAACAAAACAAAACAAAAAGACTCACACCACAGACACACACACATACACGCGCGCACACACACACACAAAATGGGATTGTGCTCCTTTGTTTTGCATTTTCTCTAACCCAGATTGCGGTAATTATCTCCCTGGCTTTACAAGCCTTTTCTTTCATTCTAAAGGCAGTTTTTGGAATCGTGTTACACTTAACTCAGTTTAACAAATAAGAGTAGTCTGGCAAAATGGCACCATGTGCTTTCCACAAATATTTGTGGTATAGGCAAGCTCTCAATGTTTTTATTATGCCCAAGGTTCTTTGGTTTTAAAGCAAGTGGAATAATGTAAAGAAGGGAGAGAAGCACGGATTTGGGAACTGGGTGTGTGTTGGATGCACTTTGCAGATCCTTCTGTGCCAGAGAGCGAGTGAGGAAAAAGATACATTTTAAAAATAACTGGGGGAATAAAAAGAGGGAAAAAGGTTTGGAGGCATTTAGCAGAGCACAGTTTACCCTGGCGTGAGCTACAGGCTAATGATGGAATAATAACATTTGGAGCTCGCAGCCCGGGAGAGGCTGACAATGCGCACACTGTAGCCTGTGCGCTTCACACGTTTGCGGGGCTCTGTAGTCAGGACAAAGAATTGTGTGGAACAGAGGCAAAGTAGGGAAGGGGTGAAAGAGAGAGTCTGCACACAAGTTTGCAGTAACATAAATATACATACACTGTGCTGCAGATGTTCCTCATTGGCGAAGGCTGGCACGTAATTGCGCTATGTGCTTCATAATATTTTAATGAGCTTTTTCTCCAAATAGCAACGAAAATGAACAATAAGAAGCTCTTAGGGAGGGAAAGTTGGTGTTGTTTTTGTCCCTGGGAAAAAAAAATTCTCATAATAGGTTATATTAGAATGACAGAAAGAAAAAAAAAAAAACACTGGTCTGGGTTTAATAAAACTGAATTGAGTCTAAAATATGGTTCTTGAAGCTAGTTTCCTTTTTTCCCCCCTTCATCTTTAACAGTTCATTCAGGCTAAAGAAATAACAAAACAGTGGTTATAGCGTAATTCTGGTTGATTGTTTCTCTCTCTCTCTCTTTCTCTCTCTTCCTTTTCTCTCTCCCTCTCTTCCTCTTTTTAAGGGGAAAAAATCTTAAGCGGAACTGGTACAACAATGATGTTAATATATTGTGCCAATTAAAGTCTTGAAATAAATAACAAACCACTTAATATGTGTTGTAAATGTGCTGATTTAAGCATTGTTATGCAGAGATTACATCTCTTCAGGGGATGGATGACTGGGTCCTGAACAGAGGTTTTCTCTTTGAATATGTGTGTATGTCTGTGTGTGTGTGTTCCCTATTATTCTTTTTTATTTTGCTATAGGGTAAATTCCAAATAAAGAACAAAGAGCCAAAGTTTGTTATCTGCAATAAGGCAGCCAGGTTTTAGCATCGCTAGCCCTGCAAAGAAAATAATTATTTTTGGCCATGTTCATTATTTCATTAAAAAAAAAAACAACTCTACAGCAAAATTAGAGTATGTACCTTATTTTGAGATGTAATCCTTTAGATGGGTTCTTTGCACACAACTTTTTTATTTTAGGGTGAGCTGAGTGAGAGCGTTTAGGATGTGAACATGTGAGTAGTAGTGATAATAACAGTAAAGACAAGAATAACCTCTCGAAAATTATCTAGGAAAGGTAAACAACATTTCTACATATAAAATAGTGTGTGCACAGGTATGGAGCACAAATACTGTCTTTTCTAATTTGTGTATTAGAGATCAGTCATTATTATTCAGAAGGACCATTTCTCATGTAAAAATCCTATCATTATTTACTGGGCTGGTTTCTTTTTTTACTTATCCAATAACTCTAACCCCCTCCCTCTTTTTATAAAGCTTTTTGGTATATGCATAGATTAAGGATGGAAGCAAATCCTTATTTCTGGGGCTCCATCATACCACTGAGCTTAAGTAACTCAAATTTGTTTTCACTCTGCATTTTGACATTAGGAAATAACAAACAAAAATCGTGGACAACAGGGATATAGTCATACGAAGTAACTTTTAGAAAAGCTCCTGAAATAGCATTTAAAGACAACTTAATTGCCTCCTCTCTCCCTCTCTATCTTTGGAATGTAAAATGTTGATAGGGAAGACTGGAGGCACTATAAAACTTGCCATGCCCTCCAAATCGGAATTTAAATGAAATTGTATTATGATGAGTACAGTTTTGGTGTCAAATGTATTTTAATTTTATTTTATTTTTGTTACAAATGAATACTGTATACGTTACAGTTTTGTTAACTTAATTGGCCAGGATGTGTTAACGATCGGAGTATCACTCATTGCTATCCTGGATAAATTCCCTGCATGTGGTAGATCTTTATATATAAATATATACATATATATTTATATGCTGGTTTTACAAAGGGGTTTTCTGTGTACATGGATGAACGTATGTGAAAGGTACAAAATGGGCATGTGTGGCTTTTGATAAATTCTGTGTCTAATAAATAGCCTAAAGATTCAGGCCTTTTTTAAAGTAAAGCATATCAAGAAGAATGAGTTAAACTACATGTGGTAGAAGCAGTTAATTAAATAAGATGTAGTGTAGCTTAAAAGCATGGACTCAGTAGCTGGATTACACGGAATCACATCCCTGTTCAGTCACATACTAGTTCTGCCTTTGGGCAAGTTGATCAACTGCACCATGGTTCAGTTTACCTGCCTGTAAAATGGGGATGATGGTAATATCTTCCTCATAGTTTTGTTATGAGGACAACAGGAGTTAATACATGTAAAATTCTTAAAACAGTACCTGGCACTTAATAAGTACTGGAAAAATATTTGTTATCATCATCATCATTAGTACTACTACTTAACGAATCCAGTATGCTACTAGTAAATCTCTCTGCTTATCGGTTGAACTGGGAATGAGAAGTCCAGGGTCTTGGTTCAGGCTCCAGCATTGGGTGGCTTTGTGCTCTTTGCTTAGCCCATCCCTGTCTTCTGTCTATTTAGCTGTAAAATTAAGGTGAGTTGGGAGAGGACTCAAGAGTCTAGTTATATGTTGGAACATAATCCTTTTTAAAGAATTCAAAAATTCTCTAAGGAAGTCCAATGATCTCACACAGAAAAATAAAGTGACATGGAGGACCTCAAGTGCAGGGCAGGGGGATTGGGAAGCATCCAGGGGCTGTCCCAATACATGGTGCCCAAGAGAATTTTACCTCCTACGTGTAATGCCACCAGGTTCTATGTCCAGACAAGGTGCCACAGCATATATTGGGGCCACCATGGACAGCTGAGATCACTACTGTGTGAGGCTGTGTTTAGAGTCTGAGTCTCAGCTCCTTGCTCTCTCTGGAGGATGATCTGACTTAAAATTCTGCAGTTCCAAACCTGCTATGAGATAGACCACAGACTTGCCTTCGAGGATATATGGCTTCCTTTCCCTGGAAATCAGGCTTCTTGGCTCTCTAGAGTACTTTAGTCCCTTCCATAAAATTAAATTAATATTTAAAAACAACAACAAGCAGAGGTGTATGGAGTTTCCTCCTGGGAGCTGAAGATGCATTTTCTGTTTCAGTGGGGTCACTCCTGTCCCGACCACTGTCAACATCACCATTCTGAACAAAATACTTCTCAGCGGTGGTCGGTACAGAAAATAAAATACCCAAGCATTACAAAGTTTCATGAGACACCAGCACCAATGGTCTTTATTGATGAGAAGGTGTTGAAAATATTTTATATTCTATCTGCCTAATAATAGTAACACCTAACAAGTCTCACTCGCCTGCACACAATCTATCTCTGAAAGAAATATAATCTTAAAAAAATTTTTAAAGACAAAATAATGAATCTTAAAAGCAAAGTCAAAAAAAGCTTTCCTAACCAGGTAATAGGATTTAGGACTATAAAATCAGACTATAAGACACATCTATTTGCCACTCACTAGTTTTCAAAATAATAATGCTTTGCTATTTGACTTGTGATTTCACATCTTGTTCTGATTTGAATTTCCCAGTGACTTTGAGAAGTGAGGAAAACCTGGATTATTGAAAAGTGTAAGTTAGCACTTCTGTCTCTTGCCCATTATTTCTACTTCAGATAGTTTCTAAGGAAATACACTCTCCACTACTTACACTAGCAGGCTGTGTAAGAAAACCCACTAGAGGGGGATCCCTGGGCGGCTCAGTGGTTGAGCACCTGCCTTCAGCCCAGGGTGTGATCCTGGAGACCTGGGATTGAGTCCCACGTCGGGCTCCCTGCATGGAGCCTGCTTCTCCCTCTGCCTGTGTCTCTCCCTCTCCCTCTCTCTCTCTCTCTTTCTCTCTGTGTCTCTCATGAATAAATAAAAATTAAAAAAAAAAAAAAGAAAGAAAACCCACTAGCTCCTCTCAGGATACCAAGCATAGATATATTTAATTTGGTAATAGTGGGAGACTCTCTGGCTGGTATGGGTCTTAGAGGCACTGTTCCAACTCCATTAGGGGTGTCTCTAGGATTCTACCACTGTCTCCACATAGGTTAGGACCTGCTGGTTCAACTCATGAAACCAAGTCTACCCTTTTCAATGTTTCTGGCCAAGGAGTGAGTTATCCCTTCAAGGAGGGGACCATCACAGTTACCTAGTCTAGCTTCCTGCCTCGGCCTTGATTTCCTCCACACTGCCAACCTTGGGGCTGACATTTTACTATTTCTTTTTTTAGGTTGTATTTTATTTATTCATGAGAGACACACAGAGAGAGGCAGAGACATAGGCAGAGGGAGAAACAGGTTTCCTGTGGGGAACCTGATGCGGGATTCAATTCCAGGACCCCAGGATCACGCCCTGAGCCAAAGGCAGATGTTCAACCGCTGAGCCACCCAGGCATCAACTTTTTACTTTATTAAGTAAGGCAGATGAATACATATCTCCATTCAAGGGAAAGGAAAGCCCATTGTGATGAGGCACTATGGGGGAATTTTGGAATAGTAAATGGACTTACAGCTAGAATGACTGATTATGTACAGGTTTATGTTCAAAAATTGAGGGTTTTTTGTTGCTATCATCTATAGCTCCATGTTTCTTTTTTAAAGATTATTTATTGGGATCCCTGGGTGGCACAGCGGTTTAGCGCCTGCCTTTGGCCCAGGGCACGATCCTGGAGACCCAGGATCGAATCCCACGTCGGGCTCCCGGTGCATGGAGCCTGCTTCTCCCTCTGCCTGTGTCTCTGCCTCTCTCTCTCTCTCTCTCTCTCTGTGTGACTATCATAAATAAATAAAAATTAAAAAAAAAAAAGATTATTTATTAGAGAGAGAGAGAGATAGTGCTTGTATGTAAGCATGGGGGGAGGGGCAGAGGGAAAGAATCTCAAGCTAACTCCCCACTGAGCACAGAGCAGACAAGGGGCTTAAAGCAGGGCCTGGCACAGGGCTCTATCTCAAGATCCCTAGACCATGACCTGAGCTGAAATCAAGACTTGGATGCTCAACCAACTGAGCTTCCCAGCACCCCAATTTTAGCTTTATGCTTCAAGGGCCTTGTCATCCAATCTGCAATGGCTTAATATAAGATACTTGTTACCAAAATCTTGATTGCTATGACAATATCCTAGGGGTTCAATATTTAAGGACTTCTAGATTACACCAGAAAAGATGTGAGCTATACACGTACACTACATCCCCTCGCACCATAAAGTAGTATACTGGGGAGTCATGCAGGCAAATTTAGATTGCCTTCAGCCAGGCCTTTCAAGTCTAGGATTTTCTATTTACCACTTCTTCACTTGCACTGTCAACTTTCAAAGTTTGGTGAACCCCAGCTCCATCATTTAAGAGCAGCCCGAACTGGGGACAGTTACTTAAAAGTTTTGAGCCTCAGTTTCCTTATCTTTAAAATATGAACAATAATTCCTGTCTTATAGCATTGCAAGGATGAAGGAAAACATATGTACCATTCCCATCAAAAGGCATGACTCATAGTAGGCGCTCTGTAAACAGTCTAGCCGCTCTTTTTGTAATTGTTCTACCTTATATTTTCCTGATATTCTATATCTGTTGCTAATTTCATGTAAGTTCCAGTTAAGCTCATCATGATTGCATTGTAAAGTTCTACCTTGGCCAGAGATCAAATAATCAAGTGGGGAAGATTGTACAAAGAAAATTAGGGTATAGGGAGTGAGAAAGAGAAGATTAAGGAAAGAAAATTGTATTGTATTCCTGAAACTGATACTTAAGGGGTAAGGGAGCATAATGTTATAGTTTGATTTTCAGCATTACGAGGCAGCACTTTGCAAGACAACTAAAGAGAAGGAGACATGATATTTGAAATTAAGTTCTTGGTCATGGAAGAGGCCCTTGTTCAATAAGACTCTTTGGCAAATATCCACGTATGTACAATTCTAATTACCTTTTAATCAATGAACGTTTATACTTCTGGAAAGAGCCTCTAGGCATTGACTTGATACCTATATTAACTTGATGCCTTGATTTCCCCACAAAGCAAAACAAAATGTCATCATGAAGATGCTCTTGTTGTTATAATCAAGTAGATTAATTTTAGCACACGCATCTGAATGTTCACCACTCCAGAAAATAATTTATTAGCACATTAGAAAAAAAATTTCACTAAAATTTACAAAAATCTTGTAAAATAAGGCCTCCCTCGAAAACCTAATGTGCAACGTGCCAATTCTTTCCACTGCCAGGGGAATGGGAAAGAGCGTGTATGGGTGTGTCCCTAGACAAGCAACCCAAGAACAGAACTAGAGAAAGCTGAGACACAGATGGCAAATGTCTGGGCTGTCCTTCCTGGCACAAGTGTGTTTGTGACCTGCTCTGTCTCTCATGCAATGGAGTCAGCTGGATATGAGCCTGGTACATTACAAATGATAAAGGGAATGGAAAAAGTTGTTTCCCACCAAGAGTATGAAGTTCAGAAGGCAAAATGAATCTGGAGGAGAGACTTTCAGGCCTTTGCCATCTCGGAAGAATAACATAATCCTCTTCAGCTCATAGGAGGATCCTCTCAGGCTCTACCCTATAGTATACTGTTCTCAAGGTGCTAAAAGGAGCTTCTTTAAAGGAAACCTTATATGTATTTTCCCACTGATATGGGCCCCAATAGCAAAGAAAATTTCCACTGTTGGGGTTAGAAAATATATTTTTGATTTTGCACGATGAAGAAAAATCAGGCTTAATCTGAGGGACTCCAAAACATCTTTTGATGAATTTTACTCAGAGTCCAAGTTCAACTCAATAGAAGGAAGAACTTTCTGACAATTAGATCTATCCAAAACTCAAATGGGCTGGAGGTATTCCAGCCAAGGCTGAAGGAGCACTTGTTGGACATGTTCAGGAAATTCATGCTTTGGAAAAGTGTTAGGCTAGAAGCCCACAGTTCTATAAAAATGTTTGATAAAAGAATGGAAAAAGTCTTGGTATCAGGAAACACTGAAAAGCAGAGTTGCATCAATTCTAAAATAACACATGGAAAGCAAAGCTAAACTGCTCTGCTTATTCTCTCTACCGTCCCACTCAAAAGCCCAGCCATTAACATATGAGTTTTGTGCCAAGAAGATAGGAGTCTGCACTGGCAACAGTTCTTGCTTCCAGTGACTTCAGGAGGAAGCTAGGACAGTTAAACCACACATTTCTAGTGGCCTGGAAGCACACTGGTTCATTAAGCTCTGGTGGGATTCTTCTCAAGCTTTGTACAGGTCCCCTCCACTGCTTGGCACTGACATACAGAGAGTGAAAGGGACTTGTTTTCTCCAATCTGTAATAGTAAGTTATTTACTTTACCACTCTGAAGGGGATGACTTTTACTTCAAATTATGCCAAAATCATGTTTAATATCCTGATCATAAGAAATGTTGGTGGTTTTTGCTTCTAGGTTTTCATTATCTGAATCCTCTAGCCCCTTCCTCCACTTGGCAAACACTGACTGATACTTTAATTCTTATCTCTTGAACCCCTTCCCTGGCATCTCCGTGAATCCTTTCCTGGCCATTCTCCCTCTTCTGTACTTCTGCAGAGCTTTGTATAGATCATTACCATAGGGCATATGATCAGGGCCTGCCTACAAGATTTGCACTACCCAGAACAAAATGAGAATGTGGGGTCCCTGGTTTATAAATTATTAAAAATTTTAAAGTGGTGGCACAGAGCATCAAATCAAATGTAAGAGCTGCTTAACATGGAACGCTTTGTGCAAGTCACATGTCCATAAAGCCACTGTAATCAGATTCTGCATTATATATTTTGTGTTGATTTCAGTTTACTAATCACCCATCACCTGTGTGTGTGTGTGTGTGTGTGTGTGTATTAGAGATCCTTCTCCTTTGCTATATATTGTCTCAATGCATCTAGAAATCAAGGTATCCTACCCTTTCCTTCTAAGGGATAGGGACATGACCAAGCTCATGCTCCATTAGTTCCTCTCTCTCCCTCTTGCTCTTATTCTTCTTCCTCTCTCTTTCTTTCTTCCAAGACTTTGAATCTTGAGAACAAAGATGAAAGCACAAGGGGAAAAATTTGGAATACATTTGTTCACTGGTGATGCCCTGTAAGACTGTTGGCGTGATCCTGAGACTTGAACTCTTAGGTACCCTAGTTCTTCTGTTTTCAAGCCTGATTCTCCAGCCTTCTAGTTGATCCCATGCATATCCCAATAGCTTTCCGATAAACATCTCACCTGCTTAGGCAGCCAGAATTTGTTTCTGTGCCTGCAATCAAAGAACTCTGGAAGAGATAGATGTGATTCACTCACTGGACTATGAGTTCTTCGATCTAATTAAAATTATGGCATGCATGCATTCAGTAAAAACTGCACAACGGCAAAGTGCAAAGTGCTTTATGTATCATTGTTCATCATTTAATCTTCACAATGAGTATTCACAGTAGGTATCCTTGTCCTCACTTTTCCAATGACAGAAATCAGGTTCTAAAAGACAAAATGATATTCCTAAAGTGTCTCAGTTACTTAGTTGTGGAATCAAGATTTTCGTACTCCGTTTTTTTCTGACTCCCAAGACCACACTTTCCTACAATGTCTTGTTCCCTTTGTATTTCCATTTTCTAGCACATTGCTTGGCACATCGTATTCCTTATACTGTTTGCTGAATGAGAGAATAAATAAAAGGAGCAATATTCATACCCATGCCTTCATCCAGTTTCTGTTTATAACCAGTACATAATGACCTACAATTACAAAGCAATTTTTATCTTTTGCCCCTCTCATCATAAAATTTTATTTGCCATTTACTACTATGAAAACATTGGCAGATCTATCACTTTTTCTAAAATGGCTTACCATACCAATAATTTCAATTTGTTTCATGATTTCTTTAGTGATTAACTGTTCCTGCCACTTTCAGATCAAAGGCACAATTACAGGCACAAGTATAAATCCATGAATGATGCCCAACGTACTAACAATGCAACTTTAACTATGATGACCTTTACTTGAATACAGACGTTCCACAAATGTTTGCTCTTTACCCAGAAATATTTTCGAAATCAATAATGCAGATGACATAAAGGTACATGGAGGCTGAAAAAATCTGCCTAAAAATGTAATTGTGCCACAATGCAACCACATTGAGGAGAAAGACAAGGAGGTAGCCAGAGAAGTTTCATATTCTACGTGGGATCTGTCCCACTATCGTCAAACCAAAGGAAATCTATTTGGCAGGTAAAAACAAAACCCATCACTTTCCACCTTATGTATGTCTACACAATTCAATGTAAATAAGATGTTACTGAGCAAAGGACTGATCTTTACTGTTCCATGTACAGGTTCAGAGGTAAAAAAAAAAAAAAAATCAATTAATTATAAAAGCTTCCAAACAATGCAAACAGCATTAAGCACAGTAATTATAAAATAAGCATGGAAGCAATTTTCAGTTGATTGGGTGTGGGTGTACAGAAGTAAACCTACAGTTTGCCTGCTGGTGCAAGAATAGCTTACGTGCCAATTAGTGGTTATTGCTACTAATTATTAAAAACATTTTTAAGAGTAATTAAAAATTAAATGCACCTGTATGATGGCTCATAACTGTGTTGTGGTAAATTGCTCAGATTTTCCATATCAATCACACAGGAAATGCTCAGTGAGATGGAGGAGCATTATGACATCCACTCTCAGAAGCCAAACTACATATGCATGTGCCCTCCACACAGAGCATTGCTGGGATTCAGTTTTTCTGCTCAAAAGTTTCTATGAATAGATGCTACTAGGGCCAAGCTAATGAAGGCAAGAGTTGAGGGTGTAATCCTTTCCATTAGTGATATCTTCACTGCCGGAAAAATACTGTTGAGAAAAGGAAAAAGGAAAGATGGAGCTCAGCCTTATCTGAGATATCTTAAGAGCTATGCTAGGGAGGGCAACTTCGTGCAGTATTGTAGGATGAATACTGGAACTGTTGTCTCATTTCTACCACTAGCCATATGACCATGGACATGTCACTAATCCTCCTGGATTCAGCTTCTTTACCTTCGAAGCATGAACATGGATTAACTGGCCTCAGGATTCCTTTCAGGAATAAAAATCCGTGTCCTGACTAAGGTAATATTCATATCACACGAACAAGAAGAATTAGGTAATATTTACTGAGAGTTCATTCAGTTTCAAGCTTTTCCATCAGTTGTTCAAATCCTTGGCTGCACACTGGAATCACCGGGGGGTGGGGGGGGGTGGGGGGCATTTAAAAACTCTTATGCCAAGGCCTGTTCCCTAGAGGTTCAGATTTATTTGGACAGAGGTGGAAGGGGGCATTGGTAGCTTTTCAAAGCTCTCAGGTGACTCAGACATGCTTCAACTGTTACAAACTACCATCCACACTTGACATATATTAGATCACTAGTTCCGGTTTTATAAAAGTACTCTGTGAGGTATGTATTTTTGTCCCCATTTTGCAGACGAGGAAATATATTCAGGGAGGTTCAAATGTCTATCATAACTCCAGTGTGGTGGAGACAGAAATACAAGTCTCTTTTATTCAGAGACCCTGTTGCGTGTGTGCATTTTTTTTAACTGTAAATATATCATCAATGTTCTAAGCTGTTGATTGACTTCCTGACATTTCTTTCCTATGGTTACTATTTGTGTGATCACAGCACACATCCTTAAATGTCTTTTATTTAAATTTCCTTTTCATTCTCATATATTGAAACGGAATAATATACTACATTAGGGGTATGGATTTGCTTGATAGTCCCGTAAAGGATTCTTTTACATCCTGGAAACAAAAGTTGGAAGCCCGGGTGGTGATGTTCTGGAAAGTCATAGTGACTTGGTGTCCTTCAGTAGCTGACTGAGCCTGAAGAAGCTTCGAGAAGCTCGGAAAGAGGAGGCGTGAGCAACTTCTGCTGCCCCCCGCTAACCCGAAGTGCGCAGGAGGTGGTGGAGCAGCAAGGCAGTCCATGGGAAGTGAGGGACATTTCTATTAGACTCTGCTTCTGACCTCGTAGGCTTTGTTTGCCTTTGGTCAAACAGGCTGTCACCTCAACTTCTAATGCTATTCCATTGGCCCAGGCCATTCTTACCACTTACCTTGTTATTAGCTCCACTGGAAATCTAATTACCTTTTCAAAAGTACAAAGCAATACACGTACCACCATAATTTTATTTACAGCCTTAATCCTACACAGCCAAAGTAAAGAGAAGTAGTCATCACCTGCTTGTATATTGTGCATCTCCTATCTGGTTCATTATCGGAGCTTCAGGAAACAAATGACAAACACCAGCATCCACAACACCCCCCACACACACACACACAAACGCACTCACACAGCATTCACTACTCTTCTTTATCTTGGAGGGCTCACCACCTACCAGTTCAGACTCCAACTGCCAATTCCCTCACCTGAAAGTAAGAAGGAATTGTATTTTCACTCCAGCATATAATTGGCAGATCCATATTTTGTTTTTGCTTGTTTTTTTTCCTTTCAGTGAAATCAATGTGCCTTCTTTCTGACTTTCCCTGCCAGACATATCAGATTGTGTGAGGTTTACGGATGCACAATAATACCCGGGCAACCTGAAAGCCAGGGAGACTACAGGAGATAGTGGGGGGAAGAGTGTCACGGAGAAAGCGTGAGTGAATAATAGATGACAGATTTGAGATAATTATTGGAGAGATGACAGAGAACATCACCAGGATTTGTTTTGCCAGGTTGTCATTTCAAAGACAATGAAGAACTATTAAATCGATATCTTTTTTTTTTTCTCAGGGAAATGAGTACACAGATATTAAAGAATAAATGAAATGAATACACAAATACTAATTATAAATCCTGATTATGATAAGTTTGAGTAGCTGGCTACTTTATACAACACTGGAAGTGTTTGTTATGCAAATGCATAAAGTCTACCCAGTGGTCCTTCTAGATCACTGGCATTAGGTCCGGAACTATTGTGCCGAAAATAGGATGGTTGGCTCAACTCGGTTGGGGGTCATTTTATTGCCGATTTAACTAGTGTTAAATTAGTGGGTATTTAACTGTCACTAAAACAATTTAGGGCTCAATTCACTGAAGTATCATTTTTACTAATATTTTAGTGAAAGTGAAGAATTCTTCCTCCTGATGCTCTCCTGGGATGCTAAAGGCACCACTGTTTTTTAGTCTACAGTAATGAAACTTGCATTAGCAAAAGTGGGCTGGTTGCCTACTAAGGAAAAAATAATAATCTCCTTGAGAGCTGGGTATCCTGCTGGATTTTATGGCAGTAAAACCATTTTAACATCCCTCTTCACTGAATGAGATTTTTAAAAATTCCTAAAACAGGAGCCAAATTAGTATAATCCATCCTATTCGTGGAAGACCCTCACTGTAAGATTATCGCATTGAACTCCCAACTTTTTGTTTTAGGGTAGGAAAAAAAAAAAACATATTTCTCTACCAACACGAAACATGATCAACTCCAAATTCAAAAAGATTTACAAATGCCACAACACAGTTATCTACCAGCAAACATATCATTTCTTTGTTTCGTAGGACACCAAGGATGAATTATTCATGAGACCCCGTTTCAGATGCTTATTGTGTCTGGTGGCAAAGTCTCCGCCTGCTCAGCCCCGGGAAAGCTCTGGCGCTTTGCTGCAGGCACAGTGCTCCATGCCATCCAGGGACCAGCCGTGCGCTCTCGAGTTACTGGAGCAGCGCGAGCAGTTCCAGTGGCCTCAGCTGTGGAGACAGCTGTTTGCCCACCGTCTGTGATGGTAGAAATGTGTGAGAGGCTTCCCCCTAACAGCATGCCCCCCCACACACGCCACACACACACACACACATACACACACACGCGCGCACAAACAACTCCCATGCCATGCATCATACACACAACCACCGAAGGGGTGCAGAGAAACCCGCGATCTGAGGACCAGAAGGAGCAATGCACCATAGCTTAGAATAGTTCTTTCTCTTCTAGGCAAAATCATTAGAAAAGAGGCTGCAGCATCCAAATCTAAACCTTTCTGGTAATTTATGTATCAAAAGGTTTGTGCATGCGTGAAATTCAAAATGATTTATTGTTTAGTTATTGCCTTATTTACTTACTTAATGGATTGATTGATGTGCCAGGCTGATCCCACAGACAACAGGGCTATTTTTTTTAAAGCTTGCTTTAAAGGAAATAGATTGCAAACAGGAGTTTCACTAACATAGTGAGTCAACCCCTCCTTCCTGGTTTGTATTCATAATGAGTTCCTTTTGGCTTTTGCCTGCTACCTGTCTATGGCTATACGTTGACACAAAATATTGCACCTTGCATACTGAGGGAAGTGGCAGGGATGAAGGAATAAAATATTACGTGTGGAAGGGTAAAATATGGGGAGAAAATCTGGATCAAACTCCAGAGTTTCAGCCAATATAAGCACCTATGATAGGCAATCTCTTGCATGGTGCTTGGGCTGGAAGCCATAGAGCCACTCTACAACAATGGGAGGTATTAGGATTCCATCTGGCATCATTTCTCCGCCGAGGAAGGTGGTGCAGACAGAGAAGTCCCACAATTTGAATTCTTCCTGGAGACCTTGGATCATCTGTTTACTTCATGGATACTAAACTTAACTTTCATTTTCTAAGGATGTTACTACACCTGAATTAGTCAATGTAATAAAGTAAAATTCTCTACAATCATTGAAAAGATGGTTCTGAGGAAAGTTCTATAAACCTCTTCCTAACAAGCCTCGTGAAATTTCCTTATTACTTGATTAGAGGGTCCAAGATTTTCATTGGTCTTGGTGAATAAGGGCTGTATCAGGAAGGAGGTTGATTTGTTTCTAGAAATCGGATGTTGACTTTGTGCAGAACTCTACCTCGATGCTCTACGCATGTGACATTTCGGTAAAATCTCTGTAACCTCTTTTCCAAACGAACTCTAATTTGACATAATGCAGCGTAGAATGGCACCAGTCATCGGGCTTGCATCAGAAATGCATTTTATTTGGATTCAATTCAGACTCTTAACGAACTGGTTCCCGTAAATGCAGCAGATGGGAGTGTAGCAAATGGGAGCGGGTGTGCGGCCTCACACCCAGCATCCACTGCTGCTTCACTGTGCTAAAGCCTTTCCTGAGTTAGTTGGTTAGTTAGTTAGCTAATTAGTTAGGCACATTTCAACTGAAACTTTTAATTATAATTAACATATTTATCCTACCAATCCACCAACCTGAGGCCTGAAAGGCTACAGTCCGGCCAAGGCAAGTAGATTCTATCCTCAGCTTTCTCTGCTCTACTGATTAATATGGTGAATGCTGCCAGAAGATGATCCGACGGTTTATAAACCTGGCAAAGCTGGAGCCAGACCTTCTCTTCTAAAGGTCAATTAAAAATGTGACTTGCACTATAAACAGAAGTCTCCATAGAAGAATGCCATGCAGTGCCCAGAGTGGTCTCTTAATACAAAATATCAATTTGATTTTCCTCAGGAGATTCAGTCTCCTTTTGCAATGCAAATATTTTCAAGTGTACTAAACACGTTTTAGCACCTCAACATAGGCACTAAAACTATTTGCATGCAAAATTACCCAGAGTAGGCAGACAGGCACAAGCTTATGCTAGCACCATATGTGCTAAAGAATTTGAGCCAGGAAACGACTAGTATCTGGACGTTATTTACAATTTAAATTTAATTTTACATTATTATTCAAACGAGAGCTTATATATAAAGTCTCTATTAAAATTAATGCTTCACATGGAACCCAATTTCACCTAAAATTATATGTCTAATAGCGTTCGGGTGTTTTTGTTTCAGCTATCTGAGGCACTCAAGAGTACAATCCAGCACTTTTGTTCCTTGTCTTTCAACTCTACCTGCACGAGTGGCTCATTTTCCCCCCTAACAACATCTCTCAGAAAGAGCAGCAAAATTAATGTTGATTGCAAGGCCCAGAAATCAACACAAAACATAGACCAAGCCAGACACATGGAGGAGCATGAGCCATTTGAGGGAACACACACTACCTGGAAATAGCATAAAACACCGTCCACATTCAGATACAAAAACACCTTTTTTTTTTTTTCTTTCCAAGAAGCTCTGCTTGGTGTTTTTGTGAACAAGGCAAATGACTTTGGTTTAGCCTTCAGTCTGCAAATTGCAATGTTCTGTGCTGTCCCCAGAAAATGGCACTTCTTTCTGTTCTTGAGAACACAACGAGCCCTGTATCTCTGCTAGGTTTGCGGCGTACATACATGAAGAAATCCTACGTCTATCAGCAAGGATTGGGTGGTGTGTTTAGTGATCATTTGTTAATGCCCATCAAGGCAAACATCACTCTCTTATTTATCTTTTCAAGTAATTTTCCATTTCAAGTTTGGTACAATCTCAGGTCTTCAATATCTTTGGTTTAAATATCTACTAGTTTATTTTTCTGTTCATTTCAGGACAGAAAAACTCCGTTGTATCAGAATGATTATTTCTAACTCTCTCTCCAATGTTCCTCAACGTTCCAGGGGGACTTATCTACTCTCCCAGGCTGGGCTGTTTGAGAAGCAGTGCTACCAGAACAATCACTTCCCGGCTCTCTGTCCAACTCGGTGAGGTGTTTGGAAATTGTTACATAGTGATCTATTTTAACTAAAAAATAGGAACAAAGGAAAAGTATCTTTTCAATACTAGGCTGTGAAACAAGTCTTTAAAAACCCACAGCGATGGACATGAATCTGGGGTGGAGGGAAATATAAGAAAAATCAATATACTGTGTTTTATCACAAGGATACCATCAAATATACCCAGAATTTAACTATGGAAAATTCTTCCCCCTGGATTAAAGATCCTCAAATTTATTATAAACCTAGTACATGCTAATTTTTCTTTGAAAATTTCAAGTATTATTTCCAGGTCAAATATTTGTTTTGCCTTTCTTTCTTTCTTTCTCTTTCTTTCTTTCTTTCTTTCTTTCTTTCTTTCTTTCTTTCTTTCTTTCTTTCTTTCATTTTCTTTCTTTCTTTCTTTCTTTCTTTCTTTCTTTCTTTCTTTCTTTCTTTCTTTCTTTCTTTCTTTCTTCATTTCCTTTCCTTTCCTTTCCTTCTTTCTTTCTTTCTTCATAGAGCAGGAGAAAGAAGCTGCTTTCTTTCTTGACTTGCAATCAGTCTTCGAAATGTTGAATCATTGCCTAGGTGCATGAACTCAGTTCTGAGCAGCTTTAATTTATAGCAGCCAACATTTCTATAACATAAGCTCTCTAAAAGAGGCCCACAGAAGAACCAGAAATATGTGGTTGTGTAGAAAGTTTAATGGGAATGGAAAATCTCCACGTTTACATGTCTATCCTTGCATATTAATATCATTACATTTAAACGGTGGTTTGATTTCAAACATTGAATTAATTAGAAGGGAACTTCCAGGTCGAGTTATGAGGCCAAATCAAATGCCAACAGCTCCCTCTACTGACTACTAGAAGAAAACATTTGGTCTCTCCTTGAAAAAGAAATTTGCTGTTTAAGAGACATCTTCCCCAAATTAAATTTTTTGAAAAAAATCTAAGTTCCTTGGGAAGCCTGAAAGATGTTCACTTGTACTCAGTTATAGAGAGAAAAGAACTAAGAACTAAGAATTATGGAAATAGAAATGTGCAGTGTCTCCCCTCGATAAACAATCCCTACCTCCTCTAAAATGCATCTGGTCATTCTATTATATAGTTTGAGCTTACATAATCAGGGTTAGTTTTAGAATTGTATTTTCTCAAATTTGACAAAAAATGGTGAATTCATTTTCTGAAAGTTAAGAAATCTTCATGAAAGTATTCACTTTTTTCATAACTTCTTTGTCTCTGGCTGAGTTCTAAAAAAGAAAAAAGAAGAAAAAAACCCCAAGAACCATCTTATTGTTATCTCAATGAAGATAAGGTCGTATTTTACTTGTATATAGTTTGAAAGCAAAGACATTGGCTTCTTTCAGTTAAACTCTAGCATTTGATGTAATGAGTAATTTAAATAGGGCAGTAAACATTTTAAAATGTAAGAAATAAAACAAATTTCTTCCCAAACTCCTTGTCCCACTCTTTATGGAGACCACTGTCCTCCACCACCTGAAACAATTCATCTGTTTAGTTTCACTCATTTAGAGCTCTTTCTCCCTCAATTTCTAGTCACCCCCCTATACACATACACACATACAACTCTTGACCTCATTTTCACACAGCCCTATTCCCTGAACATAAATAGAAAATGTAGTAGCACACTCAGGAGTTTTCAAATCCCACTCATTTCAACAAGTGAGACTTGACAAGGTTGATATGATGAAGGTTTAGAACTTTGACGTAAATGCACTGTGAAGGGAAACCTTTCTTCTTTAGTAAGGACAAAACAGCACTGGAAAGACACTAACAGCTCTCTGTGTGTGGATATGTCCTTTTTTAAAAAAGATTTTATTTATTTATTTGAAAGAAAGTGAGAGAGAGTGAGAGAGCACAAGTTGGGGGCAGGGGTAGAGGGAGAAGCTGATTCCCTGCTGAGCAGGGAGTGATGTGGGCTCCATCCCAGGACCCCAGGATCATGAGGGAGCTGAAGGCAGATGCTTAACTGACTGAACCACCCAGGCGCCTCTGTGGTTGTGTCTTAAGGTGGTCTCCCTATCCCCACCAACTTACCGTATGAACTTCAAAAACAATCACGTAATTTTTGAAAGATTACCAAAATAGAATAATTCTTTTACTCATTTGTTTTTTTTTCCAACCCCCAGCACACACACACACACACACACATACACACACAGCCCCAAAATATATGTATCCTTCATCTTCATCTTTAGGAAGCAAGTCATTTCTGTTTTCTTTTTAATGTGTTTTTTTTTTCTTTTTCTTTCTTTCTTTTTTTTTTAGATTTTATTTATTCATGATAGACATACAGAGAGAGAGGCAGAGAGACAGGTTTCATACAGGGAGTCCGACATGGCACTCGATCCCAGGTCTCCAGGATCAGGCCCTGGGCTGAAGGCAGGTGCTAAACCACTGAGCCACCTGGGCTGCCCATCATTTCTGTTTTTGTTTTATTTTTTAACCCTGCATCTTGAACTTGATATCTTAATTTGGGAAATCACACTTACTTCCTAAAGCATCCATAATTGGTGTTGAAGCCACTGAGAATCTTTATATGACAAGTTCTTCCCTGTTTAACAATATTATTACTATTGAATTATAGTACATACTAGCAGGCAGCATTTTTAGGAGATTTTTTATTTCACTAATTCTCTTTTAGAAGTTGAACTTTGGCAACATTATGTTAAAAACGTGGCTTTGGAATCAGGTCTCTTCGACTCAAACCTCACCTGTGTCACTTAGAAACTGTGTGACCCGAGGCCGGTCACTTAAACTAAGTGAGCCTCAAGGTCCTCCTTTGTCAAGAGTGAACAATCGTATGTCTTTGCCCAGTTGGGTGGATTCGTTGAGGCCACCATGAAATAATGTGTGTAACCTGCTTCAGCAGAACACTTGTTACATGACACACAAGCAGTGTTGCTACTGCTGCTTTACAAACAAGAAGACAAGTCCCATGTGAATGAAATAATATAACTTTATTTTCTGAAAAAAAAATATCATCACAGTCATCCAAGGAAGCCCTGAATATGGATGGCTTTGATTGGAAACTTTAAAGCAAATACTGTCCAAAACAAGGATTCCAGTTTGATGGGTGAAGCAGCCCTCTTTCTTAGGTGAGAGAGCACAGCAGTGTTCTTTCCTATGGCAGGAGAGACACCATTTGCCATGGGGCAGCCAGCAGTGGCTTCCCTGGAACCAGAGAATAAAGTGGTCTTTATTGGGTCATTTGGAGAGATCACCCACTGGACAATGTGTCAAAATAGAGTTGTCAATCATTGGGAACAAGGGTTGCAAATCCGGGCTCTAAAAGTGGAGAATGCAGTTCCAACCCCACCTCTGGCCCCAACTTGCCATGTGACCTGAGGCCCATTCTTCACTTTCATTTTTCTGTTCTGCAAAATGAGGATAGGGTCGAACTCCCAGAGCTGGAGGAGGATTTGTGATTGTGGATTATCATAAAGATTTGGCATGATCTGGCTTCTTCCCTCCTCTGCATGCCCTTCTGCTTCAGCCCTCATGTGTGACCCTTCTGCTGAAGCCAAACCAGCCTTCCTGGAAGTCTGGATCCTTCATTCTGGCCAGGCTCCCTCACACTATGTGATCTATTTAATGCCTGCTCCTTGATCATTCTGGTAGGCCCAATTCCTTTGATATTATTCTCCAACTACCTTACAGTTCTCCTCCATCACGGCTCTTACCATATATTTAATTTGATTGACTGTCTCTCTACTAGACCAAGAGCCACGCAATGGCAAGGAGTAACTATTTTGTTCACTATTATAACTTCCACGGTTGTCAAAGAATAGGTACTTAATATTTATTGAACAAATAAATGAAAACCTAATGCATAATAGGTACTTGAGAAATGGTAGTTATTCCTACAAAACCTCCATATCAATGGGAACTTCGAGGTCATCTGGAGGTTTGTCCAAAGCACTTTCCTTCAAATATGTATCCAACCATTTTACACTACCTTAAGATCAGTGGGCAAGGAATCAAGATGTCAAAATCAACAGAGGCCTATTAAAACCTTCACTTATTATCCAATGGCATCCACATTTCCCTCGCTTGGCCTGAATTGGCCTCCCTCTTATAATGAAAACAGTCTCTCCGCTGCAAAGAGCCACGAGGGTGACGACCGTACAGCCGAGCCTTGCACTCCGGCAGGGCATTTTGTGCAGTTATGGAATTGGAAAGCATTTACTTCGGGAGGAGAATCCTGTTGGGACGTCTGCATGGGCCTTCCGATGCCGCGAGGTGGAATGTGGATGTGTGGGGCTGGGAGGTCCTGAAACTGCATTTTCAGAGGTTCCTCCGTCTTTTATTTGTATACTGCCACCACTACCCACCCCTTTAAAATGCTGTCACTGGGTAGAGATGGCGATAATGCCTGGGAAATATTTTAATGCCATAATAAAAGTCACTGGGAGGGTGGCAACACAAGAAAGAAAGGGTAGTGGTAAAACTGGAGAAACATTTAAAATTTTTTTCCACTCATTAAAAAAAAAAAAATAACCCTTGGAGACTTGACGGGCAGGAAATGCTGCCACTTTATGGCCTTTTTAGTCAAATGCCTTTACAGGCATATCCCTTTAACCTGTATTATTAATATTGATCCCTCGGGGCTTCATGCAATTTCCACCTCCTCCCTCAGACTACCCCAAGACACTCTGACCTTTTTTCCTGAATTCCCATTATGCCTCAGTGCACACTTTACTCTTTCCCCAATTGCTTCTGACATTTATTTTTCTCTCTCAACTACCTTGGAAGGTAGGCACAATGAGGCTAGGGAATACCCCTTTGAAAAGGAATTGGTAAGGAAACTAGTTTGAGAACACATGTCAGTTTGGGAACAGCTAGATTCAACTGCAATTCCATTTCTTGACTCTTACTATTAGTGAGAAGCTGGCTCAGGATCTAGGCAAGAAGGAAAGAATACCTTGTCTTACCAAGTTATTGTTAGATCAAATTAGATTAAAACCTAGTCAACTAGTGGGGCAACTAGTGGGGCTCAGTCAGTCAGGCATCTGACTTTTGGTTTCAGCTCAGGTCATGAGATCTAGCCCAGCTTTGGGCTCCATGCTTAGTATGGAATCTGCTTGAGATTCTCTCTTTCTCCTTCTTCTACTGCTCTTCCCCCAGCTCATGCTCTCTCTCTTTCTTTCTCAAATAAATAAATAAATAAATAAATAAATAAATAAAATCTTAAAAAAAAAAAAAAACCAACCTGGTCAATTAGCGACAAGTACTGGTTATCAATTGAGTTAAATTGATTCCAACAGTTTTTGTAAAGTTTCTGCATTTGTGTTTTTCTTTTTTGTTGTTGTTTTTATTTTCTGATGAGGAAAGTAAACAAAGCCTTTCAGAAATTTTGAATAACTCAGAAATGTATAAAAGAAGAAAATGCAATTAGCAACTGCCATATTTAAGGGATTACTATGTGCAGTGACCCTGTAGTTTGTTACTTATTTATATGATCCCTTTTTATTTCAGCAGCAACACAGGAGGTAGATACTAATATTATTCCCATTTTACATTTGAAACAACAAAGGCAAGGGGTACCTAGGGCCACACATTAAGTGAGCAACTTGGAAATCAAATCCAATTGTTCCCTCCAGAACACAACCACAATGCTAGAGGACATAACAAAATTATTCATAAAGCAACCACGTCACATCACAGAGGAAAAATCCACACTACCAATATGTTGTGAACTCAATCATATTTCTTTCCTTTTTTTTTCATATTTCTTTCCAATTATATTTTTATACACACACGCACACACACATACACAAACAGAGCTAGGTAGTATTTCCTAAATCAAAAATGGGATCATACTGTATATATGGTTTTTTACAGTATGTTTTTGGTCTTTTAATGGAATAAAAATTCTTTAGATATATGCTTTCAGTAGTGTCTTTGATCCATTCCTCTTCCTTCATGGAACCTCTCTGCACTTGTTGAACTGTCAAATGATTCCCAGTCCTCAGCATACGATTTTCCTCCAGGTTAAATTTACCTCGAATTAGGATCATCCATATTATAATCAAGATGCAATTCGTTCATTGTGGTAAGGAGGTAATTATATAAGCTTCTGGATGTGCCATTTGTGATTCAGACCTTGTCAGAAAAAGGCTTTTGTAATCATCCTTTAGCCCGTCCCATGATGCTGCCCCATTTTTGAAGAGTGTTTGAAAAAAGAGGTAACCCAGTAGAGTCTAATTCTGCCCCACTGTACCAGAATGTACTGCCACACTGCCTAGAAGCCAAAAACGAACCTTCCCTGTCATGTCAACAAGCCTGATCACCGATCAGAGAACAGCACCATGGTGTGGCAGAGCTGCGGGGCCTGGGCCTGAAGACAGGTCTGGGATGCTCATCAGTCATGACTTGGTACAAACGGACTATATTTTGAGCAAGGAAATTGCTGTCTCAGTTTCCTCATTGTAGATTACAACAAGATTTTCTCTGCTGCATTACAGGCTGGGGCTGAGAATGAAGTGCCAGGCTACTTCATGCCACTGCAGTTTATTATTATTATTAACTAGACAGGTCTAAACAACCATGCACGTGTTCAAAAAGAAAGAGCCTAGAAGACTATTAGGCCTATCCTTTCAATGCATAGAAATGCCTACAAAATTCACAGAGGCTCCATTTGTTCTGGAGGAAAAATTAAGACCACTGTTGCCTCATGGAAGGGAAGAATGTATCAAAAATAGGAGTTGGCATCTGGGTTGCTCAAGGGTTGAGCATCTGCCTTCTGCTCAGGGCGTGACCCTGGGGTCTTGGGATCAAGTCCAGCATTGGGCTCCCTGAAGAGAGCCTGCTTCTCCCTCTGCCTGTGTCCCTGCCTCTCTCTCTCTCTGTGTCTCTCATGAATAAATAATTTAAAAAAATAGGAGTTGACTTTATTTTTAATTAGACATATCTGAAGATGCTTGATTTTTCTTTTTTGCTCATTGATTTCTATTTGAACCTTAAAGCCCCTTCTGAGTTTTCAGTCATCCCTACTTTTCTTTCCTTGGGTCCATGATGCAAAGCTTCATGCTCCTTAAAATACAGAGTGGACAAAAATAGCCAGAGTTCCCCTCCTTGAATGCAAGCCGATGCCCTCTCTGGCTGTGGCTTATACAAGTTCTTTTGTGGCTTGGAGCAGAGTGCCTTGCCCAGAAAGAAGACTTTACTTTCAACTTGACATGGGTAGGTTGAGACCCTGTTCTTCACCCCATAGTCACTGTCTTGGTCACTGCATTTCTCTTAACACCTGGACATTGACCTACCATGTAAATAGTCATGTTGTATAAAAATTCAGTGAAGGGTGAATCTTCTCATTAGGGTGTGTTTCTAGGATCCTTCTAATAAAAGACTTTGGTCAGAGAATCATACCACGACTGGCATGCTGGTTGTAGTTTCTATGCTTTTATTTTTTCTGAAAATTTTCTTGTCCCTTTATTTTTGTTCTCTCACTAATTTCTTGGGAATACATCTCTCCAAAGTTGAAAATTCTCTTAATGTTATCACAATGCAAATCTGGGCCAGCATTGTATGATATGGGATTTATTGGATTTTTTACTGAACTTCTCCCAGTTTTATTTCAATAGAGTTTTACATCATGATTCCACTAAGCATGTATTTCCAAATGATGGACTGTTAAAAAGATCCTACCTTCTTTCCCCTCTCTTCTGTTCTTAAACATCTCATGGTTCTTCTTTGGCAGCCTCTTGAAAAATGAATCTGGCTTTTTGGACTCAAAACTCAGAACAGTATCTGCCCTGCCTCTATGATAATGGGCTGGTAATTTTATTTCTAAACTTGAGCCTGAAATCCCAGAGGAAATATTTTTTTATACTTTGTGCTATATGTGTGGTAGTATGATTCTTGCATCAAGAAGCAAAAGTAATTATGGTTTACTTCAGTAATATAAATGCTTATATAAAATAAAAAGTAAAAAAAAAAAAAGTAAAGAAGAAGAAGAAGAAGAAGAAGGAGATCTTGTTAGAGTTGACTTTCCATTTGGTTCAAAGTTAACATGCCCAACTGCCAGTTATAACCCACCCCTTTAAAAGAATTTCATATCCTGTGGTTATTTGCCCTCAAATTTCACATCACTATTCATCCTTCTATTATGTGTAAATGAGGAAGCAGTCCAATAAAAACTGTCAAGGCAACTTTTATTTGAAAAACAGATTTACATATAATATACTACCAGCTTTTCTCCATCTTTTAAAAAAAGATTTTCTAGCCTGCCATAGTTAAAAATATTATACTGAAATGTTCACGTGTTATGTGAAAAAGGAGGGCAGAAAGTGCTTTGTTGCCAAAAAAGAAAAAAAAAAAAAAAAAAAAACTAAGTAAAAGTTTTGCCGGCTCTAATCCTTATTCATGAAATGACCCTGAACAAGACAGCCAATGTCTCAAAACCTCAGTTTTCTCACTTATAACCTGAGGATCAAAGCAACTTTTGCCACGGGATCTTGCCATTCCTCTGATGAGTTACAAGTGTGGGCAGAAGATCTAAAAGGAACAACCAAAGAATTGACAAGATTTTTCTGATCGTTTGCCTTTGAGGATTTGATGATTAATATTAACCCATATGATGTTTTTCCTTCTATCTTAGCTTCACAGAGTATCTGGCAAATTGTGTGCAGTCAATAAATGCTTTTTGAATAACTATATTTTTTAAATATCTCAAGCAATCAGTCTTCTGATATTGCCTTCTGAGAAGGCAATAGCCTTCTTAAGTACATCACAGTTCATAAGTAAAACAGTAATTAAGTTTTATTATGTGCCAACACTGAAGTACACTACTCAAACACAGCACTTGCACTTATGTATTTGGAGAAGAAAATGTGGATGATCCCAGTGGTGTGCCACAGACAAGTAGTACCTGCTCATGAAAGCCAATTAAGTCTCAGTAATTTGTTAGAGACAATCATTATTAAATAATAAATATCAAATTACATTTATGTTTAAAACAAAAAGTCATAAATACTTACAATCCATTTGCTACCTTATACTGTTCTCTATCTATGCTCTTCGAGGTTCTTTTATGCCTACTGCATCTGTATGGTGATAATACTGGTTAACGATGTGTTACTGTGCATCTCTTCTCTTCTCAAGCATATGCCTCGTGATGGCCCATAAGTAGTTTGAAATTTGCCAGGTGGGAATATTTGTACCAAGGAAATCTACAAATGCTCTGAATCACATTTTTTCTTTCTGGAGGACTGGTTGTTAAACCAGCACATCACTGCATATATCTCAGTAGAAGATTAAAATAACAGCTTGAGAGAGTATTATATGCATGTTTATAATATCTAAGGTCTATATTTTCATTATCTGCATTATCGCATTTCAAATAGAATCTTCTGTTGAGATGGCTACTTAGGGATGCAAGCAGAAGTAGAACCAGGTTCCAGATTCTGATCTTACCATTCGCATCCTGCCTCGACTCTGTTAGTGGACCCGTTTTGAGAAGGCTGTGTGGTATCTTGGCTCAGCAAAAAGTATGAGAGAGATTTTTATTGATGGTTTTAATTGTTAGAGAAGGGCAAAATGGCATGTTGTTATTTTTTTTTTATTTTTTTACTTATTGGCTTACTCCTTCCTGTCTTCTATGAAACTGTACACTTGATCTTTGGGCAACATGAGTTTGAACTACACAGGTCCACTTATGTGTGGATTATCTTCAATAAACACAGTATAGTACAGTTGACCTTTGAACAACATGGGGAGTAGGGGTAAGTGACTCCTGTGTAGTCAAAAATACACACATAACTTTTTATTCCCCAAATCTTAACTACTAATCACCAGCAGTTAACCAGAGCCCTTCCCAATAGCATAAATAAATCAATTAACACATATTTTGTACATTATGTGTATTATATACTGTATTTTTCAACGAAGTAAGCTAGAAAAAAGAAAATGTTACTAAGAAAATCAAAAGGAGGAGAAAATACATTTACATTACTCTATCATAAGTTTGTGTTGTCTATTTACAAGAAGAATCATCTGTTAATACCTACATCAATATTGCCTTGTATGATACAAAACATAGTAGGATGTCATACATACACTAGACATCAAAAGTGAAAAGATAATGTGAAAAAGATATTCATATTTATTTACAGGTATAATGATTCATGCATTGATAATGAAAAAGCAGCAATATGATGGCTTTGATGTAGCCTAGTATAATCAATATGATGGCATAACGGTAACCTAGTCGATACACCAATGAATGTATCATGATGAAATTTTTATGGCATACAGTTTTAGAGTCATACTTAAAATACAGTATTGGAAACATTTTTATGTTTTTTAAAAACCACTTACCTGTGACAGACAAGAGGCTGAAATGCAGTCTTTCCAAAGATGAGAGAGAGAGGCATACTGTAAGGTAATGTCATTCTTTGAAAGTAAAGTTATAAGACAGTAAGAAAACTAACACATTATTAATTTTATCTTAAATATCACTCACCTTATGCCTATGAAGAAAGAACAGGCTGTCCATTCCCATACAAGTCTTGCACTCAATGTTCACATGATAAATACTTAGGCGATGATGACATAAACTTGTCTCACATGATTCTTGCTTATAATTATTAGATTTTCCCACAAAGACATGCACATGCACAAAAGGTAAGTCTGTTAAGTGTATGGCATGATGATGATTTACTATTCATTAAGCGAAAGTGGTTCATCATAAAGATCTTCATCCTCATCGTCTTCATGGTGAGTAGGCCAAGGAAGAGGAAGAAGAGGTGAGGTAGATCTTTTTGTTTCAAGGGTGGCAGAGGCAGAAGAGGTAGAGGAGGTGAGAGGGAAGCAGGAGAGGCAAGCACACTTATGGAACTTTACAGAAATACATTGTGATTTCTGTCTGATTTTTTTCTTTTTCATTTCTTTAAAAATGTTTCTATATGGTACCAATCCTTCTTCCACCACTGGCTTTAGTTTCAGTGCCCACATCATCGAAGGGTCTGTGTCATTCAAGAAGACAAAAGTAGTCTTGAGTAATCAGAACTCTTTGGCTAGATTGTCTAATGTCAATTTGTTTCCTGGCACTGCTTCTTCTACGTCTTCTTCCTTGTCTGGCACTGGTTCAGAAGCACTCATCTTCACCAGGTCTTCTTCCATTAATTCCTCCAGTGGGATGCCTATTAACTCTTGAATTTCTCCAAGACTTGTATCTTGCAACACTTCACCCCCACCTCATTTGCCCTATCCGTAATCTTTTTCATGGCTTCCTTGATTAGCTTTGTCATAATACTCCGAAGTCATGTACAACATCTGGACACAGTTTTCTCCAGTAGGGATTGGTTGTTTCAGGCTTGATGACTTTTGTGGCTTTTTCTGTGACAATGGTGACGTCTTCAGTGATGTAGTCCTTCCAGACTCTCACAATTTTCTCTCTCTTAGGATTCTCTTGGGTATCATTGATAATCTTTACACTGAGTATCATGTGCAGTGGGTCTTAAGGAATATGACCCCCTGATCTAGAGGCTGAATTAGAGGTCTTGTGTTTGGGGGCAAGCAGACCACTCCACACCTTTGGTGTTGAACTTGTGGGGTGGCCAGGGGTATCGTTCAATATCAAAAGAACTCTAACAGGCAGCCCTTAGTGGAAAGGCATTTCCTGACTTTAGTAACAAAGCATCAGTAGAACCAGTCCAGAAAAAAAGGGTTCTCATTGTCCTGGCCTTCTTGTTCTACAACCAAAATAGGGGCACCGGTATTTGTCTTTTCCCTTCAAGGCTCAGAGGTTAGCAGCTTTACAAACAAGGGCAATACTGATCATAAACCCAACTGCATTTGCACAAACACAATAGAGTTAGTATATCCCTTCCTGCCTTAAATCCTGGGGCTTGCTTCCCTTCTTTGTGTTCTTTGTGACATTTTTTTTTTCTAGAATAGGGCACTTTTGTCTGCATTGAAAACCTTTTCAGGCAGATATCCTTTCTCCTACATGATTTTCCTAGTGGTCTGTGTGATCTTACCTACTGCCTCTTGGTTGCCAGAAGCTGCTTCTCCTGTTATCTGCACAATTTTTAAAGCCAAACCTCTTTCTAAAATTATCAATCCATCCTTTGCTGGCATTAACTTCTTCAGCTTTATACCTTTCACCTTCCTTTTGCTTTAAGTTGTCATATGACTTGGCTTTTTCTCGAATCCTGGTAGAGTCTATGCCTTTCTCATAGCAACCCTGTACCCACATAAAAGCTCTATTTTCAATGAGATAAAAGGGTATTTCACAAAAAGTACAAAGTATTTACACCTGCTGGCCTAGCTACAGCAACAGCTTCATGAATTTCCTTTTCTATTTTTTTTTTTTTTTTTTTTTACAATGGTCCTTACACTGGATTCATTTATCTTCAAATGGTGGGTCACCACAGCTGCAGACCTCCATCTCTGGTATATATCAAGCAATTAGGCTTTACCTTGTAATGTCATGACTTTTCTCTGTTCCTTGGGAGCACTTCTAGCATCACTAGTGGCACTTTGTATGGATTTCATGGTATCACTTGAGGTGTAGAGTACTGCACTAAACATGAAAAATTTGCAAGAACCACAAGAGATCACTTTTTACTGGGATGCATAATTTACTAGAGAGACAAATGGCTTACTCAGAGATGATTTGCCTCATGTGGAATTTTAGGCAATACCCGCAACCCTTGAGCTCACCGCAATAGCAAAGGAGATGGCTATGATATTTTTATATGTAGTACAGTATGTACTACACTTAATTTTATGCAGTTATGATTTAATCTTGCATCCTTATGTTTGTCTACCTTTCTCTTGGCTGCAAATGGTGTGCCCTGTAAAGTCTATAATTGTGTGTATAAGTTTTGACAAATTTTAACTTTTTATAATAGATTTGTGTATATTTTAGGGTAGTAAGGGGTAAAATAGATTAGCATTGACATATATTTTATGTATATGTGACATATCTAACTTTTTCTTAAATTTTGGGGTATTCCTAGGTTATGTGGTTCATCTGTGAGTTTTCAGATTGCCACAAAACTCCAAAAATTCTTCCAATATATTTATTTTAAACATTTGTGTATAAGTGGATCCATGTAATTCAAATCCATGTTGTTCAGGTATCAACTGCACTGTAAATATATTTTCTCTTCCTTATGATTTTTAAAATACTTTTAAATTTATTTTGAGAGAGGTAGAGCGAGCATGAGAAGAGGGAGGGGTAAAGGGACAGGAGGAGAATCTCCAGCAGACTCTCTGCTGAGTGGGAAGCCCAATGCTGGGCTCAAGCCCATG